>NC_064809.1:28000072-28303394 GCF_023721935.1 Panthera uncia | reverse complement strand
TTGATGGGGGGTGGGAGGGAGGGGAGGGCGGGGGATGGGTATTGAGGAGGGCACCTTTTGGGATGAGCACTGGGTGTTGTATGGAAACCAATTTGACAATAAATTTCATATATTGGAAAAAAAAAAAAAGAAGATTGCTCTGTGAAAAATTTGACAGCCAATACTGGGGGTACCCAAGGAAGCAATTTCAGAAATGCAGGCAAATCCTATTCATACGAACCAATTGCTTCCAGTCAGCTTCTTTGCGTCCCCATCTTAAATATGTACAGTCAAGGATCATCAGACATTTGAGGAAAGCCCTTAAAAGGTGAAAGAATCAAAACAAACAGAATTTTTAAAAAATATATTATGACAGGGAGGGAGGCAAACTATAATAAGAGACTCAAATACTGAGAACAAACAGGGTTGATGGAGGGTGGGAGAGAGGGGAAAGTGGGTGATGGGCATTGAGGAGAGCACCTGTTGGCATGAGCACTGGTGTTGAATGGAAACCAATTTGACAATAAATTATATTTAATTAAAATAAAAATAAATATTATGACAAAGAGTGGCTCTATGAAGGGAGAAGAGAATATTTTAAAGAAATGCCACTAATATTCTCAGGTTTTAAAATAGTAAAAAAGTTTGTCTCCACTAAAAAAGAAATTAAAAACCACGGGACCATAAAAAAGAAATATTCAGAAAACAAAATATCTTGAAAATAGAAATGAAGGGGCACATGGGTGGCTCAGTCGGTTAAGGTCATGATCTCACGGTTTGTGGGTTCGAGCCCCATATTAGGCTCTGTGCTGACAGCTCAGAGCCTGGAGCCTGCTTGGGATTCTGTGTGTCCCTCTCTCTCTGCCCCTCCTCCACTCATGCTCTGTCTCTCAAAAATAAATAAAAATGTTTAAAAAAATAAAAGAGGAGTGCCTGGGTGGCTCAGTTGGTTAAACGTCCGACTTCGGCTCAGGTCATGATCTCACAGTCCGTGAGTTTGAGCCCCGCATCGGGCTCTGTGCTGACAGCTCAGAGCCTGGAGCCTGCTTCAGATTCTGTGTCTCCCTCTCTCTCTGCCCCTCCCCTGCTCATGCTCTGTCTCTCTCTGTCTCAAAAATAAATAAATAAATAACATTTTTAAAAAATTAAAAAAGAAAATAGAAAATAGAAGTGAAAAACTCAATAGAAGGGTTAGAAGATGAAGTTGAGGAAACTGCTACCAAAACAGTACCCAAAAATGTTGGAAAATAGGGGGAAAAAAGAAATTAGAAGACTAGAACAAAAAGATCCACATGGGAATAATTAAGCATCCCACAAAGATAGAACAGAGGAAATAATCAATGAAATAATTCAAGAAAGTTTAACGAAAGGTCATCAGTTTCTAATGTACAGCACAATGGGTAAAAATAGACCCACACTAAGGTACATCATTGTTATATCTCAGTACAAAGAAGACCTTAAAAAAACAACAGATTTCATACAAAGGGCTGAGAATCTGAATGCATCAACCAACACTGGAAATTACAAGAAAATGTATTACTACCGTCAAAATTCTCAGGGAAAATGATCTCAATTCATATAAAGGAAGTAAAAGGTTTCCAGACACACAAGTTCTCAAAATTTTACTTCTTAGAACCCTTTACTGGGAAACTATTGCTAACCAAAATGAGGGATTAAACTAAGAAAGAAGGTGTGGGACATGCAAAAGAAGGGTTCAACAAAAGAAGGGAATCATCAAGGTGACACATAAAGAGCAACCAGTCCAGATTAGGGCCAGTTAGAAAGCTACCAGAGATATGTTTCCAAAATAAAACAGATTAATTGATGCGTTTAAAGATTTGGAGAGGAAATTTATATAACTGAAGAGTAAGGTTAACCAAATGATTGGTACATAGAACCATGAAAGAAGGTAAATTACTGATTCAAAAAGGAACCCTAAGTGAGAAAGGAAAAGTTGCCATAATATTTAACATGGCTCAGCTGTGAGTGGCATATTTCATTGTCACAGTATATAAACACTGATTATTAAATTCATAAACATGAATTATTAAATTCATGATATGACCTTATTGAGAAGAAGAGGGGTTAAGGGTGTGGTGTGTATGTGTGTGGGGGGGCGTGGGGTGTGTTTGTGTATGTGGGGTGTGTGGGGGGTGTGGGGAGTGTGGGGTGGGTGGGAGGGGTGTATTTGTGTGTGGTGGGAGGGGTGTGCGTGTGTGTGTGTGTGTGTGTGTGTGTGTAGTAATGAAAAGGGTTCATTCTTCATCTTCCATAGTGATAACTGATGATGCTTAACCATGAATAATCAAGAAGTAGCAGGGATTTGGAGATGAAAAAAATGAAAAAGGCTGCTTCTGGAGAGTGGGAAAGAGGTGAGGTGGGGCAGGGGACCACTTTTTAGTTTTGTTTATTTTGATTGGGGGGGAAACCACTGTTTTTGAAACAAGTTTTCTACAGCACGTTTGACTTTTCAGGGCTCAGCTCTGTATTCTGTCATCAACAGCTCTGCTGTGAAGATGGCTTTGGATGCTAGCCCCAGGTTCTTGACCTAACAGACTTTAACTTGTTCATTTGTAGAACAAAGAATTGTCATTTGAAAACCGCAAGGTGACTCTTAGATCTCTTGTTGCTCTATAATTCTTTGATGCCAACTAACCTTTCCTGGAGATATAAATATAGCAACTATATGTGCTTCAGCAGCACATATACTAAAAATTGGAATAATACAGACAAGATGAACATGACCCCTGTGTAAAGATGACATGCAAATTCGAAGCATTCCGTATTTTTAAGTAAAATGTTTGTCTGAGTTCAAATATATATATAAGATAAATATATATATCTCACATCTGAAGGGTTCATTTTAAATTAAGCCTTTATAATCACTGACGATGTGCAAAAACAAATCCACAAGTTCTCTGAAATGGAAAGTTATTGAAATTACTTCTTTATGAAATAAATGTTTCTAAAGTTTGAAAATTTAGAAGGGAATTTTTTTAAATTGTGGTAAAATGCACATAAAATAAAATTTACCATTTTAATAATTGTTAAGTGTACAATTCAGTAGTGTTGGAAAAGAAGTGCTTTCTAAAGAAAAATGTACACGGATATTAGCTCAGGACTAGAATTATTTGTGTCATGATCTATACCAGAATATTTATTTAATGCTCTTCATATTAGCTTAATGAATTAATGTTAACATTACGAACTTTCAAATGTGTCCACTGAAGCTAAGATTAGAACCTATGACAACTATTTAAAATATCCAAGAAATTAATTCATTTTTTCACCCACTTAACAGTTGACAGCCATTTGAAATAAAAAATAAAGTAGCGTAACTAAATCTAAGCAATCCCAAATAAATGCTCATTGTTTCTGGAGAGATAGACAAGACATCACCAGTGTGAGCTACAGAAAACACCCACATTAACATCTTGGATATATTATTTTCTCGCTGAATAAAAAGTTAGGCACACAGCTTTTCTATACAATAACTGGAATTGTACACAGTCCCCCTCCACACTGCTCTGAAAATGAACTTTTGTTTTATGCAGATGTAGGCGAGTTAGAATGAACAAAAGGCACACATTTGAAGGCTGAGAACATTCAACTGAAAAGGAAAAACAGATTTTTCTCTCATTAGACAGGACACCAGATGCAAATGGTTTACGGATTGTTTTGCAGTGGGCAGGTTAGAGGCAGACCAGAGGTCTTCGAACTGTCCTATCTTTGACAGTGGCTGTCCACCAGCAAGTGTTTTCTAACTGCTCCTGCCAAGGTTCCCAACGTGGCCTATCTGAAAGAATACACAGGAACAAGCCTGGTCTCCTTTCTGGTCTCCTCTGGCCCAGTATCTGTGTCCAGGACCAACTTCTTCCTATACCCAGTATTGCAATACCTTGCTCATTTTGGGGTCTGAGTAACTTGCTAGGGGATTGAGCTCAACAGAGAGCTGATGGGACTGGAAAACTGCAGCAGACCCTTGAACTTTTATGGGAGAAGAAGCATGTATAATCCTTCTCAAGAAGGCTGATGGAAAGATGCTTGGTTACCAGGAATGTGGAGGTCAGATCCCTGAGCCTGGACGCAGAGGCAACCGTGAGCCCTTCCTACCCCATCCTCCACACACGTGCTCCAAAAGTCTAAGTTCACTCTGACATCTGACAATAACTCCACTGAGAACTAGGAAGCCAGAAAAGTGTGCTGTGTCTTTCCTTGGCCACTGCTAGTGGTCACGGTCCAGAATGATCACACCCTCTACTCCGTCCAATTCAAGCTTTCTTCTCCACATTTCTTGATCCATCCCTTAAACACTGATGTTCCCATTGCTCTTCTGGCAATGCATGGATTCTGTTACGGGCTTTCATGATTCTAATGCAACCATTATCTATATGTCGATAAATCCAAAATCTGCTTCTCTAACCCTAAGCTCTCCCTTAAATTTCTAACTCATATGTCAACAGCAGGCAGGCCATATACACTTGAAGACCTTACAGGCACTAAAAATCCCCCAAGCATTATGTGTGTAAATAAACTCCACAATCTCTTAGTTGAAATCCTTGGGGACAAACATTTTATGGAATTTTGAGTTTCACGAATTTAGAAAAGATAATAATACACAGTATATAAATACCACCACCAGTGAGGTCTAGACCAGTATCTTATAATCAGTTTTTTTCTTCAGCAAAATGTACCACTACTCCCATTAAGCGGAATTTACAAAGGCTAAAAGTAGTCTTATGTCAGCAGAGGTTACATTTTGTTATCAAATGAGTTTGCACCAAATTTACTAAAAACTTCAGAGCTTTTCAGATGTTGGAATTGTGAATAAGTGATTCAACCTTATTTGTTCCATATATGATATTAAAGGGCTAATGTCCCTAATATACACAGAGCCCTTAGAAATCAATAAGTAAAACAAAGATGAAACCTAAAAGGAAACTGGATGAAGGACACAAGTAGACTGTTTAAAGACAATATTTTTTAAATGTTTGACCATACTAAGTATAAGCTGCAAAGATATGAAACCTGAAAGAGTAAATTATTTTCTGCTTATCAGATAAGCAGAGACAAAAAATAAATAACTTAGCAGGGAACCTGGGTGGCTCAGTCAGTTAAGTGTCCAACTCTTGGTTTCAGCTCAGGTGATGATCTCACAGTTCATGGAATCAAGCTCCACGTCAGGCTCTGCGCTGACAGCATGCAGCCTGCATGGGATTCTCTCTCCCCTTCTCTCTGTCCCTCCCCTGCTCGTGCTTTCTCTCTCAAAATAAATAAATAAACATTAAAAAAAATAATTTAGCAAAGGTAGAGAAACAGGCACTTACATATACTATTAGTGAGCTTATATTTGTAAAAGCCTTAGAATAGTTGCCTAGCACATAGAAAGCTTTACATAAGCACTTATTAAATAAATATTGGTAGACATTTTTATTGGTAAAAACTTTTGGGAAGACAAGTTTTCAATAATTGATATTTATTAAAATTTTAAATGTGTATATGCTGATATCCAGTACCTCCAGTTCTAAGAATTTATTCCACCAAAAGACTCAAACAAATATATTTTACATAGAAAGATGTTCATCAAATCACTGTAATCATGAAATTTGGAAACATCATTTCCCTAGGGGAAGAAGAGAATATCTTCCTGGGGCTCACATTTAGGAGTAGAAAAGCTTTTCCTAGAAGCTTCCCAGTAGACTTTTCTCTTGTCTCATTGGACATTTCTGGAGTCCATGAACATTCCCATACCAATCCACAGCAAAGAGAATGGCATTCTTCCAGGCCAGTGGTTCTCAAACTTTTTTATCTTGGGACCAACCCAGATGCTCAAAAAAATTTATCTCCCCTGGTCGCGCTCTCTCCCAAACAAAAAATTAAAAAGAAAATAGCAACAATAAACCCGTTAAATGTTAATATAAGTTAACATAGTTATATTTTCCAAAGCAAAAGCATTTTTTTAATGTTCATTTTTGAGAGAAAGACAGAGCATGAGAGGGGAGGGGCAGAGAGATAGGGACACACAGAATCTGAAGCAGACTCCAGGCTCTGAGCCGTGCACAGAGCCCGACACAGAGCCTAGACCCATGAACTGTGAGACTATGACCTGAGCCCAAAATTGAGAGCCAGATGCTTAACCGACTGAGCCAACCAGGCACCCCCAAAGCAAAAGCATTGTTAAAATAAAAATTGTCAGTATTTAAGGTGTACAACAGGATGATTTGACATACATATAAGTGGTGAAATGATTACTACAATCAAGCTAATTAATAAACTTGTCCTCTCATAGTTACCATTTGTGTGTGTGATGAGAGCACCTGAAATCTATTCTCTCAGCAAATTTCCAGTATTCAAGACAATATTATTAACTGCAGTCATCATGCTGTATGTTAGATCTCTAGACTTATCCTACATACCTGCAACCTTGTACCCTTTGGCCAACATCTCCCCATTTCTCTTACCTCTAGGCCCTAGAAACCACCTCTCTACTCTCTGCTTCTATGTATTTGCCTCTTTTAGAGTCAACATACAAATGAGATCATGCAGGAGTTTTTTTGTTGTTGTTGTTATTGTTTGTTTTTGTTTTGTTTTGTTTTTGTTTCTTCTGTGTCTGGATTATTTCACTTGGCATAGTTCATACATGTTGTCACAGGTGGCAGGATTTCCTTCTTTTTTAAGGCTGAATAATATTCCATTGTATGTACATATCACCATTTCTTTATCAATTCATCTGTCAATAAACACTGAGGTTGTTTCCATATCTTGGCTTTTGTGAATAATGCTGCATGAACATGGGAGTGCAGGTATCTCTTTGAAATGACAATTTCACTTTGTGTGTGGGGGAGGCCGGGGGTGGGTGGGTTATACCTAGAAGAGGGATTTCTGGATCATATGGTAGTTGCTTTTAGCCATATAGTAAACATATTTGATGAGAACAGTGGCCTTGCTTTCCATCTTTGCAAAGCACCTTAATATTTGGTTTAGTATAAGACAGCTCGATTCTCATACATGCTTTTGTATTCATTCAATCTGTTGGAATCTATTAGTAGTAGTGTTTTTTTTTTAAATGTATATTTATTTTTGAGAGAGAGAGGAAGACAGAGAGGAGAGAGAGGGAGACAGAGGATCCGAAGCAGGCTCTGTTCTGACAGCAGAAAGCCTGATGTAGGGCTCCAACTCACAAATTGTGAGATCATGAGATGAACTGAAGTCAGACTCTTAACCGATTGAGTCACCCAGACGCCTCAGTAGAAGTATTTTTTAAAAATCCAGGCTCATTCAGGGGCACCTGGGTGACAGCTCAGAGCCTGGAGCCTGCCTCAAATTCTGTGTCTCCCTCTGCCCATCCCCCCACTTGCACTCTCTCTCTCTCTCTCTCTCTCTCTCTCTCTCTGTCTCTCTCTGTCTTTCTCTCAAAAATAAATAAACATTAAAAATAAATAAATAAGAATCCAGGCTCATTCAGATATGTAGCCGGAAATGGGAGAAACTCACAGACCCTCGAAAAGGATCTCAGAAACCCCAGGGACTCTGGCTGCATTTTAGGAAGCTCTCCCCTGAAGGGAGGCCCACCCCTGGAGAAGGGGGTAGATCACTAGGGCCTAGGGCTGTTAGGAGAATGGGTGGATATGTAAACTAAGTCACACTGTGTTGGGAAGGAGAGAGGAGAAAATAGATTCTGTCAGGAAGAGGAGACGACAACCAGCCACGCCCCTCTACAAACTTTTCTCCAGAACACATCGAGAACAAGGTTTGGTTGTTTGTTTCTGTTTCCCAATTGTGGTTAAATACGCACAACATGCACTTTTCCATTTTAACCATTTTTAAGCATACAGGCATCAAGTACACTCCCACTGTTGTGCAACTGTCCCCACCACCCATCCACAGAACTCTTCATCTTGCAAAACTGAAACTCTGTCCCCATTAGGCAACCCTCCATTCCCCGTTTCCCCTGGCACCTGACAGCCACCACTCCACTTTTTGTCTCTAAGAGTTTCATGACTCTGAGTACCTCATATAAGTGGAATCGCACAGCATTTGTCCATTTATACCTAACTTATGTCACTTAGTGTAATGTCCTCCAGGTTCATCCACGCTGTAACATGTGTCAGAATTTCCTTCTTTTTCAAAGCTGAAGAATATTCCATTTATGCACATATACTTAGTTTATCCATCCTGGTGATGGGCAGTTGGGTTATTTCCACCTTTTGGTTATTGTAAATAATGCTATTATGAACATGGGCCTACAAATAGGTGTTCAAGTCCCTGCTTTCAATATTTTGGGGCAGACACCCAGGAGTGGAATTGCTGGATCCTACTGTAATTCTATTTTTAACTTTTTGAGGAACAGTCATACTGTTTTCCATAGTGTCTGTACCATTTTACATTCGCACTGACAGCGCACAAGGGTCTCAATTTCTCCACATTTTCACCAATACTTGTTATATATTTATAAATTCCTAATAAGTATGAGGTGGTCAGAGTAATCTTTTAAAAACATAAACCAGATCATGTCATTTTCCTGGTAAAACTACAATGCCTTTCAGCTATCTTGTAAAAGTGAAACTCCTTGTTACGAGTGCTGAGAAGGCCCTGTGGATCTGGCCCCATCCTCTTCTCCAACCTCCTCTCCTACACTCTCCCCTTGCTCACTATCCTCCAGCCCATGAACTTTCTGGTTTATTATTATTATTATTATCAATGTTTATTTATTTTTGAGAGACAGAAAGAGGCAGAGCACAAGTGGGGGAGGGGCAGAGAGAGAAGGAGACACAGAATCCGAAGCAGGCTCCAGGCTCTGAGATGTCAGCACAGAGCCCGACCCCGGGCTCGAACTCTCGGACCATGAGATCATGACCTGAGCCACAGTCAGAAGCTTGACCGACTGAACCGCCCAGATGCCCCCCTTCCTGTTTTTCAAACATGCCAAGGCGTTTCCACCTCTCAGCCTTTGCACAGCCTCTTCCCTCTGCCTGGAAACCTCTAGAAACCCCGACCCTTCCCAAGGCTGGCTCTCTCCCCCTCACTCAGGTCTGAGCTTAAATATAGGTATTTCCTGAGTGCTGCTCCCAGTCACTTGTATCAGACATTTCACAAATGTTTCTTAAGCATCTACTACATGACAGGCCCTATTCTAACTGCTGGGGGTATAGGGTGGACAAAACACTAAAATCCCTACCCTTATGAGACTTCTATTCTGGTGACTGTCTACAAGGTGCTAATCACCACTGCAATCGTCTCGTTCATTTTTTCAATGTTTATTTTATTGGCTGGTCATTTTGGCATCATTTATAAAGCAAAAGTTGGAAACAACCCAAATGCCTGGCAGTGGGAACTAGTTTAAAAATTTATCATTCATCCTTAATAATATAAAGTCATACGTCTGTTTTAAAGAATGAGTAGACCTATACGTACTGCCACGGAAAGGCAGCCACAATATACTTACATGGGACACATGGATGTACGTCTTCTGAGTTCCCTCTGCACCAGCCTCCTCTCAGACCCTCAGCTTCCTCTTCACCTCAGCACATGGTTCTACCGTCTATCTGGGCCCAACACATGGGCCCAATCCCTGGGCCTGGGAGAGCAAGGCTGTATCCTCTTGCTGCCTCTACATAAACAGGCCAAACACTTGCCCAGAGTTTACCTGCTCCTGCTACTTCTGCCTTTGGATGAGACCACATGGCAGGGCATGGGCTCTGACATCCTAAGTGGCCACACAAGAGGACAGGTGAGGTAACATGGAAATGTGGGGGTTAACACCCCCTGGGAGACTTTTGCCTTTACTGAGTATTTCAAAAAGCTTTTCTTCATATGGCTTACATCTCTCCACATTTATCATATTAGAAATTAAAAGTGAAAAAACATTTAAGTATTTATTAATTGATTTTAAACATCAGCAAACACTCATTGTATGCAAATATAAATAGCATATTTTATATGAAAACAAAATATATTTTCCAGAACAAAAAAATTAAGCAAGAAGAGTGGTATTGCTTTACACTTTAGTAGGTCTCTTATCAGAAAGCTCAATTCTCATATCTGCTTCTGCATTCAATCTGTTGCAGTATCTTACTTTATTATTCAAAAAAAATTTTTTCAATGCTTTTATTTTGAGACAGAGAGAGACAGAGCATGAGCAGGGGAGGGGCAGAGAGAGGGAGACACAGAATCCGAAGCAGGCTCCAGGCTCTGAGCTGTTGGCACAGAGCCCAATGTGGGGCTTGAACCCACAGACTGTGAGATCATGACCTGAGCCGAAGTCGGAAGCTTAACTGAAGTCGGAAGCTTAACAGGTGTCCCTGTTGCAGTATCTCATTTTGGTTTAAGTTCATGAAGATAATCTGGCTGCAGATGTGCAGTTGGAAAAAGCAGACATAGCGTTTTCAGATAACTGGATATTCTTCTTTGATACTGCACCAAAACTTGACAAGTATTAGTTTCTGAAAGGTTAACTGCAACATGGAATCTGAAACCATATCAATAAACTCTCTGCACTCCATTATATTAAAACACATTGTTCATTTGTACTTTGGGTGGATATTTCACCCAAGTGTAATACTGATCTTACAGACACCTGAAAGGGTCTTGGGGATTCTCAAAAGTCCATGGACCATACTTTGAGAAGTGATTTATTTATTTACTTGTTGATAGTTTGTTCTTCCCAATCCTACCCTCCAGAAAGTCAGCTTCACAGGAGAGGGAACATTGTTCATCTTCAATCCCTTGAACCTAGAACAGTACTCAATAGTCACTAGTTCAATGAATGCACCTCAGTGATTCTTTAAGAGAGGCATCCCATAAAGTTATCTTATCACCCTACAGGGATGGCTCATGGTTCTACATGACTTGAGACTACATAAATTATTTCCCCAGGATTTAAAAAATTGATGTCATAAAGATAAATTAATTTAAAACTAACTAGCTTTAAAATTCACAAATTTTGCCCTTAAGAAACAGATTGTGACTTTCAATAATAAATATTTATTGCCATAAACATTAAATAAAATACAATATAATACAATGTCAAGTACCCTTTAAGAAATATGTGGTACAAAATTCTACATATGAGGTCTATCTAACCAATGCTTTATGAAGGAACTCTTCCTTCTTTACAGGAAGTAAGCAGAAAGAAGAGTAAATGAGATTAGGCTAAAAGAATGTTGTAAGAAAAAGATGAAAACAAAATAAGAAAAAGGTACATGGCATCTTTTAAGAATATTCATAAAAGCTCTGGTATTTCCTGGAAGTTAGAAATGAAGAGTCTCAGGCCCCACCAGACCTACTGTGCAGATGATGTTTTCCAAATATAGCCGTACAATATGTTCCATTCCACATGTTGTGAAGTTGACCCTTCTCCCATCAAGTGATGGGGGCAAAGTCTCTTCCCCTTAAAAATGGGAATACCTTTTGGACTGACTCAACCAATAGATTATGGTAGAAGTGACACTAGGTGACTTCTGAGATTACATCATAAAAATGCCATGCACTTCCACCTTGCTTTCTTGGGCCACTTGGTGAAACCCAGCCACTATGCCGAAGGGAGCCACGCATACACTTGGAAGGGATACATGTGAGCTTCTGGTCAAGAGCCTCATCTAGGGTCTCATTCAACAGACAGCATCAACCACTAGACTGTGTGAGTAAATATTCAGATGATTTCAGTTCCCAGCTGTTAAGTTATCCTCAGTATCCAACTTTCCCATCTAAGCATGTATGGGGACAAGCTTTCCCTACCAGGCCCTGTTCAAATTGCAGGTTTGTGAGCAAAATAAATGAGTAATCACTTAATGGCTGTTTTAAGCCACTAATTTGGGATGATCTGCTGTCCAACAGATAACGAGAACACCCACTGAATCTGTATCTGCATCTTAACACAATCCTTCAATAATTCATATGCACATTTCAAATGTGGGAAGTATTGTGCTCGCTTTGGCAGCACATATACTAAAACGTGGGAAGTATTGATTTTTTAAAAGTTTTTATTTAGACAGAAACAGAGGGAGAGAGAGAAAAGAGAGAGAATGCAATCAAGGGAGGGGCAGAGAGAGAGGGAGAGAATCTGAGTTGACAGTCTAGAGCCCAATGTGGGGCTTGAGCCCAGGCACTGTGAGATCATGACCTGAGCTGAAATTAAGAGTTGGCACTCAACCAACTGAGCCACCAGGCACCCCAAGAAGTATTGATTTAAAGTAAAATTGTGTGACATGTAATTCTCCTACTGCCTTTAACAACACTGATTGCAAATTATGAAAAACTTCATACTGAGTTAAAATTGTATTTACAGTAATTATTTCCAGAAAGCTAGATAACTGTTCTCTGTTAAACGTGCTGTGTTCTCTAGGTGTTAAAACTTGTCCAGATCATGGGTCTGACTCACAGTTGGAGGGTATTTTCTCCATGAGAGATGGAGAAAACTGGCTAAATAATCGAGGCAAGTCAAAAGATTTTAGAAGCCAAGATTCCTGAAATGTTGTAAAGATGAGGACTGAGGATGTGTGACTGTCTAGCAAACTTACTCATGTCAAGGGCAGTAATCATTTTAATAGCAGGTGGCTTAAAACTTTTAAAAACAGATGGTGTCATGCTACCAAAATGAAATGCAGATGAACATATGCAGGTGTTTGCTATTGTTAAAGTATAACAACAAAACTGTAATTCACCGCATTCTCTGGGGGCAGGTTTTAAAAGCGTGTTAGCTAAAGGCCTATGGTTGCCTAAAGCAGTGTAGAGGATAGCTTTCATTCCTACTCGTGCATGTGGTTAATATCACCATGGTTAAGTTCTTTGTTCAGTGAAGTTGAACATTTCACTCATAGTGCTCTAAATTCTAAGTCAATCCAAATCACAAAGATCCATGAATAATAATCATCAGCTGTCACATGATGTCAAACAATTGGATATTTGGGAACATCTAAATTTTTAAATTCATTTTTCCAGTTTCCAACCAGATATTTGGCATCCTGTGACCACAGCCAGGTCATTTAGCATTTCCTCCTATCCCTATCAAACTCACCTGCGTTTAGACTATTCCTGCAAAGAATAGCCCTGCAGCTGCTGTTACATTAATGTGCAGCTTGCTTTATTCCTTTTCCAGTTATAAACAATAACTCATTAGTAAGGGTTCTTGGTTGCAAACAACAGAAACACATTCTGGCTAATGTAAGCAGAAAAGGATTTATTGGAAGACTAATAGGGGCTCATGAACACACTAGGGGGAGGAGTTCCAGGCTTGGGAAAGGGCGGGGGTCAAAGAAGTCCCAGCCCCACCCACTTCCGCACCTACAGTGCTACCACTGCAGGGAGACTGTCCTCCAAAAGATCTACCATTCTTGTAGGGCGGCCTCCTGGGTCAGAGTCCTCCTGGCTTCTGTAAGAGAGAGGTGGATGTGAGATGGGCAAGCTGAAATTTCCCCTTCTGCTGAGATCCCTCACTGAGGAAGAAATACTATTTCCCATAAGAAAACTGGGATGTTATAAGGAAATAGGATGATGTTGGGCATCCAAAACCCTCTATACATCTGCTATAAATAATGTGTAAGACTTGTTTACATTATGAAATAATGCATGTTCATTGTGGGAATATATAGTATTGGTTTTTTAATGTTTATTTGAGAGAGAAAGCGTGCGTGAGCAGGGGAGGGGCAGAGAGAGAGAGAGAGAGAGAGAGAGAGAGAGAATCCCAAGCAGGCCCCTCGGGGTCAGCCTAGAGCCCAAAGTGAGGCTCTATTTCATGAACTGTGAGATCATGACCTGAGCTGAAATCAGGAATCAGATGCTCAACCCACTGAGCCACCCAGGCGCCCCTATAGTATTTTCTTTCTATATTTTTTTTTTCTAAAATTGGAATTATATTGAATGTACTATTTATAACCAACTTTTTTCTCCCAACACATTGTGATTATTTTCCATGTCATTAAACTATTCATCTGCTTTTCAATTGGTTTTCAGTGTTGGCATAGTATTTCTTCTCTGTATGTATTTTAATCACTTAGGCAATTTTTACTTTACCTTTTACTATTGTAAATAATGCTGAGCTGAACATACACTTTTTTTTTTCTCTTTTGCTTAAGTATGTTGAAGGCTTACTATATATCAGGTAATATGCTAAGGTGCTTCGTGTGCATTTCCTCGTTTACTCCCCACAATGCCCTGTGTGGTAAATCCTATTATTATCACCATTTTCCAGATGAGGAACATGCTGCTTAGAATCTATAAAGAATGTGCCTAAAATGACACGGACACTGAGGGACACTAATTGATGTGAAGGTCACACAGCCAGCAGAAGCAGAACCAGCCTGCAAAGCTACATATAGCTCAGGCTCTGAACTTCTTAAGTTCCTTCTTATGTAGCAGTTGTTGGATAATCCACAAATAGTTCCTTAGGATAATAAATAAATCAAGAGAAGTGGCACTGAGGGAGTAAAGGCCTTTGATACATATTATGAGCTGCTCTCCTAACAGCACCAATTTTATACAACCCCAGAAATCAATTAAAGGGCCTATTTTCCCACACTCTGGGGAAGGGCCTAGATGGAATACCTGCTAGGTATTACCTTTATTAGAGAACCTTTGTGAATCTACCTGGTAGGAAAAAAGGTACCTTGGTTTTTAAATTTTGCATGTTTTGTATTATATGATAATGCTACCTATGATTTATGATGTTTTACTACATGTCAGTCAAATGTAAGCCCCAAGAAGGTAAAGATTATGTCTGTTTTGTTTATTGCTGTATCCCCAGCACCTAACAGAGTGCTTGGGACACAGCAGTCACGTGATAAACATTTTCAGAGTAGAATAAATAAGGGAATGTGCCAGGCATTGAGTTTAGCACTTTATGTGGGTTATCTCAATCTCATAACACTCTATGCTTTAGCTAGTATTGACACCATTAATACTTTCACTAGTATGTCTGATGCAGTAGGAACTGCCAATGCCTTGCTTTGAACCTCAGGTTCAGCTGTTCTAAAGTAGGACTGCCCATCTCCCTCGGTCTTTCCCCAAATGGATTCCTTGTACAATACATGAGCTGTATTTTAGGTCGAATCACCCTGAAATCATTCCAAACTTGGTGAAAATATGCCCATCCACTTTCCATGAAGTAGTAATGGAAACTTAATTTTTTAGAAGTCTTTTGCTTTTTTTTATTATTTAGAAAAGGTCCATTTTTTATTATTTTTTAAAAATTTTTTTAATGTTTTCTTTATATTTGACAGAGAGACAAAGCAGGAGCAGGAAGGGGCAGAGAGAGATGGAGACAGAATCTGAAGCAGGCTCCAGGCTTTGAGCTGTCAGCACAGAGCCTGACATGGGGTTTGAACTCACCAACCATGAGATCATAACCTGAGCTGAAGTTGTTTGCTTAACCGACTGAGCCACTCAGGAGCCCCAGAAAAGGTCCATTTTTTAATTTACCTTTCTGATTCTGTGTTTGTGCCTTCAACACTTTCATAATGATTTTCTGCTCCTCGATCAGAAAAGCACTCTTGATCCTGTCCTGGAGACGTTTAGCAACCACGGAAGCACCACAGGCCTGGAGGACATGTTTTTTTGGTTTTAGACAGTCTCATAAAAACTTTAGATCTCATTGCACAAACCCATTGAAGTTGGCCTGGGCACATGCCACATGTGGATTTTGTGTACTGTCCCCACTCTTCTTGTTTTAAAGAGAAACAATTCTAATACCAGGGGCTCAGGGCAGCCTAGTTTTGCTAGAGGTTGTATTTGTAAAATCGCCTACAATGGTATGTCAAATGCTGGACCATTTGAATGCCTCTAGATACTATCCCTAAAAGGGAAAAAACAGAAACCTAATTTTATTTATAGAAGTTGGAAAGAACTCTCCATGTCTTAAAAACATTAGCCCTAATCCTCTGTCATCCTTTGTCATATAGTTTGCAAATACCTTCCAATATTTTTATTTGCCTTTTAGTTTTATTTACAGTATTTTTTACTTGTAAATATGTTCCCTTTTTTGTAGCAAAATCTGTCTTCCCCTTTATGTTTTCTTTCTTTGCTGTTATGCATAAAAGTCTTTTCTACTTTAAGTAGGCTAATAATCATATATGATAACCATTTCTTGATGGAATTATCTGGATATAGAATAAAAACTCTGGCTTTCCAACGCAAAATCAAGCTGGTGGTGCACAGAATCACTCTATTTCCATGTAATGGCATGAGATTAGCTTTGAAACTGCTCCAGGGCAATCTAACCCACTCAAGGGCCTGGGATGTCAAAGTTCTCTACTCTGGAAGAGAAGATGGGAGCATCAGTTTTGTTTCCTCTCCAGATCCTACAGACTGGTTATATGCTCTCCAAAGAGCATCTATCATCACAAGCACTACTTCAGTTCCTTGGAATCAATAACTTTGGGTATGTTAAAAAAGAAACATTAGGATTTCCAAAATGGAGCCACTTGTGCTAAACCCCACATCAGCAAGCCAAGAGAGGTTAATACCTAAACTAAGTGCAGTTTCAGCCCCTCCTAGGATGTAATCTTAACCAGTCAGTCTGAAACGTCCAAATCAGCACTAGTGAGGTAATCCTAGTGACTTTGACTTTGCTTGAAACAATCCATTCTTTTCCCCCTTCTGCCTATAAAAGCCTTCCATATTGTAGAGCTCCTTGGAGGTCCTTTCTATTTGCTAAATGGGATTCATGAATCATTGAAAAAAGCCAATTAGATCTTCAAACTTAGTTGATTTTTTTAGCACTGTAGGAAATGAGAAGGGATGTCTGTATGTACATGTGTATATTCATACAATTTTCCTTATAAAGCTCAAAGGACTGAACAACAACAATAAAAACTAACTAGCATTAAAACAGTTCTCTATAAGAGTGGAAAGTTAAATAAGGAAGAGGAAAAAAAACTCAACCAAATGTAATGTGTGAAAACGGAATTTTCTAGGCACATGAGTGAGAATTGCTTAGGATGAATGAATTTGTACCATACAATGAGTTAACTGGTAACAAACAGTGAATTCCAGGTATTCACCGAATTCCAGTGAATTCCAAGTAAAGGGCCCTGCTTCCAGTCCTGTAAGAGAAAACCTGGAGCCTGAAGATGGTGGCCAAGGAAGACCATGACTGAACTCAACTTCCCCCACAGATACCAAATCTATAGCTACAAAAGGGATAATTCCCTCTAAAAGAGAACAGAAATCTAGCTGAACAGCTCTCTCCATAATGAAGGATAAAGGGGCCACACTGAGAAAGGAAGGAGAGGCAGAAATACAATCTCACCAAAAACTTCATTCCCCACACAACATGCAGCAACCCATACACAATAGGGAGGGATCTCACAGGTCTGGAGTCTCTCCCTGAGAAGTGAGAGGTTTATGCCCCATATCAAGCACTCCAACCCTAAGGATCTGCACCAGAGAGATAAGACCCCCAAAACATTGACTCTGAAAATCAAAGAGGCTTATATCCGGGGAAACTGGGGGGCTGTGGGAATCTGAGATATTTCCTATGAGGGGCTCACATGCAGACTTACTCATCCCAGGAACCAGCACAAAGATAGAAATTTGAGAGGTGACTGGATTACATGTGAAGGACACTCATTTGCTAACCTTAAAGCATCTGCCAGAGGGGCCAGGGATGAGTTGAGACATTCTTTGGGGATGGAGGCACCAGCTAGTGTCATTTTTGCACTCTCCCTCTATTTTGCTAGTACAGGCAAATACGTGTGGACACAGCCTCACTAAAGCCACCAACGAGCTGCACTCCCAGCATTCCCACATCTCCCTAAACCTGTGGACATGTATGGCCTTCGGCACACTCATGCAGCTTTCCCCAAGCCTGTGTGTGAGTGCAGTCTAAACAGGGGGTGTCTCTTGATGGTCTGGCCCTGGAAGCCTGAGTAACTTGTGTTTCTGAGTCCCAAAAGACTATAACAATTGGAAAGTTAGTTCTGGGCAGGCTATAGCACCCAGGGCACTGCACAGATAGCAAACTGAAATGTACTCTCAGTGTACCTGAGAAAAAGGCCCATCTACTTGTCCTGGAGCTTCAATCAGAGGGATAGCCTTCAACTTTGCCCCACTTTAGAGGTTACAGAGGCACTTTGAGGGAACATAGCAGGGAAACACCATCTTTGAGCCCTTCCTTGGTCTCACCACAGCTTGCTGGCACCTGCCAAAAAGGAATTTATATACCAATCTGAAGCTGATTTTTGCAACACGGTTGATGATAATGATGATGATGATGATTCTACAGATCTGTATATACTTGCATACCTTATTTTTACTTTTTTAATGTCTTTTTTAAAATGTTTTTATTTATTTTCAAGGCAGAGAGAGAGAGAACGCAAGCGGAGGGGGGCCAGGGGGTGGGCAGAGGGTCCAATGTGGGCTCTGTGCTGACAGCAGAGAGCCCTATGTGGGGCTCAAACTCATGAACTGCGAGATCATGACCTGAGCTGAAGTCAGACACTCAACTGACTGAGCCACCCAGGAGACCCTGTCTTTTTTTTTTTTTTTAAAAGAGAGTCACTTCAGATCCAAGGACACACACACAAACTGAAAATAAAGGGATGGAAAAAGATATTTCATGCAAGAAAGCTGGTGTAGCTACACTTATATCAGAAAAAATAGACCTTAAAACAAAGACTGTAATAAAATACAAGGAAGGGTATTACATAATCATAAAGGAATCAATCTAGCAAGGAAATACAACATTTATAAATATGTGTGTATCCAACATAGGAGCACTAAATATATAGAGCAAATATTAACAGATCTAAAGGGAGAATACACCAATACAATAGTAGAGGACTTTAATACCTCACCTTCATTACTGGGATAGACTACCCAGACATAAATTCAATAAGGAAACATCAACCTTAAAAGACACATTAGACCAGATGGATTTAATACATATATACAGAACATTTTATCCAAAAGCAGCAGAATACACATTCTTCTCAAGTGCATGTGAAATATTCTCTGAAATAGATCATATGTGAGGCCATAAAACAAACCTCAATAAACTTAAGAAGACTGACATTATATCAAATATCTTCCCTGACCACAAGAGTGTGAAACCAGGAATCAATTACAAGAAGAAAACTAAACAAAATCACAAATATGTGGAGATTAAACAACACACCACTGGACAGCCAATGAGTCAATGAAGAAATCAAAGGAGCAATTTAAAAAAAAACCTTGAGACAAATGAAAATGGAAATACAACAATCCAAAACCTGTAAGATTTAGCAAAAGCAGTCCTAAGAGGAAAGTTCATAGTGATACAGACATTGCTCAGGAAACAAGAAAAATATCAAATAAACAATTTAACCTTACACTCAAAGGAACTAGAAAATGAAGAACAAATGGAGCCCAACATTAGGAGAAGGAAAGGCATAATAAAGATATGAGCAGAAATAAATGAAATAGAGACTAAAAAACAATAGAAAAGATTAATGAAACTAAGAGCTGGTTCTTCGAAAATATAAACATAACTGACAAACCTTTAGCTAGATTCACCAAGAAAAAAAGAGACAAGTTCAAATAAACACAAGGAGAAATTAAAGAGAAGTAATAGTTGACATCACAGAAATACAAAAGATCGTAAGAGACTACTATGCACAATTATATGCCAGCAAACTCAATAACAAAGAAGAAATGGATAAAATTGTAAAATAACAAAGAAGAAATGGATAAAAAAATGGAAACATACAATATTCCAAGACTGAAAAGACGAATTACTAGTACAGAGATTGAATCAGTAATCAAAAACCTCCCAACAAACAGAAGTCCAGGACCAGATGGCTTCACTGGTGAATTCTATCAAACATTCAAAGGAGATTTAATACCTGTCCTTCTCAAACTCTACCAAAAATTGAAGAGGAATGAAGGCTTCCATACTCATTTTATAAGGCCATTTTAATTACCTTGATACCAAAACCAGACAAGGCTACCACTACAAAGAAGTACAGGTCAATATCCCTGATGAGCACAGATGAAAAAATCTTAACAAAATAGTAGTAAACTTAATCCAATAATACATTAAAAGGATTATACACCATGATCAAGTAGGATTTATTCCAGGGATGCAAGGATTGATCAATATCCACAAATCAATCAACATGATACATCGCGTTAACAAAATGAAGGATAAAAATCATATGATCATCTCAATAGATACAGAAAAAACATTTGACAAACTTCAACATCCATTTATGATAAAGATTCCCAGCGAAGTGGGTTTACAAGGAATGCATCTCAACATGATAGAGGCCATATATGACAGGCCCACAACTAACATCATAAGCAATGATAAGAAGCTGAAAGCTTTCCAAGACCAAGAATAAGACAAGGGTGCTCACTCTTGTCACGTTTATTCAGACAGTATTGGACGTCCTAGTCATAGCAGTTAGGCAAGAGAAAGAAAAAAAAAGGCATCCAAATTGGAAAGAAAGAAGTAAAATTGTCACTATATGCATATGACATAATACTATATGCATAGAAAACCCTAAGGACTCCACCAAAAAAACCTGTTAGAACTAATAAATGAATTCAATAAAGTTGCAGGAAACAAATAAATATACAAAAATGTGCTGCATTTCGATACACTAATAACAAATTAGCAGAAAGATAAATTAAGAAAACAAACCCATTTATAATTGCATCAAAAAGAATTAAATACCTAGGAATAAATTTAACCAAAGAAGTGAAAGACTTGTATACTGAAAACTATAAGACACTGATGAAAGAAATTGAAGAAGACAAAAAATGTAAAGATATTCGACACTTATGGGTTGGAAGAATTAACACTTTTAAAATGTCCATACTACCCAAAGCAATCTATGGATTCCATAAAATCTCTACTAAAATTCCAATAGCATTTTGCTATTGGAACTAGAACTAGAATAATTCTAAAATTTGTATGGAACACAAATAACCCTGAATAGCCAAAGCAATCTTGAGAAAGAAGAACAAAGCTGAAGGTATCATGCTCCCTGATTTCAAAGTATACCACAAAGCTACAGTAACCAAAACAGTATTGTATTGGCATAAAAACAGACATATAGATCAATAGAACAGAATAGAAAGCCAAAAAACCCACACATATATCATAAGTTAACTTACCATAAAGGAGCCAAGAATATACAGTGGGGATAAGATAATCAAGAAATCATGTTAGGGAAATTGGACAGCCACATGCAAAAGAATGATATGCCATATACAAAGGTTAACTCAAAATGGATCAAAGACTTCAATGTAAGACCTGAAATCATAGAACTCCTAGAAGGAAAAATAGGTAGCAAGCTCTTTGACATTGGTCTTGGTGTTAACTTTTTGGATCTGACCCCATAAGCAAAGACAACAAAAGCAAAAATAAACAATTGGAACTACAAAAAGTGTCAGGAGCACCTGGGTGGCTCAGTCAGTTAAGTGTCCAACTCTTGATCTCAGCTCAGGTCTTGATCTCAGGGTAGTGAGCTCAAGCCCTGCACTGGGCTCTGTGCTGGGCGTTAAACCTACTTAAAACAAAAAACTAAAAAGAAAGTAAAAAGCTCTGTACACCAAAGGAAACCATCAATAAAATGAAAAGGCAAACTACCCAATGGTAGAAAATATTTGCAAATTATACATCTGATAAGGGGTTAATATCCAACACATATAAAGAACTCAAACAACTCAATAGCAAAAAAAAAAATCCAATTTAAAAATGAGATAGGTTTTAACTAGACATTTTTTGAAAGAAGATATACAGATGGCCAACAAGCACATAGTGATATTCAATATCACTAATCATCAGGGAAATGCAAGTCAAAACCACAAGGAGGTATCACCTCACAACTGTCAGAATGGCTATTATTAAGAAAGCAATAAATAACAAGTGTTGGCAAAGATGTGGAAAAAAAGGGAACCCTTGTGCACTGTTGGTGGGAATGTAAATTGGTGCAATCACTATGGAAAACATTTCAGATGTTCCTAAAAAAATTAATAACAGAGCTAACATATGATCTACCTATTTCACTTTTGAGTATCTGAAGAAAATGAAAACACTAATTTGGAGAGGTTTATGCACCCCTAAGTTCACTGCAGCATTATTTGCAATATCCAATGTAAATAATTTCAATGTACATTGATGGGTGAATGGGTAGGGAAGATGTATATATACATAATATATATATTATTTTTTAGATGTAGCTAAAAATATTTTTATATTATTTGTTTATATGTAAGTTTATAAATTATATAAAAATTTATTTATAAATAAATATATTCTATGTATTCTATTATATATATTTATGTATAAATTTATTTATATTTATACATGTTTGTGAATATATATTATATACATATAATATATATATGAGTTTTTCATCTATACAATGGATAGTAGTCCAGTGTGTGTGTGTGTGTGTACACAATGGATTACATGCAGTCATAAAAAAGAAGGAAATCTTGTCATTTGCAACAACATGTATGGACCATGTGGGTATTATGTCAACTGAAATAAGTCAGACAAAGAAAGTCATGTGATTTCATTTATATATGGGACCTGGTGGTTATCTAAGAAGAGAGAGTTGGGAAGTGGGTGAAATGGGTAAAGGGGGTCAATTGTATGCTGATGGACGGAAACTAGATTTATTGTGGTGATCACTTTGTAGTGTACACAAATATTAAATTATTACGTTGTACACCCCAAGCTAGTATAATGTTATATGCCAATTTTACCTCAATTAAAAAAAATAACCTGTAGCCTACAAGTAGATGGGAGCATACTTTAGGCTCACTTTGAGACACTGATCTCCCAAAATAACCAAATCAACTTTGTTTTGGATTCTACATTGAACACACTATCTGCATATAGTTATATCTTACAGAAATTATAGCAAAGGTTGTGCCGTTCCTGGTGTTACGTAATTATCAAAAACACCTTCAGAACTTGTTGGAGCCTCCATCTGTCATATTTGAAGACAAGGAGTTACAGCAGTAGTGTCAGGGTTGTGTGATGACAGGGTGGATTGGTAATTAGTTGCTAATTAGAATTTTCTGAAATATTAGGGTAATCATCACAGGAAAATCCCACTCAACATTATATGTAAGTTAAAAATGCCACAGGGTAGCTATTAACTTCTGAAAATAGTAGCAGGTAGAAGTACTTCAGTTGAAGGTAATCAATATTTCTATTACCTACTTAGTTTTTAGAGATTAAAACTTGATTTTTTTTAACGTTTATTTATTTTTGAGACAGAGAGAGACAGAGCATGAACGGGGGAGGGTCAGAGAGAAGGAGATATAGAATCCAAAACAGGCTCCAGGCTCTGAGCTGTCAGCACAGAGCCTGACGCGGGGCTCGAACTCACGGACCGCGAGATCATGACCTGAGCCGAAGTCGGCCGCCCAACCAACTGAGCCACCCAGGCGCCCCAAAACTTGATATTTTTTTATTGGGCTACATCAGTCTGGTGTTTGTACCCAGGTTTATAAATCTATAAATTTAAAAATATCTTTCATTTTATTGTGAAGCTGCTGCTAATGAAAATTGGCTTTAATAAACATCATTTTGATATTGGACTTAGTCCTCTTTCTTTTTCACTTGGAGATCTTTTTTTAGACTTTTCATCAGGGAGAGGTACTTAGGTAACCTACAAACATGAAGACATAAACAGATCTCAAAGACAAGTCATGTTGACCTTATTTGGACCTTAACTTCGTGGTGATTTATTTCAGATCTTTTAAACAATGAGTCAAAGGAAACTTGGCAAAATGATTCTTTTTTAACCTCAGATTACAATTGAAACCTCATTTGAACCACTAAAAAATTAGAGAAACAGCAAAGAACATAGCCAAATAATGTAGTCTAGACTTTACCTAGTTACAGAACGCTGTAATTACTGTATCTTAATTTAAGATTTAAATGTTTAATTTTGTAGAGAGATAGAGCAAGCAAGCAGGGGAGGGGCATAGAGAGAAAGAGAGAGAATCTCAAGCAGGCACCGCACTGCCAGTGCAGGGCTCGAACCCCTGAACCGTAAGATCATAACAAGCCGAAATCTAGAGTTGGATGCTCAACCGACTGAGCCACCCAGGTGCCCCAGGTATCTTCATTTAAGATTTAAATTTAGGGGTGCTTGTCAGTAGGTAGAGCATGTGACTCTTGATCTCAGGACTCTTGATCTCAGGGCATTGATATTACCTAAACATTTTTTTAAATAAATAAGATAATATGCAGTCTGTTCATGGATAAAAATAATACCTGATAGTTTCTTCTAGGGGCAGAAAGTTAGTTTTCTTCAAATTCAACACAGAAAATATTCAAACATGACAGAAGTCATATTTGACATTTTTACAGATTTTTTTTTCCTCATCCTGTAGGTTTTTTTTTTTTTTTTTTTTTGGTCATTTGCACATAAGACCATAAATATTACCTAATAATGGATCAACCCCAGTGTATTAGTTGTCTATTGCTCTTTAACAAATACCCCCAAACTTAGTGACTTATAACAACAAAAATGTATGATCTCTCAGTTTCTGTGGATCAGGAATCTGGGTACAACTTAGTTGGCTGCCTCTAGCTCTAGGTCTCTCAGGAGGTTGCAATTGAGCTGTCAGCCAGGTCTGTTGTCTCATCAAAAGACTAGACTGGGGAAGGATCCACTTCCAAGTTCATACACCTGGTTATTATCAGTCTTAGAAAACGCACTTCCAAGCTCACTTACAAGAACCTCTCCATGGGACTGACTCACAACATGGTAGCTGGCTTCTACACAGGGTGAGTGATCCAAGAGAAAGCCAGAAAGTCAGAACATCCAAGATGGAACCTGCAATCTTTTATAACCGAATCTCAAAAGTGACACACCATTACTTCTATCATATTCTCTTCTTTAGAAGTGAGTCACTAAATCTAGCCTTTGAAAGAGAGAGGATTACAAAAGTACATGGATACTAGGAGGTGGGGATTGTAAGAGGGGGGGGTGTATCTTTGAGGCTTCTATCGTAACTGTAATCAGTCAATGATGATCTTTTAGAGAAGTAGATCGTTGTTCTCTCTTATTTTTTGTCTGCCTGCCATATTTTTAGAAAATGATTTCTTCCTGATTTTCAATCTGTGTGGTTCTGAGAGCCTTACTACCTCACCTCATCACCCTGTTTTTTGTGGGAGGCACTGTGGTGCCCTGGCCTTGCCAGTAAGAATGCTTAAACTTTTTGGCCACAGTGAGTGGTACAGGGATGGGCCATTTGGTATCTCTTTTCAGGAACTGACATGGGTGCTGGGAGAAAAAGGGTTTCCTAAGATCCTAGGTGCAGTAGAACATTGAAAACTGGAATTTCTTCCATCTCCCATACCTATATACAGGCTACCTTTGCTCCATGTGGAAATATTTTTAGAATAATACCATACAGAATTAAATGGAACTCAGAAGTGGAAAGTGAGCGAGTTACATCAAGTTCTCATGACATCTTCTGCCTCTCTATACCCAGCTACACCTAAAGCCAGGCTCTCCTTTTTTTTTAAATTAGTTTTGATGTGGCTTTCTGTTGCTTCTGACAAAAATGGTCCTAATATACTAATATATCCAGATATTATGGGTGTAGCTCCAAATATTCTAGGCTACCTTAACAATACCATCACAGCAGTGCCTTTTATGAAATTATCTAAATATTGAGAATATTTATATGCTTCAACCTTATCAGCTTAACTCTTAGAACCTAAGCTCCAAGTGTTTCTTATTATGTGAACTACTTCCTTTATCCACCTTAAATTTACTTTTCTCAAGATTCAGGAAAAATCTTCTTGTTGTATTTAAGTTCTCTAAAAGCAAGGAGAAATGCCTTCTTAATTATTAATTTCCTCCCCAAATTGCAGCACAATATCTGGCCACGTAGTCAATCCTCAATAAACCTTTAATGAGTGAATGGGTACATGAATATTCTAAGTACACTTCAGATTATTTTTGTCTAAGTTCAATACTTTATTTTTGCCCAAAGATCAATTCAATACTTGCTGCCTATTCACATAGCTTCATACTAACTTCAGATTATCCCCATATACTTGAGCTTTTCATACTCAGAAGAACTTGTTGTCATTATGCCTTCCCTCCTCCAAATAATTAATAAAAATATTAAACAGGGCAAGTTAGAGAGGAATGCCATGTTTATACTTCTTCCTCCAAGAATGCCCTTTTATCCTAAACCATTGTTTCTTGTCTCTAAGCAACTTCCCTGTGCATTACACCAGTCTCCATCATACCATGATGACTCAATTTTTAAAATAGCCTTTTGTGTGGAGCTCTGTGAAAGGCTTTTTGAAAATCTAAATAGACGCCATTCATGAGCTTTGTCCATATGCATATGTGCCTCCTAAAAGAACTTTAATAAACTGATGAGGCCTCATTTCCTCTTATGGAAACCATACATTTTTCTCCAGCTCCTTCCTTGCCTCCCCCAGTTATATTGCCATACAATTAATTGTCTTTTGGGGAAAAGTTCTTTTCTGTTGATCTGCTCTCATTGGGTCTTTAATCCTTACTAGGTATTGTAGAATTAAGCAGGGTTAAGATAGCGCAAATCTATCCTAAAAGAGATTCATATCTATGGTTAAGTTAGCATGTTGAGGTCAGAAACAGGGAAGTATGGACTAATGCGTGGTAACTATGGGCAAAAAACCAGAAGTAAGTTTGGAAATGTTGGAAGCCAGGGGCGCCTGGGTGGCTCAGTCTGTTAAGTGGCCAACTTCAGCTCAGGTCATGATCTCGTGTTCTCAAGTTGAAGCCCCATGTCGGGCTCTGTGCAGACAGCTCAGAGCCTGGAGCCTGTTTCAGATTCTGTGTTTCTGTCTCTCTCTGCCCCTTCTGTTCATGCTCTGTCTCTCTCTCCATCAAATATAAATTAATTAATTAATTAAAAAATATAAATAAATAAATGATGGAAACCAATCAGAGTCAAGGATGTTTTAGGTCCTTCAGGAATTTGACAATGTTACTGATTTCTCTTTTCTTTAGATTCTCCCTTCCTTTGATTTCTCTACATCATGCTCTCACCCTGCCTTGGTAAACAGTCTTTCTCCGAGTCTTTCCCTGGATGCTCTTTTTCTTTTTAATATGACTGTTTTCCAGGTCCCATTATTGTTTTTGTGTCTCTTCTACATATTCTCTATTCTCAATTTCATATAATCCAATGGATTTAGGTAAATTCTTATGGATTTAGGTACTCTATTTATTCTGTAGAATCAAAATGTAAATTTGGGGCACATGCTTCTTCCCTGAGCTTTAGAGAAGTCTATTCACCTACCTAGTGGACATTTCCACACTGATATTCCATAGACATTCCAAACATGCATCCAAAAATCAAATAACATTTTAACATGTCCAAACTCAAATGCATCACCTGTATATAATTTAAGACCTTTTTTCATTATATGTGACAAAATTTATATCTCTTGGAATCTAAGAGGGAGCTGAACAGACGTGGATACAACTAAGCTCAGAAAAAACTGAACCTAGGACCTGGAAAACTTGATGATTTCTCTCTCCAAATTATACCTCTACTTTCCTCTGTATGTCTCTTTTTCCCCTTGTTACAGACTAACTTCTGTTTCTCAGTCTACTTGGTGGGAAATAATGAAGATTTCTATGTTCTTACTTCAGTCACACAGAATGAGACTGGCTTTGTTCCCTTTGGGTTCTAAATTCAAAATATCAAAAAAGAAAGCCCTTGGCTCAGCCATGGCCAAGGTGTCCACTCATAAAGCAATCAACTTTGGCCTCAGGTACAGAGTTACAATGTATGCAACTTGAAATTTTCCCATAGCTCACTGATTCTCTGGTCATTTTACTTTCAACCCTTTTTCTCTGTTTGTTTCATTTTAGATAAATTTCTATTGCTATGTATTCAAGTTTACTATGCTTTTCTTCTGTTGGGTCTAATCTGATATTAATCCCATTCAGTATATGGGGTGCCTGGGTGGCTCAATCAGTTAAGCACCCGACTTCGGCTCAGGTCACTGTCTTGTGGCCTGTGAGTTCGAGTCCCACATCAGGCTCTATGCTTACAGCTCAGAGCCTGAAGCCTGCTTTGGATTCTGTGTCTCCTCACTCTCTGCCTCTCCCCCACTCAGGCTCTGTCTCTCTCTCTCTCTCTCTCAAAAATAAATAAAACTTCAAGAAAAATTTAATCCCATTCAGTATATTTTTCACCATAGATATATTTCTCATATCTAGAGTTTATTCTTAATATCTCCCATTTCTCCACTTACTATGCTCCATCATTCCTTTAGGTTCTTATACTTATGGAATATAGCTATAATAACTTTTAATGTCCTTGTCTACTAATTCTGTCTTTGTATAAATTAATATCCATGTCATTTCTGGGTTTGCTTCTATTGATTGATTTTTTCCTCATCATTCATTGTATTCTCCTGCTTGTTTGCATGCCTAGTCCTTTTTCACTGGATGCCAGACATTGTCAATTTTACCTTCTTAGGTGCTATTTTTTATCCCTATAAATATTTTCTTGAACCTTATTCTGGGAAGTGGTTAAATTACTTGGACATAGTTTGATGTTTTCAAAGGTTCTTTCAGGCTTTGTTAGGCAGGATGAGCAGCCTTCAATTCAGAGCTAATTTTGCCACACTACTGAGGCAATAACATCCTTTTCATCCAAGGATTATTCCCTCTGTTCCTATCCTGGAGTAGTTCCCACATGCTCAGGTGCTGATCAGTACTCAGCTGAGGACTCTTGGGGGCCTCCTCTAGGAGCTCTCTCCCTGTGTGACACTCCTCTCCCTGCTACTGTGCCTGGGAGCTCAAGATGCCATGGCCCCCTTGGACACTCAAGGCCCACACAGATTCCCACTCTCTAAATCACACCGTGGAAACTCTCTCCAGGCAGTAAGCCAGGACAATCACAGGGCTCACTTCATTTGTTCTCCCAGTCTCAGGGATCACCGTCCTCTGCTGCCTGGCACACAGCGCCTGAGAACAGTTGTTTTCTGTGTTTTGCCTCTTTTTAAAGTTGTGCCAGATGCGAGGAGGGTAAATCTAGTTCCTTCTCAATCCATCTTGGTCAGAAGTGGAAGTCCAGTTTTTCAGAACCCTGGGCCCTTGCATGCCCAGCATTCCTCTTCTGTGCTCCGTGGCTTTAGACCCACATCATACAGTTGGTTCCCCTCACAGAACTCTATGTCCTGTGCCCACAGATCATAGCTGATTCCTCTTTGTATTTTTGAACTTAGCATGGCTGAAGCATAGCAGGTGCTCCACATATGCTTCGCAGAATGAATAAAACATTGTAGATAATTACACCAAAACAGAGAACAATCTTCACTGTTTTTTTCAGAGTAGTTTATGAGCTGTTACCTGAAAAATGAGTTATAACTTAAGCATCTCTATATTCTGAAGTTCTCGTATTACATCTCTCTGAGTCAAGTAAGTCATTAGCAAATTTCTCAGCCATTAGACATGATTCTCAACAAAAGTGGTTTAATTAGAAGTGTCTATTTGCCTTCCTTTGAGGAGGGCTGGGGATTGTTTGGCACATGACTGTGCATTTGGTTTGGTCGCATATACTGAGCATGAAATCTTTTCAATGTGTCATAGATTTTGAAAAAGCATTTGTGTATTTACAGCTCATGCTGAGCAGAATGCAACCAGACTGCCAAACATACAACCTCATTATTTGCTTCTCATGATTGCCTTCTCTGATTCCAAACAAAGTCACGCCACAATCTGTAGCTGTGCATTGTATTTCATTTCAGTCCCATGGTCTGCTCAGTGCAGATACATGGAAAACTTTACATTTGTCAAGAGTTAGATCTCTGAGATTCTGTAATAGGTCCTTCCCAGGCCACACATGTTCTCTTTTGCTAAAATGTGACACCTCTCTCAGCACTGCCTTCCCCAGATCTCTGGAGCATTCTGAGCTGAAAGCTACTTGACACCTTGGTGCTTTCTTTTTTGACCTAAAATGTTAAGTTTATAAAAAACTGACATAGATAGGACTGGTATTAACTGTAAATGAAACTAAATATTTGTGTATGAGCAAATAAATAATAAATGTCACATATAATGATGCCAGTCAGAATGTATCATATATCACATATTATATATGTTGTATACATGTTATATACATTATACATATCATATATCTTATGTTGTATCTACTACTTGGTAAATGGTAATCTGTTTTCCATCCCCCCCATATCTTTCCAAGTCAATGAATATCTTTTTTAATTCCCCAAAATAAAATCTTTTACAAATATTACTTTTTGTTATGTTTCCACTCTTTCTCTTTCTTTCTGGAGTGTCTATATTTTAATAAAAAACTCTTGAAGGCATAACACCCAACATAAAGGTATTAATTACTCTCAAGTGGTGGAATTTAAAGCACGATGGGGATAGAATTTTGAGTGTTTTTAAGTTGCTGTATTCACTTCATGCATGCAGAAGGCCAGCTCTGCCATATTATGAGTAACCATAACAGTGTCATTGAATAAAAGGAGCAAAACTAGAAGATACCATTGTAAAAATTCCAAACGTAATGTTCCACTATGTTCTAAGTGACAACTACTTTTAGTAACAGCAGTGATAGTTGTGAGACTTTACTACCTAAAGGAAAAGAGAAAAGAAAAATCTGTGGTTTGACAATTCCAACATTTTCCAATAGCCGTCTAAAGCCAACAATGAGCAATTTAATTGATTTCTTAATTTTATATTTGTATCTTGAGTTGGGGCATTGTGCAGCCAATTTTCTTGTCTCCTTTTGGGGGAAAATATCTATCTTTGAAATAGTCTAATATAGGAAGATAAAAACATTAATGTTAAGGTCTCTTTGGTAAGATATACTAAGTTCCAAGATAGTAGGAATGATGTCTACCTCTAGTGTCTAACATGGTGCCTCACAAAGAATAGGTGCACAATACATATTTACAGAATCTAATCAAGTGTCAGTATGTTTGTAAGAGTCACTATTTGCATTTGAAAACAAAGCGTCATCTAAAAATTAATTTTTTTCTTACCCCTTTGTTTTAGAATGACATTGATATACATACAAAGTATACAAACACACATATCAGGGTTTCTAGCCTTGATACTATTAACACTCTTTGTTGTGAGGGGCTGTCTGTGCACTGTGCACTGTGCACTATAAGATGTTTAGTAGTCTCTCTGGCCCCAACCCACTAAATGCCAGTAGCACCTTGCTCTCCTCCATGTTGTGACAATCAAAAAATATCTCTAGACATTGCCTAATATCCCCTGGATGGGGGGATTGCCCACACATACACACACATACACACAGACACATGCACACCCACATATACACACAAAGTCAGGACTGTTGAGAAACAATTACAATGACTCTTTAAAAAGACATCATTCAAGTGACATATTACTAGTAACACATCAATTCAAAGGAAAAATTACCCAGCACCTTTGTGGCTCAGTTGGTTAAGCATCTTCTGACTCTTGACATTGGCTCAGGTCATGATGTCTCAGTCATGAGATTGAGCCTGATTTGGACTCCGTCCTGAGTGCAGAGCCTGCTTAATATTCTCTCCCTCTCTCTCTGCCCCTCCCCTGTCCTCTCTCTCTCTCAAAATAAATAAATAAACATTTTTTAAAAAAAGAAGAAGGAGAAATTACAAGGGTGCCTGACTGTCTGAGTTGGTAAAGCATGTGAACTTGATCTCTGGCTGGTGAGTTCCAGCCACATGTTGGATGTAGAGCTTACTTAAAAAAAATAAGAAATAAAAATAAACAGCTTTAAAAAAATAAATGAGCAAATGAAAATGAAAAGAAAATGAAAGATTACTTTAAGAAGTAGGAATATTTACCTCAATTTGCACAAAAATGGCTCATTATCTTGACAATATTAACTGGGTTCTGAAAAATAAAAAGACCTGTACCATGTAAAAAACAACCCCTTTGCAATAGTCATGCATTAATTTTACGCATCCAGTTATGTACCTGAACTTTAAGAAAAATATCTGAAATCAAATCGGCACCAATATCCTAGTGATTCAAGTAGACTACATTTCAATGCCTTCAAATTCAGATTCTTTCATAATTAATGGCATTCTTGTTTACTTCACTATGTAAAAGTTAATTCTCAATGATCCATGCATTGATTATTCTGGTTCTGCCAGTGACACACAGGGCCTCAGTTTCTTCATCTGCAAAATAAAGGTAATACTAATATTGACTCCTAATTGTTTTGTCAGACTTGAAAGAGCACCCACAAGTGCACAGAACAATGACTGACCCTCATAGAACACCCGGTGAAAATAAATAATATTATTAACATCTACCAATTTGTAACCAGTTTTTCATATCAGAGGACTCATTCTTCTCTGTCTTTGCCACACATTATTTTTGGCTAATCCATCCCATCAAATTATACTAAGCAAAGTAAACTTATTTCAAGATTATCTTACATAAAATATAATTGGATATATACAGCTGTCTCACTATTCTATTAATGCTATTATTCTTTTCTTTAATATAAGTAAAAAATTAAGAATTCATGAGAAAAGGGAAGACTGGCTGGTTTAGTTGGTAGAGCAGGCGACTATTGATCTTGGGGTTGTGAGTTCAAACCCCATGTTGGGCACAGAAATTACTTAAAACAACAACAACAACAACAACAACAACAACAACAACAAAAGATTTATGAGAAAAGAACAACAGTCGCTATCCTAGATTCTCAATTTATTTCTCCTCAAGTTAAAAAGCAGTTTTAAATTCAGTTTTTTCAGGTGATATGCTTTTTTTCTGTGTGAAACAAGAACAATAATGAGTACAATTGACACTTGAATAATATGGGTTCGAACTGCCAAGGTCCAATTATATGTGGATTTTTAAAAATAAATATAGTACAGTACTGTAAAAGTATTTCCTCTCTTATACTTTTCTTACTAACATTCTTTTCTCTAGCTTACTTTATTGTAATACAATATATGATACATATACAAAATATATTAATTTTCAATGTTATCAAGGCTTCTGGTCAATGGTAGGCAATTAGGAGTTAAGTTTTGGGGGAGTCAAAAGTTATATAAGGATTTTTGATTGTGCAGGGGGTTGGCAATCCTAACGGTTCAAGGGTCAATTACTTACACAGCATTTATCCTCTTTCAGGTACTTTCCTAAGCATAAAATTTAATCCTCACCCCTATAAGATAGGTATTTTATTATGCCCATTTTACAGATGAGAAGCTGTAGCAAGACAGATTACATGACGTGCTCAAGGACATTCAGCTAATAAGTGGCAGAACTTGTGGAAGAGTAGGAAGTCTGAGTCTGTGCTCACAAGTGTATATGACTGAAAACAACAGCAGCAGCAAAGACACAGACATAAAATTAAAAGCTCTTTTCTCTTGACTTTTATGTATCTTCTTAAAATAATGACTTCTCATTGTCACTGTGAAGCTGAATGACAATATCCCAATTCAATCACTTATTTGCAATTGAAATGGTTAAGTGAATTTTCGGTTGCAGCCAAGGGAGCAAAATTAGCTCTCAGTCCAAAAAAAAAGCACATTGTATTACACTTAAAAATAAAGCTCTAGAGGGTGGGACATCAGCAAGATGGCAAAATAGGAAGCCCCAGGCCTTTGTTCCCCACAGAGACACCAACTTAACAACAACATCCAGATCAAACTGCTTTTGTCAGACTTCCAGAAACTAGTTAAGAGTCTGTAGTACCTAGGCTAAGACAAAGCCAAGAGAGCCACAGTGAAGTGTGTAGGAAAGTTTGTTCCATTTTGCCTGCCCTCACTTCTTCCCTACCCACCCCACCCACCCTACAGTATGGTGAAATTGGGAGAAAATTCCCGAAGACCAGTTTTTCGTTCAGGAAGGAAAGAGAAGATTGGGACATTTGTCTAAAGATTTTATGGGGCTCCTTGAGGGAATATTCTGTCTCACTTGACTAAGTGCTGATGCGAACTAGTGACATAATTGCTTGCTAGGTTGGGGGCCATTGAGAAGAAAGGCAAGCATCAAGATGTTGTAGCAGTAGGGAGACTGCAGTACCTCAGGCAGACACCAGCAGGAGAAAGAGATTACACTCTCATGAAAAGAAATAGGAAAAGGACTTATTAAGTAAACAATCACATGCAATAGCTCAGAGGAGACATATCTCTAGAGAAATTCTGAGACGTCCCAGAATCTTTACTGGGTTGATTGGTGATGGTCTTCCCCTGCATAGAGGCAGTCTATAAAGACTGGGAGAGGTGACTTTTTTCAAATGCCAAAATCTCGACAAAAGATCACAAGGTACACAAAGAAATAGGGAAACATGGTCCAATCAAAAGACCAAAATAAATCTCCAGAAACTGACTCTAACGAACCAGAGATTAATGGACTACTTAACACAGAATTCAAAATAACTATCTTAAAGATGCTTAATAAGGTAAAAGAGAACAAAGACAAACAAAATCAGGAAAATGATCATAAACAAAATGAGAATATCAATAAGGAGATAGAAACTATAACAAAAAACAAATAGAAATTCTTAAACTGGAAAATATAATAACTGAATTAAAAAATTTACTAGAGGGGTTTAACAGCAGACTTGATAAAGCTGAAGAAGAATCCGTAAACTTGAAGATATTGAAATTATTTTTTAATGTTTATTTTATTTTTGAGAGAGAGAGAGACAGAGACAAAGGGAGGGGAAGAGAGAGAGAGAGACACACAGGATACAAAGCAGGCGGCAGGCTCTAAGCTGTCAGCACAGAGCCCAATGTGGGGCTCGAACTCACAAACTCATGAGATCATGACATCAACCAAAGGTGGCGCTCAACTGACTGAGCCACCCAGGTGCCCCATAAGATATTGAGATTATTGAGTGAGAAGAGTAAAATAAAATAAAACAAAAGTGAAGAAAAGTAAAGATAGCCTAAAGGACTTAAAAGGCACCGATAAGCAAACTAATATATACATTATTGGAGACCTGGAAAGAAACGAAAGGGCCAAAGAGTTTTTCTCAGAAAATAATGGCCAGAAATTTCTCATATTTAAGGAAAGAAATGAACTTACAAATTAAAGAAGCTCAAACAGTTTCAACAAGGAAAAACCCAAGGAGAACTATACTGAGGCACATTATAATAAAACTGTCAAAAGTCAGTAGTAGGAGGACCCTTGGCTTATCTCATCCCTCAAACACAACTAGATAACTATTGAATCATTCTGAACACCAAAAAAATTGACCTGAGGACTGACAGAGCAAACTGCACAACTAGAGGGAGACAGGAGGCCACATCAAGGAAGGTAGGGAGTGTGGAGACGTAGTTTAGGAGAAAAACAGATTGCAGGTGCTGCGGAAGGTTGAGAGCCCTGGTCATGAAGAAAGGCAAGAAAGAAGGGAGTGCACAGGGATACACACAAGGAAAACACTTCCCCAAAGCCACTGACTGGGAAAACAGGAGGGGATAATTTTTGTGAGTTTTTGTAACCAGTAGGACTTGAAGACTAGAGTTTTAAAAGTTGGAGGGCTTGGCTGGGACAGAGCCCTGAGGGTGCTGCCCTACTCCTGAAGAGAAGGAAGGCAGGTAATCCCCGGGCAGACTGCAAGATCTGAGGAATGCCTGGGGCACACAGTAGGAAGACTGCTCTCCCTTCTTGAAGAACATGTGTGAGAGGTGGTGTTCACAGAGATGCCTCTCCGGGGAAAAAAAGAGGTGGTGGGCACCATTTCCCTCCCCCACCCCTCAGACACGGAGCCACCTGCCAAGGGCAGCTGGGCCCTGACACTGGCTGCCTAACCTGCTTGCTCCAAGTCCCATGCCCCTGCACTCTGGAGCAACTGCCCTTCTTGGTCAAACCTGCATCTGTCCCAGCACAGCAAGACCCTCCCCAAAAGACCAGTGCAGCCCCTGCCCACACTACATCCCTAAATCCTGGAGTTTTAAAAGTCAGCAGGCTTAGCTGGGACAGAGGCAGGAGGGCACTGTACTGCTCCTGGAGAGAAGGCAGGCAAACAACCCAGAGGCAGACCTCATGAAAACCACCATCTCAAAAACACTGAAACACACAGTAGGGAGATTATTCGCTCTTCTGGGAGTGCTTCCCTGAGAATAGCAAGCACGGAGACCCCTCTCCCAGGACGAAGGAGCTGGCTGGCACCATCTCCCTCCCCTGCCCCTCAGCATAAACACAGAATCACCTTCAGTAAACAGCACAGCACTGACACTGGCTGCCTAACTTGCTTGCGCCAGGTAACAGCCCACTGCTCTCTATTGGTACTGCCCAGTAAAGTGTACCTCAGTCCCAGCACAACAAACCCCCCACCCTAGAAGACCAGCAGAAACCTCCTGCTCACACCACATTTCTCAACATAAGAGTTTTTGGCAAGGCTTCAGTTCTTGTGGAAGTAGCATCAGGTCTCAGTTAACAAGCACAGCAGAGAAAACCAAGTTAAAATTCGCCACATTCTGGCCAAGGGCCAAACACTGCCCACTGCAGGCAAGGAGAGCCTCTGTAGACGACTAACCTAAGAGACAGAGCAGCCAAAACACAATAGCAGAGTACATGCAGCACACACCAAAGATATTCCCTGAAGCACCAGGCCATGGACACTATATGGCCTCTTCTTCATAAAGCCATTACTCTCAGGAGCAGGAAACATAATGGGCTTTTCTAACACACAGAAGAAGACAGAGATTTAGACAAAATGCCAAGACAAAGGAATTCATCCGAATGAAAGAACAAGATAAGGTCATGGCCAGGGATTTAAGCAAAACAGATATAAGTAATATGCCTGATGGCCTGATGGAGAATTTAAAGAAACAATCATAAAGATACTTGATGGGCTTGAGAAAAGAATAGAAGGCTTCTGGGAGTCCCTTACCACAGAGATAAAAGAGATAAAAACAATGAGTCAGAAATGAAAAATACAATAACTGAGATTCAAAACAGACTGGATGCAGTAAACACAAGGATGGAAGAAACAGAGGAATGAATAAGTGATATAGAAGATAGAATAATGAAAAATAATGAAGCTCAGCCAAAGAGAGAAAGAAGAATTATGCAACACAAAAATAGACTTAGGGAACTCAGTGACTTCATCAAACATAATAACAGAAGTCCCAGAAGAAGAAGAGAGAAAAGGGGGCAGAAAATTTATTTGAGGAAATCATAGCTGAAAACTTTCCTAATCTGGGGAAGGAAACAACCATACAGATCCAGGAGGCACAGAGAACTCTTATCAACATCAACAAAAGCAGGCCAACACCAAGACATACTGTAATTAAATTTGCAAAATGTAGTGATAAAGAAAAACATCCTAAAAGCAGCAAGAAAAAAGAAGTCCCTACCTTACAAGGAAGGACCCATAAGGCTAGCTGCAGATCTCTCCACAGAAATTTGGTAAGCCAGAGGGGAGTGGCATAATATATTCAATGTGCTGAAGTGGAAAATTCTGCAGCCAACTCTATCCAGCAAGGCTATAATTCAGAATAGAAGGAGAGATAAAGAGTTTCCCAGACAAACAAAACCTAAAGGAGTTCATGACCACTAAACCAGACCTACAAGAAATATTAAAGGGGACCTCTGTGAGTGGAAGGGAAAGAACAAAAGTGACAAAGACAAGAAAGGAACAGAGATCTCTAGAAACAATGTCAAAACAAGTAATAAAATGGCACTAAATATGTATCTATCATTAATTACTCTGAATGTAAATGGACTAAACACTCCAATCAAAGGACACAGGGTGTCAGCATGGAAAAAAAAAGCATTACCCATCTGTATGTTGCTTATAAGACGGTCATTTTAGACCTAAAGACATCTGCAGATTGAAAATGAGGGTATGGAGAAACATTTATCATGCAAATGGAAATCAAAAGAAAGCTGGAGTAGCAGTACTTACACCAGAAAACTAGACTTTAAATCAGACTTTAACAAGAGACAAAGAAGGACACTATATCATAATAAAGGGGACTGCCCAACAAGAAGATCTAACAATTGTAAATATTTATGCACCCAATGTGAAAGCACCCAAATATATAAATGATTAATAACAAACATAAATGAACTCATTGATAATAATACATAATAGTAGGAGATTTTAACAACCCACTTACATCAATGGACAGATCACCTAAGCAGAAAATTAACAAGGACGCAAAGGCTTTGAATGGAGAGCAACACGCAGAAGAATGAAACCGGATCACTTTCTTTAATTTTTTTTTAATATTTGTTTTTGAGAGAAAGAGACAGAGTGCAAGTGGGGGAGGAGAAGAGAGAGAGGGAGACACAGAACTCGAAGCTGGCTCTAGGCTCTGAGATGTCTGCACAGAGTCCGATGCGGGGCTTGAACTCACGAACTAAGATCATGACCTGAGCCAAAGTTGGATGCTTAACCGACTGAACCATCCAGCCTCCCTGAAACTGGCTCACTTTCTTACACCATACACAAAAATAAATTCAAGATGGATAAAAGACCTAAATGTGAGACTTGAAACCATTAAAGTCCTAGAGAAGAACACAGGCAGTAACCTCTTTGATCTTGGCTATAGCAACTTCTTACTAGTTATGTCTCCTAGGGCAAGGAAAACAAAAGCAAAAATGAACTACCGGGACTTCATCAAAATAAAAAAGCTTCTGCACGGTGAAGGAAACAATCAACAAAACTAAAAGACAACCTACTGAATTAGAGAAGATACTTGCAAGTGACATATATGATACAACATTAGTATCCAAAATATTTAAAGAACTTATCAAACTCAACACCCAAAAACCAAATAATCTGATTAAAAATGGGCAGAAGACAGGAATAGACATTTTTCCAAAGAAGGCATCCAGATGGCCAACAGACACATGAAAAGATGCTCAACATCACTCATCATCAGGGAAATACAAATCAAAACTACAATGAAATATCACCTCACACTAGTCAAAAGGACTAAAATTAACAATGCAGGAAATAACAAGTGTTGGCAAGCATGTGGAAAAAGGAGAACCCGTTTACACTGTTGGTGGGAATGCAAACTGCTGCAGGAACTCTGGAAAAGAGTATGGAGGTTCCCCAAAAAGTTAATATAGAACTACCCTATGATCCAGTAATTGCACTACTAGGTATTTACCCAAAGGCTACAAAAATACTGATTCGAATGGACAAATACACCCCAGTGCTTAAAGATGCACCATTAACAATAGGCAAATAATGGAAAGAGCCCAAATGACCATCAACTGATGAATGGATAAAGAAGATGTAGTATATATACACACAATGGAATACTACTCAGCCATCAAAAAGAATGAAATCTTGCCATTTGCAATGACATGGATGGAGCTAGAGAGCATTATGCTAGCAAAATAAGCCAATCAGAGAAATACAAATACCATATGATTTCACTCATATGTGGAATTTAGGAAACAAAACAAAGAACCATAGAGGGGAAAAGAAAAGAGGAAAACCAAGAAAGAGAGTCTAAATGACAGAGAATTAAATGATGCCTAGCAGAGGGGAGGTGGATGGGGCAATGGGTTAAATAAATGACGGGTTGTTTTTTTTTAATGTTTATTTATGTTTGAGAGAGAGAGAATGCACGCACCAGCACAAGTGGGGGAGGGGCAGAGAAAGATAGGGAGACAGAATCTGAAGCAGCCTCCAGACTCTGAGCTGACAGCAGTGAGCCTGATGTGGGGCTTGAACTCACACACCGTGAGATCATGACTGGAGCCAAAGTTGGACGCTCAACCAATTGATCCACTCAGGTGCCCCTAGGTGATGTGTTTTAAGGAGTGTACTTGTGATGAGCACCAGGCGCTGTATGCAAGTGTTGAATCACCATATTGTACACCTGAAACTAATATTACACTGTATGCTAACTAAATGGAATTTAATAAAAACTTGGAAAAAAAAAAGGATCACTGATTGTCTTCTGTCAGATTCCTCCACAGTGTTAGCAGTATTTGTTATGCTTTTTATTTGTTTAGTAACTATTTGTTGAAATAAAAAAAACTGTCAAAAGTCACAGATAAAGAGAGGATCCTAAAATTAGCAAGAGAAAAGTGATTTGTCATCCGTAAGGGAGCATCTTTAAGATTACTAGTGAATTTCTCAGCAGAAACCTTATAGAATAGAAGGGATTGTGATGATTTAATCAAGGTATGTAAGAAAAAACTACCAGCCAAGAATAATATATTTAGCAAACCTTCCTTCAAAATGAAGGAGAAATTAAGATTTTCCTAGATAAACAAAAGCTGGGGGAGTTTATTACCATTAAATTTGCTCTAATGTTAAAGGGAGTCCTTTAAGTTGAAATGAAAGGACACTAGACAGAAACATGAAACTATATGAAAATATAAGACTTCCTGGTAAAGATAAATATATGAACACATACAGAATCCTGTAGTATTGTACTGTTGGTGTGTCAGCCACTTTTACTTCTTGTATAGAATTTAAAACATGAAAGCATAAAAAGTAACTACAAACCTATGTTAATGAATACACAATATAAAAAGATGTAATTTGTGACATCAATAACATAAAATGGGTGAGGATAAACATGTAAAGGAGTAGAGCTTCCTATTTACTTGAAGTTAAGGTGTTATCAGTTTAAAATACGTTGTTATAACCTTAAGATGTTTTATACAATTGCCATGGTAACCACAAAGAAATTACCTATGTAAGTACACAAAAGGAAATGAGAGACCTACAGTTTCTGGTCCAGCATGTAAGAAGCTTAGAAGCATGTAAAGAGCTTAAAAGTTGCCACTTTCTCCTAACACATAAAGAGCTGAACAAAATGAAAAATCAACAATTCTTCTAAGATCTAGAAGAAAAGTGAGGTCACAGGGCAAATCACTGCCCCCAGGGTTGGAGAAACAGGCACATACAGAGATTCACAACTACTGGAGTAGAAATCCATGAGCAAAAATCTCAGCAGGAACCAGTGCCTAAGTAGGAAAACCTGAACAGTAATTGACAATTTGCTGGAGACTCAATGTGGACAAGTATGAAAGTTAAAAACTACAGAGGAGCCCAGTCATTGGGGAGGTGGGATCTCATCCTTTTGTGACTTTTACCCCATGGAGCTCTACTGGATTGTCACAGTGAGCACTGGGCAAAAAACCTCTCATGCCTCATGGTAGGAGGAGGAGAAAAGTACTCATTCTGAAGGACACTAGAACATTGTTCATTTTTCTTTTTTAACGTTTATTTACTTATATTTGAGAGACAGAGGGAGATAGACAGTTGGGGAGGAGCAGAGAGAAAGGGAGACAGAGATTCCCAAGCAGGCTCCGCAGCTGTCAGTGCAGGGTCTGATGTGGGGCTTGAACCCACAAATCCTGAGATCATGACCTGAACCAAAACCAAGAGTTGGACGCTCAACTGACTGAGCCACCCAGGTGCCCCTGGACCATTCTGTTCTTCATAATAAGGACTGTCCTCAGGAGAAGCTATCTACCAGAGACTAACTTGAATCTAGAATCTTGAATCTTGAATCTAATCTAGACTAACTAGATTAGACTAACTCTATCAGAGTCTAATCTATCTGAAGGAAGGGAAATATCCATTTCCAGCTATTTCTAGACTTCCATTTGGGGGAAGGAGAATATGAAACTCTAACCCCATCTTGCCATTTGTCCCAGGTAAGGGGAAAAAAAACCCTAAGAAGTACTGGTCAATTTCATAGTCTAAGGGCACAGGTATACCAAAAGACTGAGGCCTAGTCATACTGCCATAAATACTTACCCTCCCCTCAACACCTTACCATCACATTATTAATGGCCTGTTTACAGTAGTTCTTTTTGCCCAGTACATCATGTGTGCTTTCCAACAAAAAATTATGAAACATGTTAAAAGGCAAAAAACAGTTTGATCAGTGAAAAAAACATCAGAATCAGAGTCAGATAGGGCAGGAATGTTGAAATTAACAACCTGGAAATAAAAAAATTTTTGATGAATATGCTAAGGACTTTAATGGAAAGAGTAAAGAATCTGCAAGAAGAGATGGATAATGTAGCAAAGAGATAGAAATTCTAAAAAAATAAATAAAAGAGAAATGCTAGAGTTCAAAAACACCATAACAGAAATGAAGAATGTAAGATGGACACTAAATTACAGATCCAGGAAGCTCAGAGAACACCATTTGGCAAAAAAACTACACCGATGCATATCATATTAAATTGCAAAAAATCAAAAGAAAGAGTGTGCAGATAAGAGAGAAAAGTCTTCAAGGAAGCCAAAGGAAAAAAAACACCTTACACAGAGAAAAGTAAAGATAAGAATTACATTTTCTCCTCAGAAATCAAGCAAGCAAGAAGAAAATGGAATGAAAATATTCAAAGATTGAGAGAAAAACCCATCAATCTAGAATTTTATAAACTGTGAAAATATCCTCCAAAAGTGAAGGAAAAGTCTTTCTCAGAAAAACAAACATTGAATGAATTTGTTGCCAATAGATTTTTCTTATAAAAAATGTTAAAAGAAGTTCTTTGGAGTGAAGGAAAATGATATAGATCAGAAAGGAATCTACATAAAGAAAGGAATTGTATTAGATAAGGAATAAGTAAAAGAAAAATAAAAACTTTGATTTTTCTTATTCTTATTCTTATACTCTACTGACTGAGCCAGGCAGACACCCCTGATTTTTCTTATTCTTAATTTAACTAACAGATAACAGTCAAAATAATACCAATGATGTATTCAATCATGTATGTGTAACTACTTATCATACTTATGTATAAATGAAATAAATGATAACAATCAAGAGACAGGAGGAAAGAGTTAGGAGTATTTTGTTTTCATAAGGTACTTGCACTACCAGTAAAATGTTACAGTGCTATTTGAAAGTGGACTTGGATTAGTTGTATATAGCAAGCTCTAGATCAACACTAATTAAAGTTTAAAAATTAAGTATAATTGATATTCTAATAAGGAGAAAATAGAATCTCATAAAATGCTCGGTTAAAACCATAAAGGGCAGAAAAAGTGTTACAGACAAAAATAGGAACAAAGAACAAGAGGAACAAATAGAACACAGTAATAAATATGGTAGATATTAATCCAACTATATCAATAAGCACTTTATGTGTCAATGGTCTAGGGGTACATGGGTGGCTCAGTTGGTTAATTGTCTGAGTTCAGCTCAGGTCATGATCTCCCAGTTTGTGAGTTCAAGCCCCACGTCAGGCTCTGTGTTGACAGCTCAGAGCCTGGAGCCCACTTCAGATTCTGTGTCTCCCTCTCTCTCTGCCCCTCCCCCACTTGCGCTCTCTCTCTCTCTCTCACTCTCTCTCTCCCTCCCCCAAAAATAAACATTAAAATTTTTTTTAATGTCAATGATCTAAATACACTAACTAAATGACAGAGATTGTTGGAGAGGATCAAAAAGCAAGATCCAACTATATGTTGTCTGCAAGAAACCCACTTAAAATATAAAGACACATATAGATTAAGAGAAGAGGTATGGACCACATGATTTCATTCAAATGGGGAATTTAACAAACAAAACAGATAAACATATTGGGGGAAAAAGAGAGAGGCAAACCATGAAACAGATTCTTAACTATAGAGAATAAACTAAGGGTGCTAGAGGGGAGGTGGGCAGGGGGATGTGCAGAATGGAGAGCCCAGAGATATACTCACAAAAATATAGTTAACTAATCTTTCACTAAGGAGCAAAGGTAACACAATGCAGACAAACTGTCTTTTCAACAAATAGAGGTGGAAAAACTGGATATCTACATGCAAATAAAAGGATCTAGACAGACCTCACATCCTTCACAAAAACTCAGAATGAATCATAGAACTAAATGCAAAATTGAGAACTATAAAACTCCTAGAAGATAATATAGAAAATCCAGATGATCTTTAGTATTAGTATGCCAATGACTTTTCAAATGTAACAGCAAAACACAATCCATGAAAGAAATAATTGACTTCATTAAAATTAAAAATTTCTGCTCTGTGAAAGCATCTGGGTGGCTTAACTTGTTAAGCATCTGGCTCTTGATTTTGGCTCAGACCATCATCTCACGGTTCATGAGATGGAGCCCCATATTGGGCTCTGCAGTGATAGCATGGAGCCTGCTTGGGATTCTCTCTCTCTCCCTCTCTCTCTCTCTCTCTCTGCCCCTCACTCACTCTCTCTCTCAAAATAAATAAACATTAAAAAAATTTCTGCTCTGTGTAACACAATGTGAAGAGAATGGGCAAACAAGGGACAGACTGGGAAAAAAATATTTGCAAAAGACATATAAGATCAAGGACTATTATCCAGAACATACAAAGAGCTCTTTTAAAAAAAAAATTATTTTAAGTAGACTCCACACACAATGTGATAATTGAACTCATGACCCTGAGATCAAGAGTCCCAGGCTCCACTGACTGAGCCAGCCAGGAACCCCATACAAAGAACTCTTAGAACACAACACTAGGAAACAAAAACTTGATTTAAAAAATAGGCTAAAGACCTGAACAGACACTCACCAAAGAAATTAAACAGATGTCAGGTAAGTGTAAGTATATGAAAAGATGTTCAGCATTATACATCATTAGGGAACTGCAAATTAAAACAACAGTGAGACACCACTACATTCCTGTTAGAATGGCCAAAAAAACTGACACCATATACTGACAAGGATGTGCAGCAACAGGAGCTCTCGTTTATTTCTGATGGGAATGTAAAGTGATTCAGCCACTTTGGAAGACAGTTTGGCAGTTTCTTACAAAACTAAACACACTCTTACCATATGACATAACAATCGCTCCTTGGTATTGAAAATTTATGTTCACACAAAAACCTACACACAGATATTTATAGCAACTTTATGCATAACTGCCAAAACTCAAAAGCAACCAACATTTTCCTTCAGTAGGTGAATAGATAAATAAACTGTAGTGTATCCAGACAATGCAATATTATTCAGTGCTGAAAAGAAATGAGCTATCAAGACTTGGAAAGACATGAGGGAAACTTAAGTGCATAATACTAAGTGAAAGAAGCTAGCTTAAAAGGTTACAAACTATGATTCCATGTATATGACATTCTTGAAAAGGCCAAAGTATGGAGTCAGTGAAAAAATTAGTGGTAACCAAGAGTTAGTGGGGGAGAGTGGGATGAATAGACAGAGAATAGAGGACGTCTAGGGCAATGAAACTATTCTGTATGATTCTATATTGGTGGATACATGTCATTGTACATGCCCAATGTACAACTCAGAATTTGCAGCACCAATAACGATCCCTAATGTGAATATGGCCTTTGGATGACAATATATCAATGTAGGTTTATCAACTGTAACAATGTACCACTGTGGCACAAGATGTCAATTGTAGGGTAACTTTCGCCTGTGTGGGGACAGGAGTATATGGGAATGCTCTGTAGTTTCCCCTCAATTTTGCTATGAACCTAAAAATGCTCTAAAAAGTAAAACTTTTTTTCACAAAAGCATAACCTAAAAAACGATAAAAACCCAACCCCCTTCTAACAAAAAAGAAAATAAATGACAAAGCATGCCACTGCAAAAAATAAATGGAGCACAAAGAAAGGAAGTAAAAGAGGGATAGGTTCAGACATACAGAAAATAATGAACAAAATGGCAATATTAAGTCATTCCCTATCAGTAACTATTTAAATGTGAAAGTATCAAACCACAATTAAATGACATATACTGGCTGAATGGGTAAAAAACTTACACACTGGGGGCGCCTGGGTGGCTCAGTCGGTTGAGCGTCCGACTTCAGCTCAGGTCACGATCTCACGTTCGTGAGTTCGAGCCCCGCGTCAGGCTCTGGGCTGATGGCTCAGAGCCTGGAGCCTGCTTCCGATTCTGTATCTCCCTCTCTCTCTGCCCCTCCCCCGTTCATGCTCTGTCTCTCTCTGTCTCAAAAATAAATAAACATTAAAAAAAAAAAAAAAAAAAAAAACTTACACACTGTCCACAAGAGACTCACAGAGATCTAATGACATGCATAGGCTGAAAGTGAAAGGATGGAAAAAAGATATTCCACACAAATGCTAACCAAAAGACAGCAGGGGTAGCATGCTTATATTAGACAAAATATAATTTCAGTCAAAAACTCACAAGAGACAAAGGACATTATATAATAAAGGGTCAATTCACCAGAAAGATATAATGAAAAAAAATATATATATATATATCTCCACCTAACATCAGAGCTCTTAAATACAAGAAACAAACATTGACAGACTTGAAAGGAATAATAGCAACACAAAAATACCAGGAGCTTTAAATACCTCATTTTTAACAATGGATGGAAAAACCAGGCAGAAGGTAAATAACAAAACAGAGGACTTGAACGACAATACAAACCAATTGTAATAAAGAGACGTATGCAGAACAATCCATCCAGCAAAAGAATATACCTTCTCACATGTACATGGAACATTCCCCAGAACAGATTACATGTTAGGCCACAAAAGAAGTCTTAAAAACTTCAAGAAGTTTGAAATTATACAAAGTATGTTTTCTGAATACAAGGGAATAAAATGAGACATTAATAGTAGAAGGAAAACGGGAAGATTTACACATATTTGGAAATTTAACAGCACACTTTTAAACAACCAATGGGTTAAAGAATAAATCACAAGGAAAATTAATAATTAACATATATATTATATATGTAATACATGTACATATTCATATATATAAATTATAACATCTAAAATATTTTTAGTGTTTCCTATTAAGGGTTACAATTTATATCTTTAACTTCTCACAACCTACCTTCAAATAGAATTTCACATAAATTTAAGAATCTGACAATAATTTATGTAAATTTCTTTTTTCTCAATTTTTCCAGTATTAGTTATTCATTTTACATGTAAATATGTACTAAACACCAAAATTCACTTTTACTATTTTTTCTTTAAAGAATACAAAATAGGGGGCACCTGAGTGGCTCAGTCAGTTAAGCATCCAACTCTTGATTTAGGCTCAGATCATGATCTCATGGTTGGTGAGATCAAGACCCACGTTGGGTTCAGTGCTGACAATGCAGAGCCTGTTAGGGATATTCTCTCTCTCTCTCTCTCTCTCTCTCTCTCTGCCCAACTCCTCTCTGTCAAAATAAAGAAATAAACTTAAAAAAAAGAGTAAAAACTATTTACTCACTTATTTACCATAGCCTGTGCTCTTCATTCCTTTTTGTTCATCCAAATTTTTATGTAGTTTCACTTCCCTCTGCCTGAAGGACTTCTTATGTGGTTTCATTTCCATCTGCCTGAAGGACTTTCACATATCTTGGTGTTGGTCATCTGGTGATGAATTCTTTCAACATTTATATGCCTCCAAATGTCTTTATTTTACCTTCATTGTGAAAAATATTTTCACCAAGTAAATAATTCTAGGTTGGCTATTTTTTAGTTTCATTACTTTTAGGATATTACTTTATTCTTTTCTGGTTTGTATTGTTTCCAATGAGATGTTTGTGTACTTAATGTCAGTTTTCTCTGGCTGCTTTTAAGATTCTTTTTTCTCTTTATCAGTAGTTTTAAGCAATTTAATTATAAGGTCTTATAAACTGCATCATGTTTCTTGTTCTTAGGCTTCATTGAGCTACATAGATCTTGTAGATGTATACTTTTCATTACATATAGAAAATGTTTGGTCATTATTCTTTAAATAGTCTTTCTGCTTCCACTCTCCCATATCACATTCTCTTCTTCTGCGACTGTAATCACATGTATATTAAGTTGCTTGATGTTGTCCCACAGCTCACTGAACTGAACTGTGTTCATTTTCGTATCCAATCTCTCTTCCCTTTGTTTTTTATTTTGGATAGGTTTTTTTTTTTTGCTTTGTCTTCAAATTCACTAATCTTTTCTTCTGTGGTGTCTGATCTGCTGCTAATCCCATCCGGTATAATTTTTTGTATTTTCCATATTTGGAAGTTTATATGGGTTATATCTTTTATATATCTCTTTGAAATGCTTCTTTAAAATATGTAGAATATTTATAATAACAGTTTTAATGTCCTTTTCTCCCACTTCTATCATGTGCTCCATATGTGAGTCTGCTTCTTTCTATTGATTGATTTTTCCTCTCACTATGGGTTGTATTTCCCTGTTTCTTTTTATGTTATAATTTTGTTTAAATGGGAGACTTTGTGGATTTTACATTGTTAGGTGCTGGATTTTTTTTTTAATTCTCTTAAATACTTTTGAGCTTTGCCCTGGGATGCAATCTAGTAAAACCTGAAACCATCTGATCCTGTCAATGCTTACTTTTACACTTGCAAGGTAGAACCAAAACAGCCTTTACTCTAAAGCTAATTTGGCTTTTCTCCTAAAGCAATACCCTTCTGAGCATTCTATTTAATGTCTAATAATTATGAGGTTTTCATTCTGGCTAGTGGGAACAATAACCATTCCCAACCCTGTTTGATCTCTGAAGATCATTCTGCCTTTTTCCTTCAGGTGGGCTTTTCTCTAGCCTCAAGGAGTTTCCTCTCAGGTGTGTGCTGATCAATACTCAGCTGGAGACCTGAGAGGAACCCTCTGCAGTTCCCTGTAGTTCTCTTTCTATATAATTCTTTCTTCTCCAGTACTTCACCCTGCAAATTCTAACCACCTTCACCTCAATTCTGTCATTTCAACTCTCTTTCTTCACTCAGGCTCTGTTTCAGTTTATCCCTCTTTGAGCTATGGCCTGGAAAGTATAGAACAGTAAGCTGAGACAATGGTAGGGCTAACCTCATTTGTTTTCCTTCCCTTAGGGAACACTGTCCTGAGCTTTCTGTCGTCCAATATCTGTGAACCAATGTTTCATATACTTTGTCCAATTTCTTATTTGAGGTAAGAGGGTAAGTCCGATTCTTGTTCCATCATGGTTGGAAGAAAAAACCACTTGGTGCTTTTTGGTTCTACTAAATGACTTTACTGACAGTCTGACATCTACTAATAAGACAAAGAGGCCTATACTGAGAGTAATACACTCAGTCAAATATCCACTGTGTATCACTGACATTTTGTATTATGTGCTGATAAAGAAATACTGCCCCCTTTAAGGTTTTTTAAAATAATATTCTCTTCAGTTTTGTGTTTTTTCTCTCCCAACTTTTGATTTTGAAAAATGTGAACCCTTTTTTGGAGAATTTGAAAAAACTTGAAAAATGAAAATCCATAAGCTTTCACCTAGAATCAAAAATTAATATTCTACTGCATATGCTTTATCTCTGTAAATAAATTGAAAGTAAGTTTCACACCTAAATATTTATCCTTTATCTTTCAAGGAAAGGATATTCTCATACATAACCACAATAGTATTATTCTACCTAAGAAATTTAATAAGGGTTCCTGGGTGACTCAGTTGGTTAAGCATCCAACTTCAGCTCAGGTCATGATCTCATGATTCATGGGTTTGAGCCCTGTGTTGGGCTCTGTGCTGACAGCTCAGAGCCAAAGCCTGCTTGGTGTTCTGTGTCTCCCTCTCTCTCTGCCCCTCCCCAACTCGTGCTGTGTGTGTGTGTGTGTGTGTGTGTGTGTGTGTGTGTGTGTGTTTGTCTCCCTCAAAAACAAACATTAAAAAAATTAAAAAAAAGAAATTTAATACCAATACAGTAATATTAGGTAATACATAGCCCATATTCAAATTTCTCTAATTATCCTTTTCTCTTTCCACAATCACAATCCAATCAAAAATTACTCACTGAATTTGGTAATTATAGTCTCATTAATCTCTTTTGTCTGAAACAATCCCCCTGCTATTTTCTGTTATTTATGATGTTGGCATTTTTGAGGAGCTCAGGCCTGCCATCCTGTTTAATTTCAATTTTTAAAGATTGTGATAATCTTAGTAAATTTTATGACAACTGGGAAAGAGAAACTCCTCATTATTCTAGAATTATATTCATCCTGTCACTTTGAAGACTATGCTAAATTCTGAATATGAATAAAACTCATTTAAAGAACTAATACACTTGAAAGTTGCCCAGTGACTCAAATGTGCTATTACAGAATTTAGAAGTGGAAAATATCTCATAGTGCATTTCTCCCTGGCAAAGGGAAAGGCAATTGAGACATTTAGCTTCATTTTGTGTTGTCGTGTTTGTTTTATAGTACTAGGGTTAAAAATGTGGCCCAACTTTTTCACAAGTACTATTCTTGGGTGATTGTTATAGAAAGTCAAATTTTTTCATCTATTCAGCAGCTGAACCTATTGTATACTCCCCCAAGTGAAATGGAAAAGGAAAATGCTCATTGATTTAGAACTCCAGAATATGCATGAGAGAAATAACTGCATATTTTCCCCTGATGAAAAGTATTTCACTTTACTTCCGGATATTTCAAAACTCCCATCTGGTAGTCCACCCTGTTTTTCCACCAGATGGCAATAATCCATAATGGGTGAGCAGGACGAATGGAATGTACACAAGGGCGTGAGCGTTAAAGGGCTATGAGCTTGCAATGTGGTAATGTAGGAAAAATGATGAGTCCCAGGAGAAGAGGATAAATAATGAGTTGCTAAGTCTGGCATGCTAAAAGCTAACAACCACCATCATAAAAGGGATCATATCATTCATCTTTAATTTATTAGTGTAAAATTTAAGAAGAAAACAAGTTGTGGCATTGTTATATTTTTTTGTTTGTTTTTAGAATCACATAGGAAAGAAAAGCTGATAGAGTGGAGAAGTTGTTGATTTTCAAGTAGAGTTTCTCAAATTCAGCACCAAAAAGACACTGTATATTCCTAACAGAAGTCACAAATTGAGGGATGCCTGGCTAGCTCAGTCAGTAGAGCGTGAGACTCTTGATCTTGAGGTTGTAAGTTTGAGCCCCACATTGGGTGTAGAGTTTACTTGAAATAGATAAATAACCGCATTAAAAAAAAAAAGTCATAAGTTCAGAGCATTCGAAGAAAAGGGAGGGAGAAAGGAATCTGCAGGAGCTGCTCAGGAAACCTGGAGACCATTTCTCTTCCCCAGCACCATGGCTTGATGGGGAATCCTGCTGACACCTCACGAGTCTATCAAAATCTGTTTAACTGAATATTCCTTCTTGGTTTTGGTTTTGGGTGGTATCATACAAATCCAACCCAATGCTACACCATCTCATGCAAATAATTCCCAGTGTGTTATAGTGCAAAATTACTGTACAATTCTACACGTTGGCAGGTTTCCTTTCAAAAGACTTTTCCCCCACTGGATATCTGTCATTTTCTTCTCCTCTGGGTTCCTTTTTCTAAGTACTGAATATTCCTGTGATAAAGGCCAGGCTGCTCTTTTTGAAGACTAAATAGTACTAACTTTTATCATTGTTTTTACTATTTTCCTTTCTTTCATTTTGAAAAATAACAATATAGAGTTCAAAGGAAACTGAAAAGAATCTAAATGAAGTTGTTTATTGGAACACAATCATACAAAATTTCTAAGGAAACTGTTAGGAACATTTTGCTGTTGGTGTTTTGAGAAATAGATCAATTATCTATTTAACGTAGGTAAAGATGGTATATAAAGAAAAAAGACCAAGATAACAGTGAGAAGAGATGCAATCCAGGGAATTCAGTTTTTTGTTTAGACAATGCTTTTTTAAAGGGGGCTATGATAAAAAGCTCTTATCCTTTTTTAAGTACATTTTTGTCTACATTATAAGTGATGAATATAAAAACATTAAGAATGAAGAAAAGTAAAGAGTTACCAATCTGAAGACAATTGCTATTAACATTTTAGTGTATTTTCTTCCATTGTTTTTTTCCGGAAATAAGTTTATTTTTGTCTTTTGAAAAAATCTGTTTTCATGATTGTTTCATGTTTTTCATGAACTGATTTCTTACATTGCATGATAACGTATGTATTTTCCTATGTGATTAGAAACAATAAAATTATTTTATTTTTATTTTATTTAAAGGAATATTTAAAAATTTTTAATGTTCATTTATTTGTTTAAAAATTTTTTTTAACATTTTATTTATTTTTGAGAGACAGAGAGAGACAGACCATGAATGGGGGAGGGGCAGACAGAGAGGGAGACACAGAATCTGAAGCAGGCTCTAGGCTCTGAGCTGTCAGCACAGAGCCTGATGCAGGGCTCGAACCCACAAACCGTGAGATCATGACCTGAGCTGAAGTCAGACGCTTAACAGATGAAGCCATCCAGGCACCCCTAAAATAATTTTAATTGCTTCATAATGCTTTGGTAAGGATAAGCCATACTTTAATTAGCCTATTATTAGATATTTATTTAGTTTCTCCTTTTTGATTTAACAAATAGCACGGTGATAAACATGTTGGTGTATACAAAATATTTTCCATATTTAAACTTTCTTAGAAAGGATTCCCAAGAATGAAATCACTAGTTCAACAATGATAAAATATTTTAATGCTTTAATTTTCATTTGTATCACTGCCAATTTTCTTTTCAATAGAGCTAAATCAGTTTACACAGCTAATCGCAGTGTGCAAGAATGCAGCTTTCACACTAATGTCGTTGCTGAGTATTATAAAAAACAAGCAACCAAACACTTTACTAAATGGCCTCTTACTAGTGCTTTAATTTGCATATCCTTGATTAGTAGTGAGATGGAACCTTTTCCCACTGTTTGCTAAACAGTTGAATTTCCTCTTTTATTAATTGTTCATCCTTTGATCATCTTATGTCCTTTGTTCATCTCTTGGGGTCTCTGTAATCTCCGTTTACAAAGAGAACTAAGAAGCACTATCTAGAGAAAGGCCTTCTGTATGCAACACTGTGGAATTCTTCCCCTTTTAAGTCTTTTCAGAGGCAGCATTGGAACTGCAATGTGAAGAGGAATCCAGGAAGGGCAGGAAAGATATATATTTCCTGTGATATATTTCTGTCTGCTGTACCAGTGAAATAAAAGTCCATGTTACCGTGGTGAAATCGCTCTCTTCTTTACTTAAGCCGGTACTCGCTCGAAAACTGCATTCTAATAAGTTTTGACCACTTTTCAAATATCATGTTTACATGTTATATAACACCAGAAATACACGTCATATAAGTCACTGTGGAGCCATGGTGGTTCCACAAAATGTTGCCATTCCAGGGTCTTTTAAAATGATTTACTTAGACATAATTTAATTTAACTTAGCTTGGAACCAAGTTATTATCCTTTATTCTGTAGCCACTTCCTGGGAGGCTGGCACTTCATATATAATTTTTCTTATATGGATACAACTAGAGCAAGTACTGAAAGGGGGCATAAATACAGAGTCCTGTCTCTGAAGTGGCAGTGGATGAGCTGAACTTTTCCCTGCATAGGTGACTATCCAGACCCAGGCTCTAAGAACATTCCTCCTCCTGGCAATGACAGGGCTTAAGACCAGTAAATAGGACTCTAATGCTGACAGTGACTTGAAACAGCCTAAATTCCCTATATGAAACACCCAGATAATCATAGTTCCTCTTATCCAATGGATATTTTAAGGATTACAAAAGAAAAATCTTTGAGGTTGAAAGGAATAGCATTAAGTATTACTATATTTCAGTAAATGTTATTTTAAAACCTAAGTCAAGACTCAAAAATGATCTCCTTTGTCAAGTATCTTGAGATCATAAAGAGAATCAAGGAATATTGGGAATGGATAGGGTCATGGAATCATCACAGCTAACTCTCTCCTTTGACAGAGGAAGAAACCAAGTCTCTGAGAGGTTTCAGCCAAGATGACACTTGAATAAAGTGACAATGCTAATTAAAGACAGAACTTGCATGCTAGAGTGGGGGTCCTGAGTTTCCTCCAGATATCTTTCTAGCACCTCCCTCTTCATCTAGTGGGTAGAAAGTTACTATGCATCATCTTTAATAGAAGTGTTTCAAGCTCCCTCTTTATTCTGAGAGCTAATTTTTTTAAGAGACAGAGAGAGCATGTGTGCACGCGAGCGTGGGGGCAGGGGCAGAGAGAGAGAGAAAGAAAGAGAATCGCAAGCAGGCTCCATGCTGAGTGTGGAGCCACTGGATCCCATGACCCTGAGTCACAGGACCCAGTGGAGCCAGTGGATCATGATCTGAGTTGAACTCGAGTGTCTGATGCTCAACCTACTGAGCTACCCAGGTGCCCCCTAAGAGCTAAATTTCTGTTCACAGTAAAAATAATTACTTCAGGGGGACCGTGGCTGGTTCAGTGGGTAGAGCATGCAACTCTTGATCTCAGGATCATGAGTTCAAGCCCCACGTTGGGCGTGGAGACTACTTTAAAAACAAAAAACAAAAAAAACACACCAAGTGCTTCAAATAGGCTAAAATATGTATATAAAGTTCTCTGACAAAAGACTGTGAGTTTATTTAAAGATAAAATATTTTATGTCTAAAAGCTTAAGAAATAGGCATCAAAGAGCAGGTTTTAATCAAACCGAAGCATCTTTTTAGCTTGTGTGCTGCTGTAAACACAAGAGGACAAAGGTCACTGAAATGAAGTGGAACCAGTTTGACAGAGAGCATTCAATCTGGTTTCAACAGTTTGATTAATATCAGAAGAAATAAATTTGTTACACTAAGGAAGAGGGCTCTGGAATCCTTGTGATTTAAGAGGCTACACCCCTCTTTTCAGCTGATCAGTTAAGTGAATGTGTTAACTCTCTATGGAAATAATGCAGGTTGCAATGAGGAAATTGCATATCAGTACATCAGAGAAGCATCTTCATCAAACACTGGGAAAACAGGCAAGTTGATTTATTTGTGTGAAGCTAAGGGGAATTGTATTAGTAGATACTTTTTTTTTTTTTACAGTTTATTTATTTTTGAGACACAGAGAAGAGTGACCAGGGGAAGGGCAGAGAGAGAGGGAGAGAGAATGTCAAGCAGGTCCCGCACTGTCAGTACAGAGCCTGATGTGGGGCTCGAACTCACAAACCATGAGATATGACCTGAGCTGAAACCAAGAGTCAGACAGACGCTCAACCAACTGAGCCATCCAGGCGCCCCTGTATTAGTAGATACATCTAATGATCCAGAGTTCAAACTTGTAAGTGTTGCTCATGAAGCTACATGCTTAGATAGAGAGGAGACAAACTGTAAAATCAAGAGAGAGAGTATCTTCTCCCTCCCCCCAATTTCTTTAAATATTAAAGAACTTTTGCTTTCTTTTATATATTTTCCCCCAACTTAAGTAGGATTTAATATATATTTAGATACACAAGAATCTGTCTTCTTTCATTCCGTGCATGCACATAAACACACACACATGAAATAGTATGAGTTAATTAAATGGAAAACACAGTAAGAAAGTTCTACGTGGCAAGAACTTTTTTTTTTTTTTTAATTTTTGGGACAGAGAGAGACAGAGCATGAACGGGGGAGGGGCAGAGAGAGAGGGAGACACAGAATCTGAAACAGGCTCCAGGCTCCGAGCCATCAGCCCAGAGCCTGACGCGGGGCTCGAACTCACGGACTGCGAGATCGTGACCTGGCTGAAGTCGGACGCTTAACCGACTGCGCCACCCAGGCGCCCCAAGAACTTTTTTTTTTTAAAAAAGAGAGAGAGAGAGAGAGCGAGCATGAGCAGGGAAGGGGCAGGAGGAGAGGGAGACAGAATCTTAAGCAGGTTCCACACCCAGTGCAGATCCTGCCGTGCGACCTCTGTCTCACAACCATGAGATTATGACCTGAACCAAAATCAAGAGTTACACACACAAACGACTGAGCCACCTAGGAGCCCCTCTTTTCTTGCTTTCAAACAAAACTGGTAAGGCAGCAAAAAGAACTGTTTTACTTTCTCACTGGCCTTGCACCCAAAAGAAAGTGAAGAACATGTTTTGAATTGCCTAAAAACAAAAGGAAGAGACATAAAGGCTGCACATGAGCACAAAGTGAAAATGTCTCAAAATCCATGAAAATAGACGACAGGGATATTTAAGGAAACCAACACCTTGCTCTTGTGGAAACTGTCACAGATCATGTAGTGGCTGCATTTTACATCTTCTATGCTGAGTGAGAACATTGGTATTTTCGTGACTCACAAGGACAGGGGTGTGCTGCCTGCTGAATCACCCACCCTCCTCTCTTCCTGGGGTGCCTGAATGTTCCAAGACACTAATGGAGGATTAAATCGTGGTTACCATGACAGCTACTTAAATGCTGTCATGATAATATCAACAGATGTAGTACAGTGTTCCCTGAAAATTGAAATTTTATTTTACCCCCTTCAAAAACTTCAATAATTTTAATCATTGAAGTTCTTTAATAACTATGCAAAGTTGGTCTAAAGAATTAGTAGTATTTTTCTTAACTAGATAGATTGCTATATTAAGATATAAGTCATCTCTTAAAATTTATTTCATCTAGTGAACACTGATTGATAAATGATGTTGCCTATTGTATTTTTAGAAATTAAAATAATATCAAAGTAGAAATAAGAATGCAGTTTTATCAATTTTTTTGAAGTCTAGAAACTCAAATTTACAAAAACAAATCTGAATACTTTAAGCATTAGCCAGCATCTTGTGGTAACGGGCTGTTTTTTTATGTGTGCCAGCAGTTTATGCAAACTGTAACATGTAAAAACCTGCCTGTGGAGTGTTTGTATGTGGTAGGCTGATGTTCTGTCCCTCTCTTCCCTCGGTTCCAATGATTAGATAATCAGCAGCAGATTTTTATGTATATTTTAAAAATCTTACTTTCGGGGAAGTTTAAAATATCTTTTGGGATTACCGTGAAGCCTCAACTACTGAGGAGCACTTAGACTCATTAAAATGAACAGCAGGAAAAGTTCAATGACCTTGAGGGTTCTTGAAATGCCTTTACTAAATGTTTTCAAAACTCGGCTCAAGCATTTGCTGCTGCTTTTCTGATAGAGTGTTTTTCTCCTTTCATTTCACCTGCCCTCAGGGTATTGGTTATTCTTTTTTTGCTGGAGTGTCACTAGGAATCCTTCTAATTTCAGTGGGACAAATTATCAAAATTATCAAAGGCTAAACTGTTCCTCAGGCACATGTTTAATCAAATGTGTCAGTCAGGGACCTATCAGGAAAAGGTCCACTTAAATGAATTTAACGGAAGTTAATTTAATGATGGCACTATTCACAGAGGTGTGGGTAGGGTTAAAGGAACCAACAAGAGGGTGGTGAGGCACTCAGAGATTAGTACAACCAGGAGTCATTCCACCATCCAGACCTCTAGGTGGAGGAGGAAAGCCCGATTAATGCTCCAGTGCCTGTACAGAGCAGGAACTGTGAGAGAAGAGTTCTTAAAGGGAGTCGCATGTGCAGAGGTGAGCAGCTTCCCCACCACCAGGATCTTGGAAAGGCAGGGCATGGAGAGGAATAAATATCCTGGCCCTTTCTCTCTTTCCACCTTCTATCTTCTGTCACTGCCTCCCAACCAAAAACCAACAGGGCAAGGGAGCCTGGTTTTGATACAATTCCAAGGGATTGGCCTCCAGGGCAAAACGCAGGACACCAAGGGGTGGAGAATGAATCCAGGGATGGTGGCTGGGTATGGAGAATAACCAGCCTATTAAACATAGAATTTTGGATTGAGTAAATTTTGTGCATGAATTCTGTTCTGAGCTCTGCTTTAAAAAAAAAAAATTTTCTTGGTTCTCGGCTATTTGGGTAGTCTGTATTGCCAGATATCTGATTTATAATTAATCCGACTTACGGTTTTGTAGTCACATCATCACATTTGGATTCATACTGGGAAATGATAAAGTTAAACTTCATGGAGCAATAAAGATGACAATATGCATTTTAATATTCTAATATTTTTAACATAATTCTGGCCACACAAAAACAAACGTTTCTTCTTTTTTTTTTTTTAATTTTTTTTTTTAATGTTTATTTATTTTTGAGACAGAGAGAGACAGAGCACGAATGGGGGAGGGTCAGAGAGAGGGAGACACAGAATCTGAAACAGGCTCCAGGCTCTGAGCTGGCAGCACAGAACCTGACGCGGGGCTTGAACTCAGGGACCGCAAGATCATGACCTGAGCCGAAGTCGACGCTTAACCGACTGAGCCACCCACGTGCCCCCAAACGTTTCTTCTTAAGTATGGGACAGAGAAAATCCTCCAGGATTGACTCTTCAAACCATTATTATACACAACTATAAGACTGAATTGGTAGACATACACTGAAAGCAATGCAAATTTCACATGCTCACCTAAAGGAGTATAGGGCCCCCGCTACCATGGAGTTGGAGAATTCATCTAGCATCTTTCGGAAAATATGATCATGATGGTTAGTTCCATCTTGCGCATGTATTTAGAAAATTTCACAAATTCACACTTAGGGCTGTTATTGAAAATAGAAGAGAAGTTATTGTTGCTCGGTTCCCAGAATTTCCCTGGTGGGGTTAACCTCCGACTACCCACTGTACGCATCCTTTACTAATTTCCCTCTTCTCTGCCTCCTTTCCTCACTCCCCTGCTTCTTCCATCCCCTCCCAAATAAACTATCTGCACTTTAATCCTTGCCTCAAGGTCAGTTTCTGGAGGAACCTAAACTAAGAAAAGTATATTTTCATCCCTTGCCTGTGTAAATCTGTAAAGGTCTAATTTCCACAATTTTATAACAAATTACTCTTTTACAAAGAGTTGAAAAACTCCACAGAACTTCAACTTTATCATTTACTGACCACCTACCAAATGCCAAGTTTGGGGCTATCTTCTTTAATCCTTCCATCCAATCATATGGATTTCAGTAATGTGATTTGTTTGGGTGTTTTATCTACTGTACCAAATTGTATAAACATACATAAAGTTTTATCTACAAATTTACTTATTGCCAGATACTCGGTACAACCGCCAGTACAATGTTGACTCAAGGTGGTGAAAGCAGATATTTTTGCCTTATTCCCAAAGTTAGAGTAGTATCTCCACTTTTAAATCAAGAAATATTATTTCTATATTACCTGTGTTTCACACTGAAACATTGTACTACTGCTTAATTATGACAAATACTAAAGGTTTTCATGTAGTGTAAATAGACTTCAATAATGAGTTATTGGTCATTGCTTTTTATTAATTTTAAGGTGATTTCTTAGTGCCTATATCTGAGTTATAAAGTTTAAATGGCTGCATATATAATTTAAAGGATATAAGCAGAACAAATTAAAATATACCTTTAATTATTGATTGGCTGATTACATAGTTTAAATGTTAAAGCCAATTACTAATTTTCTGGTGTTAGGTAGCCCTGGCTATACATCCTGGAAAAATTTCGAGGTGGCAGTTTGCCTTTTAGTCCTAATTACTTATGCCTGAATTTGTCTCTAACAAAAAGTGTGAAAACACTTATCATGTAAGTTTATATTATGAAAACTGAGATTTCACAAGAATATATTAACAAAGCCCTTAAAATCCTCAAGGAGACGGTGTTTTGTAAACTTGAATGCTACTGTAGTCTATGATTATAATTCTTTTTGAAATTTCTGGAAATTAAGTCTAGGAATAAATATAATAAAATTCTGAAACACAGTAGGCAAAGTAATTTCCAGGGCACCTAGGTAATCTTTGGAAAACAGAAGGTAGTTGACATTACAAAGTGGGCAAACTAACAGATATACACAGAAACACATGCTTTCAGTGTTTTTTTCCCAAATATTTTTTTCTTAATTTTAATTAAGAGATGAATAAATGATCCACAAAATTCTAATTTTATTACTTATTTAGAGGATCCAAGTCATTAAAACGTGTCCAAATAAGGCTCTATTTCAAGAAAAATAAAGTTCTTTTGAAAATACACATATATTTGATATGATGTAACCATACTTCAAAGTAAGTATAGTACCTGGGTCTTAAATTATTTCAGTAAGGTACAGTTATTGTTCAATCAAAACTTAATGAAAATAACTGATTTTTTAAAAAGTTTACCTTATAGGGGTGCCTGGGTGGCTCAGTCGGTTGAGTATCAGACTTTGGCTCAGGTCATGATCTCATAGTTTGTGAGTTCGAACCCTGTTATCGGGCTCTGTGTTGACAGCTCGGAGCCTGGAGCCTGGAGCCTGCTTTGGATTCTTGTCTCCCTCTCTCTCTCTGCCCCTCCCCAGCTCATGCTCTTTCTCTCGCTCTCTCTCAAAAATTAATTAATTAATTAAAAAAAAATGTTTACCTTATTTATGTACTAGTTTACCTGATAGGCTTATTTGATTAGGTAAACTTTGATAAAATAGGTGAAGCCTGACTGTTTTAATAACAAAATAAAGATAACAGAAAAAAATTAAATATTTTAATTTAAATTTTTGAGTAGTTAAATCACTCACATGGTTTGAATATCAAAAAGTTTAGATACAAAAAAAAAGTTCAGATATGAATACAGTGAAGGATCTTTCTCAGGCCTTCCATCCACAGATTTCTTATACATCAACAGTTAGTTTGTCCTAGTTTAATGCATATACAAGGAAATACATTATTTTGCACCATTTTCCTGCTTTTTTTCATTTAACAAAAAAACTTGGAGACTGTGATATTAAAACAAAGAATTTTGTCTTTTCTTTGTTAATAGCCATACAGTGTTTGAATGTATGGATTTATCATAACTTAATTAGTTATTCCCAACCATTTGCTATTCTCAACAACATTATAAGAAATACTTTATCATTTCTCATGTATAGAAATACATCTGCAGGATAAATCCCTAGAAGTGAATTGGAGTTCAGAATATGTATGCATTTGTAATTTTGATAGGGACTGCCAAATTCCTGTTTCTCTAGAACCTAGCCAAAGCAGGGATGCCAGATATAATTTTATGCCTTTTCATTTAGAAATACAAAATGAAAAGTCGGTTACCTATTACAGAATTAGAAAGCAGGGCATATTCAGCAATTTACAGAGTACATTTCAACAGAAATCTATTGTGCATCTATCACATGCCAAGTACTTTCAGGCACTTTGGATACACACACACACACACACACACACACACACACACACACACCAAACTCAAATCGCTGCCTTTGTGGAGCTTACATTTGAATTCTACATTTTGGAACTTCATGCTACCTTGTTAGAAGTCAGTTAAATGTCAATATCCTGAAAGTGATCTGTTGAGATCCTGAGCATGGGAGCCAGACATATGCTGCTAGTCTTATTTAAAAACTAACTAGACGCAGTGTTGCAAATGATTTCATAGCTCTCCATCAGGCTCTTCTCAAACAACACACTTGAGCGAGAGCTCTTTTTATCTGACTCCATCTGCTGTTGGTAGTGATCAGCATACTGTGGGCATTGTGGTATCATCTGAGATTATGTTGTGAAATAGGAAGTAGAAGTTACAGGCAGATCAGCAAGCATGCAAACTGTTCAGTTTTCTCTTGCTGAAACCAAGGGTGCCCAGTTCAGGTCTGGGGAGTAGGGAAGATAAAGTTATCAGCACATTCCCATCAGGGCACAGTTTACTTTTTGTAGCCTGTCCTTGTTTTGGTTCTAGAAAGAGATCACAAGGGATTCTATGGAAAAGTTTCGGAAGCATACAGCAGCAACACTCTGTATGCTGAATAAGTGCATGGAAAAGAGAACATGTTAGAAACTGAGGGAGACAGGAAAAACCATTAGTGTCAAGGAAGGGGTGGTGGAAAGTGCAATGATAGAGACAGTCTCTGGCTTGTTTAGAAAGTGTCTTTCCTTTCTAAAATGAAAATATTTTAAAACTGTAGTGCCGCCCACCCATTAAATTTAATAAGAAGGTGGAAAACTAAGGGTTCGAACTTGCCAATAACCCAGTGGGTTCTCTATAGTCATTAAAGAACAAATGGGAATTTAGCTTATGATAAGGAAGCCAGACACAGTGGCATCTTCAAGTATGAGGTGAAGAACAGAAAAGGGCCAATTCCCGAGAGTGACTTTCCAACCATATCCTCCCACTTTTTTTTTTTTTTTTTTTAATTCTGGTATGGTTAAAATTTAATCCCGGCACCATAATAGACACAACAATTGGTTACTGAATGAGTGGTTCCTTATGACCTAATAATGCTGATCAGTTTTCCTCACAGTCATTAGATTTAGGGCTAGAAGAAGGAGCCTTTGAGTTCAGTGAACACACTCCTTTGACAGCTGAGGTCGAGAAGTGTGAAGGGACAATGGTAGAAGCTAGGTGTCTTTTCCAGATTCTCTGTCGAGTACAACTCCTGCCATAGGATCACCATGAAAAACCTTTAGTGCCTCTGACTTCTGGATTCTGTGCTGCCAAAGTGCAAACGCTGCAAACAGTGATGACTTTGGCCAATGACACTGTGGCCCCGGGGCTTGCACACAGCTGGCCCCATGGACAGCCATTGGGCTGCTTCAGCATTCAGCTGAATGCTGAACGAGGGGTCATGCTGCTTTGCAGCAGCCTGACCACGGAGAGGCCGTTCTCGGGTCCCCAGGGCCCTCTTCAGCCCTGAGTGTGTGTGCACAGCTGGTGCAGCAATCTGCCCTGGTGGCCCCAGCGAAGGACAGCTCCTCATGGACCCAGTAAATGGACTCACTGTCTCCAGTGTTCCATTTCGTCCCCAGGAGGTAGCTGGTGGCACTTTTTCCGAGTCTCCCCGAGGGATTTCCGGGGCGGTGGACGACTGACCTAAGCCTGGCAGCAGCTCCCAGCAGGCCAGTGGGCCGAGAAAGGGAGCGGGCAGGGCCCACCGCCCCGCTGTCTTTCCCTGGGCTCCATCCCTGTCACCCTAGTGCTCGCTCCGTTTCCCGTTCGCCCTTCCCTCGTTTTCGCCCGAGCGTTTTCTCTCAACGTTTCCCACTTCATGTTTACAAAGTGCTTACGCCCACTTGGCAGGCAACAACCTCGCCAGCCCGAGTCCCTCAGCCAGTCCCTCGGACCGCCCCCCTCCTCCCGGATCCACCTCAGCCGATTCACCCGGCGCCCGCCCGGGTCGTCACGTGAGCCCCGCCCCGCCCCCTGCCATCACGTGAGCCGCCAGCCCCGCCCCGCCCCCGCGCCGGCGCGCTCCGACGTGCCCTGGAACTTACCCTCCCTCGGAGACCAGCCTGCGGGGACGGGCTGGCCGCGGCCGCCGCGGTGTGAGCGCCCTTCGGGCTCGCCTGGGCGTTCTGCAGACCCCGTGCTAGTACAAGAGGGAGCTGCCTCCCGCGAGGCCGCCGTCCTCTCGGTAAGGTGGGGGACACAGGTTCCCGCGGACGGAGGGCAGGTTGGTGAGGTGCTGCACAAAGGCGTCCGCGGCCGGGGCTGTGCCCGCCGAGGGCGGCGGAGTTAGGGGGAGGTGTGTGCGGGAGGCGCGTCGGCGCCGAGGTGAGCGCGAGGTGCGGTCGGGAGCTTCGCGGAGGGGGCGCGGCGCGGGGCGAGAGGTTGGCGCGGGGGGCAGGGGGGCCGTGGCCAGCCCATTGGCTGACGTGGGCGAGAGGGTTTAAATGGCTCTAAAGTTGTGGCTCCTCTGCCCCCCGGGTTTCCTGACTTCCTGTGTGAGGGCAGCGCCCGCCCGCCCCGCCCCTAGGAAGGAGGGCGTCGGGGTGTGTGTGTGTGTGTGTGTGTGTGTGTGTGTGTGTGTGTAAGAGGCAGGCTGGTGCCGCCCTCCTTCCTCGCCTTCTGCAGCTGCGTGTGCCCGCTCTCTAATTGCTGTGGGGTGTGCAACCCTCCGCCCATCCAGGCAGCCCACCTGGGGCCTCCCCTCGACTGCTGACCTTAAACTGGGCACTTTGGTCTCCGCAGTCTTTAGAGGTGCTCCGCCCCTGTTGAATGGACACTTGCTACTCTAGCTCTTCTGGGAGCAATCTCCTCAAAGTCCTTGAATTAAAAAAAAAAAAAAAAATGCTCCTTATGAGCGTGCTGCCCTCCTGCCGTTTCAACGCAGTTGATTGTCTTCCAAGAATGGCTGTCCTTTAAGTGTTGGATCTTAAGTTACCGCAGACCCTCTGAGAAGAAATGTCCGCAGGGTCAGCATACCCTTTGAGAAAAACTCAACGGCCTTCAGTTTTAGAGGCTTGCGATGTTTTCCTTCGACTGCAGCAGCGGTTATAAATGCATTTGCAAAGGCTAAAGCAAAATGTTTAAAGCATAGCTTTAGGAAAGTTCTAATGCCGTTCCAAGTGAAGTGTTTATTATGGGTAAAGGCACCTAACGCTCGAATTGTTTTATAGTTAATTATGACCTATGAGCAGATTTTATTGAGCATTTATGCACATATTCCAAAGGGGAGGAAATGTGGAGGAAGGAGCAGCAAGCGAGGAGTCACTCGGCTTCTGGTTCAGATTCTGCCACCCCTTCTGAAGGTGAGACCTCGGAAGACTCAGTGTTACAGTGGAAGGTTGTTAAAAAGTATCTAGCCCCTGGCCACGCCTGTTTCCTACTGAAAAGTTGGGAAATGGTGGCCTAGAGCTGTTATTTATTTGTCCATATCCAGTGTTCCTTCCCTGGTCTGTAGAAGGGTGTGTTACAGAATGGGTCATCTTTCTGTACATTTTCTTGTCTGAGTAGACATTCTGGCTGCTGGTGCTAGTATTTTTCTCTTTTTCTCTGTTTTGAAATGGCTTGGAAAGGTTTCAAAATAGGGATTTGGGAGCCCAGAGAAGTGCCTAAAAGCAGGCTGTGAAATTTTAACCCTGAGCAGTGCACCGTGAAGAGCCAGACAAGCCCGATGCACATGTGGGACCCGCGGTTGCATGTAGCTCCGCGGCTCTGGAGGGGTTTGTGCTTGGGGGAAAAAATGAAGTGTAATGAACAGATTATGTGTTTATGTATGTGTATGTCCAGGATTTGTTGATAGGATTCTGTTCAACTTTATCCACCATAAAAGTTGGAAAAGATTGCTAACGCACTAATTTTTGATATAATGCCATTTGTAAAGGTTATTCATATATAGACAATAACTTACATATTTTTATTTTTTACTTACTGTACTAGTTGTGAGACACAAGTGAAAACGTGTACTATAAATGCTGTAGAAAAACAGCGTATTATTTGCAGTTAATCACTTGGTTTTCATTTAATTAATTAGAAAGTATCTGTTGGGTGCTTTTTTTTTTTGTAAATAGGTGGATAGACAGTGGGCTTTAGAAACTTAAGTACTTGAAGTTATGAAGTTGACATTCCTGAGAAAAGGAGGGTAATAAAATGTTTAAATTGATTGAAATAAAGCAGTGAATATAGTGAGGTATAAGTGGTAGTACCAATATTTTGCTTATCTGAGAAAATTGGTAATAAGAAAAGGTAACTTAAGGTGAATCTGGCTCAAATGGACATTACGGTTTTCTAATAGTGGGAGAGAAAAGTGAAATTAAACTTTTATTTTATCTCATATTTAACATTTTTAGTTTTAATTGCAAATATGCAGTGTTTTGTGGATTGAATCATACCTGAAAAGGTATGATTATCACATACCATCATTTTACTTCAAATCATGCTTTTCAAATCTCTCTCTTTTGAGGAACCCATTGGGCCACTATCTTTGTGGTTTTTCTTTTCTTCTGTTGTTAACTGGTCTAATTATGATACATCCTCAATTGTGGACGGCTTTGCTGTGATTCAGCCATTTTCCATTTACTTTCATTGACTTAAATATTTTGCAGTTTCAGTTTGCAGTTCATTAGCTTTTTATTTGAACCAAACTGCCAAATGCTGACATCTCTAAGCACCCCTCCCTTGTTGATAATTAGTGTTTCTCAAACTTTAATGTGCATGGGAATCACCTGAACTTCTAACAATCCCCCAGGTGATAGATACCCTTGCTGCTCTTCTGCCCAGGCCACACAAACTATTGTCCAAAAGGAATGTAATACCAGTCACCTGTGTATTTAATGTAATGTAATTTTTTATTTAAGTAATCTCTACACCCAACATGGGTCTTGAACTCACAACCACGAGATCAAAAGTTTCATGCTGCTGCAGCTGAGCCAGCCAGTCAGGCGCACCTCACCTGTGTAATTTTAAAGCTTTTAGTAGTCACATGATAAAAAGTTAAAAAAAAAAAAGGGGGGAACCCAAGTGAAATAAATTTTACCATATCATGTAATCCACATGATTCTTTTATTCAGACTAAGTGTTCAAATCCTATGTGTATTTTACACATCCAGCACATCTCAATTTAGATTAGCCACACTTAAAGTGCTCAGTAGCCACATTTGGCTAGTGGCTCCTGCATTGGACATCACTTCTGGAGTCTAGAATCTAGACCACTGCTCTTCTAAGTGTATTTTTACATTAGCCCCATCAGCACATCAGCATCCTTTGGGAACTTGATAGGAATGCAGATTTTGGGGCCTCACCTCATACTGCTCTCATTATATTGTCTGGGTTTCAGTAACTTGTGTTTAAAAAAAATTTTTTTTAATGTTTATTACTTATTTTTGAGGGAGGGGAGGGGCAGAGAGAGAGGGAGAAACAGGATTCAAAGCAGGCTTCTTCTGGCTCCCAGCTGTCAGGACGGAGCCCAACATGGTACTCATGAACCCCATGAACCATTTAAACCATGATTTTATCATGATCACAACCTGAGCCAGAGTCAGATGCCCAACCAACTTAGCCACCCAGGCTCCCCAGTAACTTGTGTTTTAAAAGCTACAGGATATGGGGTGCCTGGGTGGCTCGGTAGGTTAAGTGTCTGACTTCTGTTCAGGTCATGATCTCACAGTTCATGGGTTCGAGCCCTGTGTCTGGCTGTGTGCTGACAGCTCAGAGCCTGGAGCCAGCTTTGAGTTCTGTGTCTCCCTCTGTCTCTGCCCCTCTCTCTCTGCTCCTTCCCTGCTCATGCTCTGTCTCTCTCACTCCCTCAAAACTAAACATTAAAAATATCTTAAAAAAGAAAAAAGCTACAGGATATGATTACAAAATGTATATGTGGTATTCTGAATGGAATTCTAGAGCAGAAGAAGTCCATTAGGGGAAAACTAAGGAAATCTGAACAGAGCATGGTTATTGTGTCAGTGACAAATGTACCATACATACATATATAAGATGTTAAAGGTAGAGGAGACTGTATACAGGGTATATGGGAACTCTCTGTTTATCTTTGCAATAATTCTGTAAATGTAGAACTCATCTAAAAAAGTTTTTATTAAATGTTTATTTTTGAGATAGAGAACATGGGGGGGGGGGGGGGGGGGAGGGAGGGAGAGAGAGAGAGCGAGAGAGAGAGAAAGAAAGAGAGACAGAGGATGAATCCCAAACAGGCTCCTCGCTGTCAGAGCAGAGCCCTGCAGGGGGCTCAAAACCCATGAGCTGTGAGATCATGACCTGATCCAAAATCAAGAGTCAGACACTTAACCGACTGAGCCACCCAGGCACCCCGCAACTTTTGCATTTTTGAATAAGTGATTAGTGTGGATATTCTGTATCATGCCTTATAGTTGACAGAGTGCTTTTTTCTCTTTCCATTCTCACAAGGATCTTTTGAGTTTTGTGTTGTCTGTTTTACAGGTAAGTTAAGGTGCTCATAAATGGCAAATCCTAGATCTAAATTTCAGACCTCTAACCTTGATTTTTGTGCTTTTTTGCCACAGGAGAATTTAGAATACATTTTACGTTTGAGTGGTAGCTTTAAAAGTTTGTTGAAAATTACCACTATTTTGCTATATATTACTGGTTTGTTTAAAAAAATCAGTTTTGTATACATTAACATATAATAACATTTAACAGTAGAAAGAAGTGAACTATAGATACATGCAACTACATGGATGAATCTCAAAAGCATTGTTCTAAGTGAAATAAGCCAGATGTAGAAGGCTACATACAGTATGATTCGTGGGTTCTTTTCTTTCACCACTTTGTTTCCTTTAGTGAACAGTGATTAATGTGATGGTCTGTATCAAGCTTTATAGTTTAAGTACTTGTTCACATTTTCTCTTTCCATTTTCACAAGGATGTGTCAAAGTTTGAGTATAGTTGACACAATGTTACATTAGGTTCAGGTGTACAGCATAGTATTTCGAAAAGTTACATGTTATACTCTGCTCACCCACAAGTGTAGCTACCATCTGTTACCATACAACACTATTACTGTAGCATTGACTATATTCGTCGTGCTTTGCCTTTTAATTCCATGACCTATTCATTCCATAATTAGAAGCTTGTATCTCCCAGTCCCCTTCACCCATTTTGCCCATCCTCCTCCACTCCTCCTCCCTTCCCAGAATCTCTTAAGGTTTCCATTCTTTCCTATTTTACACATGGATGTACCACAGTTAGTCTAGGGTTTCATTAGTTGATAGGCCTTTTTTTAAAAAATTTTTTAAATGTTTATTTATTTTTGAGAGAGAGCGAGAGCGAGAGCCAGAGTGTGAATGGAGGTGGGGCAGAGAGAGAAGGACACAACAGGATCTGAAGCAGGCTCCAAACTCACGGAACTGTGAGATCATGACCTAGGCTGAAGTCAGATGCTTAACTGACTGAGCCACCCAGGTGCCCCAGTTGATAGGCCTTTGAGTTTCCAGTTTCTGGCACTTATGAATAAAGCTGTTATGAATGTTGATGTAAGGCCTTTGTATGGACTTATGGTTTCACTTTTCTTGGGTAAATACCTAGAGGTATTGAAAAGGAATGGCTAGATCATATGGTAAATGTATACTTTATGAGAAACTGACAAAATGTTTTCCAGAGTGTCTGTACCATTTTGCATTCCCATTAGCAGTGAATGAAAATTCCAGTTGCTAGTATTCTTACCATGCAAGATATCCTTTATATATACTTTAAGTCATTGTAGTATAGGAGAAAGTAATATTTGGTGCTTTAAATTTGTATTATTTTTTTTTAATTTTTTTTTTAATGTTTATTTTTGAGAGAGAGAGAGAGAGAGAGAGAGAGTGGGGTTAGAGGCAGAGAGAGAGGGAGACACAGAATCCGAAGCAGGCTCCAGGCTCCAGGCTCCGAGCCGCCAGCCCAGAGCCCGATATGGGGCTCGAACTCACTAACCGCGAGATCATGACCTGAGCCGAAGTCAGACGCCCAACCGACTGAGCCACTCAGGCGCCCCTTAAATTTGTATTATTACAGGGTTTTTTAACAGGTTTATTGAGGTATAATTGCTGTCTAATAAACTGCATATATTTTAAATGTGTAACTTAATGAGTTTTGATGTATGTGTATATGTGTGTGTGTGTGTGTGTATATATATATATATGTATGTATGTATATATATATAACCTGTGAAACCATCACCACTATAAAGAACATGTTAATCTCCTCCCTTCCCCCCCCCCCCCCCAAATTTTCTTGAGCTCAGGATAGTTCATTCCCTTGTTCTCTGGTCAACATTGATTTGTTTTCTGGGGCTTTAGATTCATTTCCATTTTCTAGAATTTTATGTAGATGGACCCATATAGTATGCAGTCTTTCTTGTCTGGATTTTTTTTTCACTCAGCAAAATTATTGTGAAATCCAGTTTGTTGTGTGTATTAGTAGTTCATTCCTTTTTGTTGCTAGGTGATATCCCATTGTGTGGATATACCACAATTTATCCATTCACCATTTTTTTTTAATGTTTGTTTATTTTTGAGGGGACAGAGTGCGAGTGGGGGATGGGCAGAGAGAGAGAGGAAGACACAGAATTTGAAGCAGGCTCCAGGCTCTGAGCTGTCAGCACAGAGCCAGATGCAGGGCTCGAACCCGCAAACTGCGAGGTCATGACCTGTGCCAAAGTCCAGCTGACTGAGCCACCCAGGCGTCCCTATCCATTCACCTCTTGATGGACATTTGGATTGTTTCCAGTTTGGGGCTGTTACAAATAAAGCTGCTGTGAACATTTACACACAGGTCTTTGTGTGGACACCTGGTTTCATTTCTCTTGGGTAAATACCTAGCAATAGAATCCTTGGGTCATATGGTAGATATATATTTAAATTTTTAAGAACCTCTCAGACTATTTCCAAATTTTACCATTTTACAGGTCCACCAGCAGTGTTGAGTTCTGGTTGCTCCACATTCCAGAAAACAGTGGTATATGGTCAGTCTTTTAAATATTAGTCATTCTAATAAATGTGTAGTATTATTTCTTTGTGACTTTAATTTGCATTTCCCTAATAACCAAAGATGTTGGGCATCTTCTCATGGACTTATTTACCATCTGTAGATCCTCTTTGGATAAGTATATCTTCTACCTATTTTTTATTGGGTTGTCTTTTTTTTGTTTATTTATTTATTTTGAGAGAGTTGGGGGACAGAGGGTGAGAGTGAGTGTGTGTGGGAGGGACAGAGAGAGAGAGAGAATCCCAAGCAAGCTCCACACTGTCAGCGCAGAGCGTGATGTGGGGCTCAAACCTGTGAACTGTGAGATTATGATCTGAGCTGAGATCAAGAGTTGGACACCAACCTCCTGAGCCACCCAGGCACTCAGAGTTTTTATTGGGTTGTCTTGTTGACTTGAATAGTTCTGTATATGTTTTTTTTTTTTTTTTTTTTTTTTTTTATTTTATTTTTGGGACAGAGAGAGACAGAGCATGAACTGGGGAGGGGCAGAGAGAGAGGGAGACACAGAATCGGAAACAGGCTCCAGGCTCTGAGCCATCAGCCCAGAGCCCGACGCGGGGCTCGAACTCACGGACCGCGAGATCGTGACCTGGCTGAAGTCGGACGCTTAACCGACTGCACCACCCAGGCGCCCCAGTTCTGTATATGTTTAAATGTGAGTCCTTTCTTGGAGATAAGTTTGTATGTATGTTCATGAGGGATGTTAGGTCTTTAGTTTTTCTTACAATGTCTTTGGTTTTGGTATGAGGATAATGTTGACCTGATAGAATGAATTGGGATGTTTTTTCTCTGTTGCAATTTTCTTCAAAAGGTTTGTGTAGAATTGGTATTATCTTCCTTATATTTTTGGTAAAATTCTCTAGTGAAGCCATCTGGGCTAGGACTTTGTGGGAAGATTTTTAAAGAGATGTCAATTTAACAGATACAGGGCTTTTTAGGTTATCGAGCCTTGGCAATTTGTCTTTCAGGAAATTTGTCTGGTTCATCTAAGTTGTTGGATTTATTGGGTTAAAGTTGTTCATAGTATTATCTTACTTTTGATGCCTTTAAAGCTGTAGTTGTGTTCCCTGTCTGAATGCCTGATACTGGTAATTCATGGTTTTCCCCCTTGTGTTCTGGATCAATTTGATTAGAGGGTTAGTACTACTGATCTTTAAGAACCAGCTTCTGATTTCATCTAACACTTTTCTGTTTTCTCTCTCAGTGATTTCTGCTCTGATCTTTATCATGTGATATCTTCTGCCTACTTGCTGTTTAATTTGCTTGATGTTCATCTTGTAGTTTCTCAGAGGGGAAGTGTACATCATTGATTTGAGACTTCTTTTGTTTCTAATATGGCCATTTAGTGCTATAAATTTTCTCTGAGCACTACTTTAGCTGCATCCCAAAAGTTTTGAGATGTCATGTTTTCATTTTTATTCAGTTTAGATTTCCTGTTTGATTTCTTCTTTGACTTCTGAGTTATTTAGAAGTGTGTTGTTTAGATTCCAACAACGAATTTGCAGCTAAGTTTTTGTTAATTTATAACTTAATTCATTTGTTAGAGAATATACTTAGTATGATTTTAGTCCTTTGAAATTTATTGAGATTTGTTTCATGGCCCAGGAACAATTTGTTTCAGGCTGCAGAAAATCTTTGTTTATAGGAAACTACTGAACTGGTTGCACTGTTTTTAGTATTTCCATTAGCACTGTGTGTCTGATTCAGTTGTTGGTAGACTTATCAACATTTTGTATTGTCTTTATTTTTTGAAAATAACTTTATTGTGGTTGGTGTGTAGCAATAATCTTGTTTTGGTTTAATTTGCATGTTTGGATTTTCAATGTTTTGTAAAATAATTTAAATCTGAATAAAAATTAGGAATCATAGTGTGCTTTCTTTTTTCAATCTGAGGGATTGGTAGTAGTGATAATTCATCATTTGTATGCCACATAAGTGCTACTTTCAGTTTTGTGAAAGTTTGAATGTGTTTTTGCCTTTTAAAATTTACTTTGAAAGCGTATCTGTAAAAGCTATGTGAGGATTTTAGTGACTTTTGTGGTTTGGGGGTAGGCAGGTGTAAGGTGATTTAAATTGTATTCTGCAATGACTATTGTGGTAATATATACACAGTAGTATTTTATGTATGTACCACATTTTGTTTAGGCATTTATCTGTCCACAGACATTTGGTTTTTCTTTCCATCTTTTGGCTATTGTGATTAGTGCTGCTGTTAACATGGGTGTCCATATATGTTTACAAGTCCCTGCTTTTGGATATATACCCAGAAGTGGAATTGCTGGATGTTTTAAAAAACCACCATACTGTTTACCCCGGTGCTGCTACTGTTTTGCACTTCTACGAGCAGTGCAAAGAATTGCAATTTCTCCACATCCTCACCAGCACTTGTTATTTTGGGGTTTTTTTGGTTGTTGTGGTTTGATTTCCATTTCCCTAATGATTAGTGATGTTGAGCATCTTTCCATGTTCTTTTTTTTTTTTTTTTTTTAAACATTTATTTTTGAGAGAGACAGAGTGTTAGCCGGGGAGGGGCAGAGGGAGAGGGAGACACAGAATCTGAAGTAGGCTCCAGGCTCAGAGCTGTCAGTGCAGGGCCCGATGTGGGCCTTGAAATCACAAACTGTGAGATCATGACCTGAGTTGAAGTTGGGAGTTTAACTGACTACGCCACCCAGGCGCCCCCATCTTTCTTTGTTATTGGCCACTTGTGTTATCTTCTTTGGAAAAATATCTATTCAACTCCTTTGCCAACAATGGCTCTTATCATGATGTTAATTTGGAGTAGGTTGGTATAATGTAAGCATTAAACAGAATAGTTTTTTCTTTTTTGAAAAGTTACTGAGGTCTGACTAGAGCTTTGCAATGGCCAGATGTTAATAATCACTATTCTTGTATTTGCCTTTGTTTTGTAGATTGTATCTTTTTTTAAAGCACAGGATTTGGTAAACATTTGAAAGTAGTTGAATGTAAATAGTCATTTCAAAGATTTTAAGAGGGTAATGTGTATAGTTTTGGAGGAATATCTGAATGGGTTGGGGGAGAGGGTGGTTAATACCGAGGTAACCAATAGAATTGTGAAGTGAATGAAGTTTTTCTTCTAGAGTAAATTATTAGAGGATTAGAAATCCTATTAAACTTTATAAAGACCAAGGTTATGATTTTCTTTTCTTTTTTTAAGTTTATTTTGAGAGAGAGCGAGAGAGTGAGGGAGAGTGAACAAGGGAGGGGCAGAGAGAGGGAGAAAGAGAATCTGAAGCAGGCTTCGTGCTGTCAGCACAGAGCCCAACTTGCGGCTGGATCTCACAAACTATGAGATCATGACCTGAGTAGAAAGTAAGAGTTGGACACTTAAACTGACTGAGCCATCCTGGTGCCCTGATATTCTTATTAATATATGACAACTTGTATAATGATATGGACTGAGATCATGAGCATGGGTGCTTCCCCAAAGGAAAATCAAGGTGCTGTTACTATAAGGGGGGACAGGTTTGATGCCACCAAGGCAAGATCAAATTTATGTGACCTGTAAAAAAGGTTACTTTCTTTTTTTTTAATTAAAAATGGTTATTATAGAAATTTCTTAATAAGAAATTAAAATATGGGACTCAGGTGTTGGGTATAGAAGGAAGAATCCATTGTTTGGAGTGCATTCAGAAAGAAGTAATAAGAAAGCTGAAAAATACAGAAGCAGAATTGATTATTGTAGAAGGGTGGTTTTAAAGGTTAACATGGAGCCAGTATCCATATAGGTAGCTTATGAAATAGAATCTGAAGGAAAAGGAAGTTAACCTATTGGCTCAAGAAAATTTTTTGATCCTTAGACTTTTTACTAGGTCTGAGTTTGTTTGTTTGTTTTTTTTTAACCTTATAGGCTGTCTTCCTGGTGTGTGCAAATGGATCTGAAAGGATTAAATTCTAGTTTAATCATTTTTGGTTTGAAAGGGCTTGATCAGGATGGTTTACTGAAGTACTGAGTGTGTGAAATTTTTAATACAGTGGGCTCCTCACTTTCTGCTCTGTCATATATCAGCTGGATCAGTATTTACTCTCCACGTATAAGAGATTATTTTAGAATGATTTTGAACCCTACTGCCTCTTAAGTAATTGTAATTTATGTTTTATTGAGAAAAACAGGCACTGTGATTCTCCATAAATGCAGTGTGTAAAAGTAAAGAATTACAGAAATGTGAGTTTTTATTTAAATTATTCAAATGTGGGGCAGCATAATGTAAGATTTTTTTTTTTTATTTTTATTTTTGAGAGAGAGCTCCATGAGTGGGGGAGGGGCAGAGAGAGAGGGAGACAGAGGATCTAAAGCAGGCTCTGTGCTGACAGCAGAGAGCCCAATGTGGAGCTCAAACTCAACGAACTGTGAGATCATGACCTGACATGAATTTGGACACTTAACCTACTGAGCCACCCAGGCCCCCCCTAAGATATTTTAATATGAATATGAAATGGGCACCATATCACTTTGAATTATAGTTTAAGAAGACAGTAGTTTAATAATAAGCATTAAAAAATGATAAGCATTTAGATCTAAGGACTAGATAGTCCTTAAAAAAAAGTAAATATAGTCCTTAAAATCCAGAGGGGGAGAAGGGTCACTATGGCACTACAAGGAGCTAGGGGCTCATCTTGTATATTTTCTGCCCCAGTCCTTGAATCAGCCATCTCTCCAAAGAGCCTTGTTTCCTTTATTTGGAGAATGGTATTAGAAACCATATCTGGATGTTAGGTGTACTTGTTGCTGTTAGGTATCATTTTTACTGACAACAAAATGTGTATACTAAGCAATATATAGATACATATCTGTAGTATTTCTTTATAAAATCACCTTTATTTTTGTTGTTATTGTTCTATTCATTTATTTTTATTATTTTAGTTTATTTATTCTCAAATTAGCTAACATAACAGTGTAGTCTTGGCTTCAGGAGTAGATTCCAGCGATTCATCACTTACATACAACACCCAGTGCTCATCCCAACAAGTGTCCTCCTTAATGCCCCTCACCCATTTTCTCCACCCCCATCAACCCTCAGTTTGTTCTCTGTATTTAAGAGTCTCTTACGGTTTGCCTCCCTCTCTGTTTTTATCTTACTTTTCCTACCTGTCCTCTACGATCATCTGTTTGTTAAGTTTCACATATCAGTGAAATCATATGATATTGATTGATTTATTTTGCTTAGCATAATACTCTCCAGTTCCATCCACATTGTTGTAAATGGTGAGATTTTGTTCTTTTTTTATCACCAAGTAGTATTCCATCGTATGTATAAACCGCATCTTCTTTATCCATTCATCAGTTGATGGACATTTGGGCTCTTTCCATAATTTGGCTATTGTTGATAGCACTGCTATAAACGTTGGGGTTCACGAGCCCCATTGAATCAGCATTTTTGTATCCTTTGGATAAATTTCTAGTGTGGTTGCTGGGTTGTAGGTTAATACTATTTTTAATTTTGTGAGGAACCTCTACACTGTTTGTGTGGCTACACCACTTTGCATTCCCACCAACAGTGCAAGAGGGTTCCCCTTTCTCCACATCCTTGCCAACATCTGTTGTTTCCTGAGTTGTTAATTTTAGCCATTTGATGGATGTGAGGTGGTATCTCAGTGTGGTTTTGATCTCTGTTTCCCTGATGGTGAGTGATGTTGAGCATCTTTTCATGTGTCTGTTTGCCATCTGGATGTCTTCTTTGGAAAAGTGTCTATTCGTGTTTTCTGTCCATTACAGAATCACCTTTGTTATTTTATCCGTAGTAAGCTAAAAATGAGTTCGTATTGATGTTTCCAAGTTTAATCCATGGATATTCTAGTCTTTTCCCCATGATTATAAATTTCCACTCCATCACTGAGAAACCTGGTTCCTATCATCCATATTCCATTTAATTAATTATTTTGTTACAATACACAAATATGGCTGTATCAGAATTTTTGACTTGTACCCCCATGGGATGTGTTTTTTATCAAGTTAGAATACAGTATTTATGTTCAATTCCTTTGCCTATATTCTTACAAACTTCACTTATTTTCAAAATAAGTTAGATCAGCATCCTCTTCCCACCCTCCATCCATTCAGTGAGGTTGTTCCATGCATTTGTCATACTATTAGACTATCTTGTCTTAATCTGCTTTCCTGGGAAATCCTGGCATTCCCCCAACTGCCTAAATGAATTTTTAAAATTTGCATACATTAAAGTTCATTATTTGTGTTATAAAGATTAATGGCTTTTGACGTGTACATTGTCTTACGCCCACCATTACAGTATCATACAAAATAGTTTTATTGACCTAAAAGAATCCCCTGTGCTTCGCTTGTGGAACCCTCCGTCTCCTCCTCCCGTCCTGGCAATTACTGTCTGTATGGTTTTGACTTTCCCAGAACGTGGTATAATTGAAGTCATTCAGTGTGTAGCATTTTCAGACTGGCCTCTTTTGCTTTGCAAAATATATTTAAGATTAGTTTGTATCTTTTCTTAGCTTGATATCTTATTTTTATCACTGAAGAATATTCCATTGTGTGGATGTCTCACACATAGTTGGTTTATGCTTTGTCCTATTGAAGGATTTCTTTGTTGCTTCCGGGTTTTGGCAGTGATACATAAAGCTGCTGTAAACATTTGCCTGCAGGACTTTTTGTGGACATAAGGTTTCAACTTATTTGGGTAAATACCTTGGAGTGTGATTGCTAGATCGTATGGCAAGACTATGTTTAGCTTTGTAAGAAACTGCTAAGCTGTCTTCAAAGTAGCCGAACCATTTTGCATTCCTACCAGCAGTGAATGAAAGTTCCTGTTGCTCTACATCCTCACTAGCTCTTGTGTTGTCAGCTTTTCTTGGATTGTAGCTATTGTAAGAGGTGTGCTGTGGTGTCTTGTTTTAATTTGTAATTCCCTAATGGCATGATGAGCACTTTTTCATGTGCTTATTTGTCATTTGTCTGGTTTTTTTCATGATTTGTCTTTTCAGATTCTTTTTCCATTTAAAATGTTAGGTTCTTTTTATTGACTTTTAAGAATTCTTTGTATATTTTGGACACTAGTCCTTAATCAGGTATGTATTTTGAAAATATTTTCTCCTTGTTTGTGGTTTGTGTTTTCATTCTTTTAGCAGTGTCTGCCACAAAGGAGTTCTTAATTTTAATAAACTCCTATTTTTTTTCTTTCATGGATTGTATATTTGGTGGTATAACTAAAAACTCATTGTAAAACCCAATATCATATTTCTTCCCTTTTAAATTAGAGTATTTTCTCCATTCTTGTAACAATCCAAGAAGTTATTACATCCACCCTTATTTTTTTTTTTTAATTTTTTTTTCAACGTTTTTTATTTATTTTTGGGACAGAGAGAGACAGAGCATGAACAGGGGAGGGTCAGAGAGAGAGGGAGACACAGAATCGGAAACAGCCTCCAGGCTCCGAGCCATCAGCCCAGAGCCTGACGCGGGGCTCGAACTCACGGACCGCGAGATCGTGACCTGGCTGAAGTCGGACGCTTAACCGACTGCGCCACCCAGGCGCCCCCGTCCACCCTTATTTCTGACTAAGACTTTATGGCACGAATCATTCTAAAATACCCTATGCAAATGTAATTTTTAGTAAAAAATGCTTGCTTCCTCAAATGCTTTGTTGTTTCCTCATTATTCTTTCAGATTTAAATCTCAGTTTTTAAATTTCTTTTACTACTCTATGTTTGTGTTCTCTCCTGCTTTCCAGTTACCCAAATATTTCCTGTATCCTTCTTCTGTCCCTGTTTTTGCTATTTCTTCATGGCCAATATAGTTGATAATATTAATCACTATATTTTTCTTCTCTTCTTTAGGCCTAAAGAAATGTCTTACATCCTACACGTTTTTATTATTAGAAAACAGGTGTCATGCATTGTGAAAAACTCTAAGTGCCTGATAAGTGGCCTATGATTTTTTTGTTGTGCAAGTGTACAATTTAAAAAATTATTGGGGAGCCTGGGTGGCTCAGTCGGTTAAGTGGCTGACTTCGGCTCAGGTCATGATCTCACGGTCTGTGAGTTCGAGCCCCGCATCAGGCTCTGTGCTGACAGCTCAGAGCCCGGAGCCCGTTTCAGATTCTGTGTCTCCCTCTCTCTCTGACCCTCCCCTGTTCATGCTCTGTCTCTCTCTGTCTCAAAAATAAATAAATGTTAAAAAAAAAAATTAAAAAAAAAATAAATAAATAAAAAATTATTTGCTGGTATAATTCTTTATGCTAGAACTTAATGCTGGAATTGTCCTTAACTATTTTATTGTGCTCATTACATTTAACTGATTTCTTCAGTAGAGGCCTGTTTACGAATTGTTCATTTTATTTATTTTTAATTTTTTAGGGAGATTATTCATTTTAAACAAGTACTTTCAAAACTACGTGGAGGGCTTCATGTCAAAAAAAAGTGGCCTAAATTGTACTTTTTAAGTTGGTTAATATTTACTTATATTTTTAAATGGTTTCTTTTTTTTTTTTAATTTTTTTAGGGGCGCCTGGGTGGCTCAGTCGGTTAAGCATCCGACTTCAGCTCAGGTCACGATCTCACGGTCCGTGAGTTCGAGCCCCGCATCGGGCTCTGGGCTGATGGCTCAGAGCCTGGAGTCTGCTTCCGATTCTGTGTCTCCCTCTCTCTCTGCCCCTCCCCCATTCATGCTCTGTCTCTCTCTGTCTCAAAAATAAATAAAAACGTTAAAAAAAAATTAAATTTTTTTAAATGTTTATTTGTTTCTGAGACAGAGACAGAGCATGAGTGGGGGAGGGGCAGAGAGAGAGGGAAACACAGAATCTGAAGCAGGCTCCAGGCTCTGAGCTGTCAGCACAGAGCCCGACGCAGGACTTGAACTCACAAACCATAAGATCATGACCTGAGTGGAAGTCGGACGCTTAACCGACTGAGCCACTCAGGCGCCCCGGTTTCTTTTTTTTTTTTTTAATGTTTGTTTCTTTTTGATAGAATGAGAGAGAGACAGAGCATGTGCAGAGGAGGGGCAGAGAGAGGGAGACACTTTGAATCAGAAGTGGGCTCCAGGCCACTTCCAGGCCTGACGTGGGGCTCAAACTCACGAACCGCGAGATCATGACGTGAGCCAAAGTCAGATGCTTAACCGACTGAGCCACCCAGGTGCTCCAAAGTTGGTTAATATTTATGCACGTGAGGCTATATTAATATTTTGTTGCTCATGGCATTATAATTGCTATATTCATTGTACATATATGTGTTAGATTTAAATTGTAGACTCATCCCCCTAAAATTATAGACTCATTAATTATGGATGCATTTACTGTATTTCTCTTAAGATTGTGTTCATTTGTTTACTTTTTTGATATACCTAGTAAAGATACCATGCTGAGAGATGTAGTTGATTAAAACAGATGTCCCGGGGGAGGAAGATAACATGTGCTGAGCTGTGTAATTTGCCGTGGGAAAGAAAATGAGGGGGAAAAAAAAAGGCAGACAGAAAGGAAGAGGCTATTAGATTTTAAAATAGCATGGTAGAAAGTTCTGAAGCTGACGTGGAAGAAGAGAAGTAAAAGATGTAAGGAGTTGTATATATCTGTTCTTGTTGAAACATGAGGAAGAAAACTGGTAAGAGTCATGGAAAGCCTACATGGGTGTTGTTGAAACTGCCGAGTAAAGCAGTGGTTGGTACTGGGTCAGTAGATATGCAAAAACTTTATATAAATTGGTGGTTGGGTACTTAGTTTTAAGATGTGTGTGTGTGATGAGTGTGGATGGGGGAGTGTGGTGATGAGTACAGAATGTATTTCAGTTCGAGGAGAGCTGTGCTCAGAGCATTATAGTTGGATGAGTAAGATTCAAATCAAAATACTTGAGAGGGTAAAATAGCAGGATAAACAGTGCTTAACCTATCTAAAGAGAAGAATCCACAAGTTTGGAGAGTAGAGAAAAAGATAAATGTTTGTTTTAATATAGCTTATGTTTTTAAATAAAATTAGGCAATATACTTGCAGATAATTTTCACTTAGATCTCAGTTTTTAGAGCTACCCCATAATTATTTTAATTTTCTTTGAATCCATAACTTAAAATAAGGCTTTCCTCTTTTTTATTTTATGTAACTTTTCCTAGACCTTGGGTTGTGATACATAATTCCTGCTATGTGACTTTCTAGAAGTTTATAATTTTAATAGTCTCTCTTAGGGGCTTCCCAGTTTCATTCCCCACCTCACCACCCCAGTATTATAACTAGAAAACTATGTCAGCTCCATTTCCCCTATTCTTATCCCATGTGTCTACTCCTGTTCATGTTGTCTGCCTTGATATCCAATTTCTTTTTCTATGTAGAAGTCTTTTGGCTACTTCTCCATCTTCTTTGTTCTCCCAGTCTCATTTTTTTTTAAACTTTAGATTGCATGTCTCATGTTGAACATAGTGAACTGACTACTTCATCTTTCTCTCTAACTTCTCCTTCATATTTATCTTTGTAGTCACAGGGCAGGGTGTAGTCATAAAGCCTGGCAGTGAAAGGGACTGAGCATGGATTGGCTTTTAACCTATTGTTGGTCCCCACTGCCCAGCCTCTCTCCTACTAGCGTAACATACAGTTTTCTTGTTATTCTTCATACTTTCCTTTTCTTCATTGCTGCGGATAAATACCTGACTGCTTATGGTATGTATGAGCTTAGAGGTGTTGCTTAAGTTACTTTATTACTTCCTGGAAAGCAAAAGAAAAAAAAAATCACCTGAGGAGAAGTATTTCAGTGTGGAATTTTAAAAAGTTGTAGTGAAAAACTTTTATGTAGGTAAAAGGATTAAAGCACATACTGACTAATGTCCTGGTAACGCATGAAAGTAAAGGCTGAACATTTGGAAGGTTAGACTTTCTATTTACTGCTATTGGAAAGACCATGCAGATCTGGTGGGGCTCGGGTGGGATAGAGATAGGAAGTAGGTTTTGCATGTTGTAAGTTTTAGGTACCTACTAAAATACCAAGTGGATTTTGTTGTTGTGGTCCAATAATCTCTTTTGATCTAGAAGACTCTTCCTCCCTTATTCATTTTTCCATGAAATTGTATTTCTTGAAGAGTTCAGGTCTGTTATCTAATAGAATGTCTTAGACTTTGGAATTAATTGTTTCTTGACAATTAACAAGATTTAGCATGTTTTTGACAAGAATACAACTTAGGCAACATTGTGTACATCACATTAGGAGGCATATATCATCAAGGTTGTCCCACTGTTGGTGTTACTGCATTTGATCACTTGGTTAAGCTCATGACTGCCAGATTTCTCTGTTGTAAAGGTGTATTCGTCTATTTATAATTAGTAAGTAATCTGTGGGGAAACATGTTAGGACTCCCAATAGCTTGGAGTGTTTGTTGTCATTCTCTTTATCCATTCAGTACCATAAACTTGAAAACCAGTTCTGTCATTTTAACAATTTTACAAAGGTTGCTTTCATATTATTAAAAATTTTTAAAGATATTTGTTAGAATAAAAAATAAGGGGCAGAAATGAAATTGAAACCATGTGAGAGTGAAGTAGGAGGGGCAGTGGTGAAGCATACCTTGTATTTGTCCACGTTTGGAGGGTGGTGTGGAACAGTCTTGAGATATAAAATTGTACTGTTTCATAGAGCTGTTATAAAAATGTGAGCAACACATCGCAGCTATTCTAAATCATGAACAATATTATTAGCCTTCTTAAAGCAATCCTGGTTAAAGTTAATGAACTTTATTATTTTTTTATAGGTTTAAATGAAATACTGGATATTTATTTCTTCCTTTAAGGTAAGTTTTTTATTTTTAATCTTTTTCAAAACATTATTAAATTTGTTATCCAAGCACTTTGTCCAGAAAGTAAAAGTTTTAGTTACTGAAATTGTGTCACTAATTTATCATCTGGACTTATGGGCTTTATCTATTACAGAGAAGAAAAATGTCCTCAAGGAAATGATTGTTACTGTACATACAGCACCCAGTAATACTATGCCCAGCGTTTGGGTGCTGAAGAGAATTGGTAGGTTATCATGGGACCTTAGGTTTACACATTTGTGGTGTATCTTGGTATTCAGAATTGCTTAGCTTTGCCTTAGGATCCTTGAGCCTTGGGTTAATATTAGTTTCCTAGGGCTGCAATAACAAAGTGCCACACACTGGGTGGCTTAACACAATAGAAACTTATTCTCTCCCAGTTCTGGAGGCTAGATGTCCCAAATAAAGGCAGGGTTGTCCTCCATTTGTGAAGGCTTTAGCAAAGACTTTCTTTGCCTCTATCTTCTGGTAGCTGCTGGGTGTCCTTGGGGTTCCTTGCTTATAGCTGCCTCACTCCATTTTCTGCCTCTGACTTCACGTAGTTTTTCCTCTATGTGTTTCCTTTCTCTGCCTCCAGATCCCCCTCTCCTTATAAAAACACCAGTCATTGGATTTGGGTCCTACCCTAATGACATGTAACCTCATCTTAAATTGATTACATCTGCAAAGATCCTATTTCCAAATAAGGTCACATTCATAGGTCCTGGGTTTATGACTTAAACATACCTTTTTTGGGGAACACAGTTCATCCTACAGCAGTTGGTACTTGAGTTGTAGTAATATCGAGATGCTATGATCACTTTGAAGCTTGAATACTGTATTCTATGAAGTACTAAAGTATTTTGGAATTGATATAGAAATAAAAGTGAATCCCTAGATTTCTCAAGCCAAGTTAGAACTCATTCTGCAACAGACTTTGAGTGGTAGAGGGGGTAAGAATTTTTAACATTTATAAATAAAAAGATCAGGGGCACCTGGGCAGGCTCAGTCTGACTCGATTTTTGGCTCAGGTCATGATCCCAGAGTCATGGAATGGAGCCCCACTTCGGGTTTTGTGCTATGCATGGAGCCTGCTGAAGATTCTTTCCCTCTCCCACCCCCTCCTCTCCCCCTTCCCACCCACCCTACCAGCTCCTGCTCTCTGTCTCTCAAAAAAAAAATTATAAGACTGGTTATTTATTTCCATTTGTGGGATTCAGCCTGACAAGGATTGTGACCCTCCTGAGGTACAACATGGAAACAAAGTAAACTAGGAGTTTTGTTTTCTTCATGTGCGTACTTTGGAAATAACAGTATTCTCCTTTTTATCCATTTATGTTAGACGAAACTCATATAATTGGATAATTTTTTAAAGCACATTAATACTCTTGACCATTTTAGAAAATAGTACAGGGTTACTGAAATTCAGTTCCAGCTTCAAAGAAGGACTTAGATAAGTGAACCTAGCTCAGTTCTTGGCTCTTGGTAAGTGCCTAAGATGTATTTGTTATATTAGTGAGCCTTTCTAAGAAAGTGAAGGAGGTTTTAGGTAGTCATGAAAAGAAGGAAAATTCTCACCTCTTATTTATTATTATTTTTTTCTGTCTGGCTGGTTAGGATATTTACTGTTCCAGTAATTGGTTTGGTTTTGCTTATAAATGACTGGAAAATGTAGATTACAGTTAGAATGGATGTTTTTAATGTAGGAAAATACATATGATATTAGACACATGTTTACTTTTTGGAGGGTGAAGGTAATATTTTTTAAAACTGTTTATTTATTTATTTTGAGAAGGAAAGAGTGCACTCCCATGTTAGCAGGGTAGGGGGCAGAGAGAGGGACAGGGAGAGAATCCCAAGCAGGCTCTGTGCTGTCAGCACAGTCTGTCAGCTCATGAACCGTGAGATCATGACCTCAGCCGAAGTCAAGAGTCGGGCGTGTAACCGACTGAGCCACCCAGGCGCCCTGGTAGTATTCTTTAAATACCTTGATTATATGATGCTTTTGGATAAATATTAAAAATCCAGGATGTGTTAACTTTTTCTTTATTCTCTTCTTCCATTTAAATAAAAATAGCTGTATTAATCCAACAAGGCATAAAGCCATAATGTGGCATACCATCCTGTTTGAGAGGTGAACATTATTGAATAAAAATGGCTGACAGAAGTGGGAAGACTATTCCAGGACAAGTGTATATTGAAGTGGAATATGATTATGAATATGAAGCTAAGGACAGAAAGATCGTGATAAAACAAGGAGAACGATACATCTTGGTGAAAAAGACCAATGACGACTGGTGGCAAGTCAAACCAGATGAGAACTCCAAAGCCTTTTATGTGCCAGCTCAGTATGTCAAGGAGGTCACCCGTAAAGCTCTCATGCCACCTGTTAAACAGGCAGTTGGACTGCCAAATAATTCTATGAAAATGATACAGAGTCTTCATCTTCAGAGATCAACAGAAAATGTGAACAAATTGCCTGAGCTTTCGAGCTTTGGAAAGCCGTCATCGTCTGTTCAAGGAACAGGTCTTATTCGTGATGCCAATCAGAATTTTGGACCCAACTGTAATCCATGTCAGACTGTGAACCTAAGCCTGGACCTGACCCATAATAATGGAAAGTTTAACAGTGATTCACATTCTCCTAAAGTTTCTGGCCAGAATAGGACGCGCTTATTTGGTCACTTTCCCGGCCCGGAGTTCTTGGACATAGAGAAAACTAGCTTCTCCCAGGAACAGTCTTGTGATTCAGCAGGAGAAGGCTCAGAAAGAGTACATCAGGATTCTGAATCTGGTGATGAACTTAGCAGCAGCTCCACTGAGCAGATAAGGGTAAGATGAAAAGTAGAATGATGGAGCACTTGTACTACCATAACAAAAATATTGCAGATTTTAATTAAAATCTTTGTAGGAGTTAGGCATTGTTCATTTTGCTTTGTTATTAGAATAGGTTCTATCCTGACTAAATGAGGTGGAGAATAGTGTAATAACTTGTAGAGTTCATAAAGGTTGGCCTTATGGTTTCCATAGTTCTCGTACCTTTGTGGGACTAGACCTGCCTCAAGTGTGGAAAAGTTTTTTTTGGTCTTCACTATTGATAATGCATAGGGTAGAAAGGATTTACTTACCCAGTGATATTTCTTTTACTAGACCAACTTTGTTTTCTAATTGTACTCATTTGGCTTATTTGTGATAAGTTTTCAGGTAATAGTGGGAATATGAGGAAAGGTGTCACTGGAATGTTAGCTGCTAACTCTTGTTCTTTAAAACTTGTTTATTAACCTCTAATATTTAAAAACTAGCTGACAAATCTTTGCCTTCATTCATGCACTTTGGTGTCTTAAGTGCTTAAATATACACACTTGTTTGCATGGAGCATTGGCCTGAAAAAGATTGTGTGTCAGTGATTTGATTTTTTTCCTCCTTATCCAACTTTATTTTGAGATTAGTTTATGCCAGCTTGTCATGTAAAGTGAAATAAAATTAAAAGCAATTGCATGAAATCAAAACTTGAATGTATTTGGATAAGTCTAATTAAAAAAAAATTTTTTTAATGTTTTATTTATTTTTGAGAGAGAGAGAGCGAGAGAGATGGAATGAGTGGGGGAGGGACAGAGCGAGAGGGAGACACAGAATCTGAAGCAGGCTTCAGGCTCCAAGCTGTCAGCACAGAGCTTGATGCAGGGCTTGAACCCATGAACTGGGAGATTATGACCTGAGCTGAAGTAGTTTGCTTAACTGACTGAGCCACCCGGGTACCCTGGAGAAGTCTAATTTTAAGTGAAATTGTAAATTGATAAATTTTTGGTCTAAAGCTCTGTTGTAAGATTTATTCATCAAGTTAAGTCAGTAATTGTGAGGCTGGTCTTAGATGTGGTCTGACTCTGATGGAACTAGTTTGTTCTTACTATAGCTTTTAATTTTTTTGTGACATTTTGAATGGAAAAGGGAAGATTCTCTAGAAAAATTTCTGATGTTTGAGATCAGGGCAGTTAATGAAGTAGCACTGCCAGTTTACCATCATGTGTCTTAGGAGGCTTCTATTTCTTCAGTCTTTATGAGATACTTTGACATAGGATATACAGTGTTTCCTGGAATTTTTCTGTTCATAGTTTCTTTTTGAACTAGCGGGACTTGGGAAAGATGCGTTTTCTATTACTGATAGCCATCACAGTTCACGGTATGTTTTATATTTATGTATCCCAGCAATCCTGTGTTCTCTTCATTATGGTCATCTTAAATTCACTGCATGGAAGTTCATGGCTCCTGACCTCTCCTGAGCCCTTAACACTGCTTGGAAATCCTGCTAAATTTCTCTAGCAGGTCCTTTTCCTAACTGTTCATGACAAGTATTTCAAAACTTTATCATTTCTCTCATTCACCTGCTTTTCCCTGCTCTCTTAGGTCAAATAACTTTACCTTCTATTACCTTCTATTAGTCTGTAGCCTAAATAAAAGCTTTAGGATGGAAATGCTTCAGCTGTGGGGAGGATGTATTGCACAGCAGTTAATAGCACTGGCTTTAGATTTGGATCTGATTCCATACCACTTACCAGCTCTGCCATAATTGGGGCAAAGTGCTTAACCTCTGTGTCTCAGTTTCCTCATTTTAAAATGGGATCACAGGGTTGTTGAGGATTAAGTGGGCTACTATATCTAATATGCTTACAACTATGCTTTGCGTATAAGTACATTATGTATCTATTGCTATTTAATAAATTCCTCCCAAGTCTAGTGGCTTAAAACTGTAACATCTTCTCAGAGTTTCTGTGGTCCATAACTCAGAAGCCGGTTAAATGACTGGTTTTAAAGGCACAGGGTCTCATGAGGTTGTAGTCTTGTGAAGGCTTGGCTTGGGCTGGAGGAGCTGCCTCTAAAATGGTTCACTCACATGAAATTAGTTGGGCCTCTTCACAGGTGCTTGTGTTGTAGACCAGCTTTCCCTCAGGAGCAGTCCAAGACAGAGCAAGGTAGAAGCTACATTGTCTTTTATGCCAGTCTTAGAAGTCATACATTGTCATTTCCTATTAATTACACATCTCACTTCTATTCTGTGTGGGAGGAGACCATAAAGGGTATGTGTATCAGGAGATGAGGATCATTGGGGTCCATGTTGGGGCTGGCTAGCATAGTAAGTATTCAGTAAAATAGAGCTGTTGTTGTTGTTATTTCTATTATTATTTCCACCATCAAATCTATAGGTACACCTGTATCAGCAGTCCCCTTTCGCCTTGTGTGGTGCAAGCATTGTCTCTCTTCTCCCCTCCATATCTGCTAAATATTATGCAGCATTGTGCTCATGTGGTTGATTATTTACCATGTTTTCTCCCTCATTTAAATCTCGTGTTTTTCACATTTTAGTAAAGCACTTCAATAATACCTTCCCCTCTGAGTATCACTTTATCACCCTTTTCTTTTATTGACAACTCCCGGGAAGAGTTGTATGTATTTGCTTCTCTGCATTTTGTTGTTTCTCACTCACTCCTTAACCCATTCTAGTAGGACTTCTAGCTCCACCATTCTACCTAAACTGCTTCTGCTAAAAGGTACTCAGGTAAATAAATTTACAGACAATTGAAAACATTCATACACAGCCAATGCCATCATCATGGTGAACAAGATTAATAATCATATGACAATTTAAAATAATCTTTTACTGAGGCAGAGCATACAATCAAGTGTGTAAATTGCAGCAGTCTTAAATGCACAGCTTGATGGATTTGACTTACGTATACACCTCTGTAACCTTGAGCTGCTCCCCTGCCCCTCATGTGTCTTCTAGGAGATTGTCATTTTTCTGACTTATAGTGTCATTGGTCAATCTGCTTTAATTAAACTTTTCATTTTGAGATGCTTGTAGATTCATAAAAGCAGTTGTAAGACATAATACAGAGAGATTCCCTTGTGTCCTCTATCCAGTTGCAAAACTATACTGTCCTATCACGATCAAGATGTTGTCATTTGTGGGGCGCCTGGGTGGCTCAGTTGGATGAGCGACTGACTTCGGCTCAGGTCATGATCTTGCAGTTTATGAGTTTCAGCCCTGCATTGGGCTCTGTGCTGATGGCTCAGAGCCTGGAGCCTGCCTCAGATTCTGTGTCTTCCTCTCTCTGCCCCATCCCTGCTCATGCTCTGTCTCTCAAAAATGAATAAACGTTAAAAAAAAAAAAAAGATATTGTCATTTGTACAATCTAGATACTGAGCATTTCCATCACCACAAGGATCCTTTATATTGCCCTTTTATAACCACATCCTCTTTCCTCCCATCCCCATCCCTCCTTAACCCTGGTTACTACTAATTTGTTCTCCATCTTTATAATTTTGTCATTTCAAGAATATTATATAAATGGAATCATATGCTATGAGGTTGGCTTATTCATTCAGCGTAATTCTCTGGAGATTGATCCAGGTAACTGTATCAGTGTTCGCTGTTTTTGTTGTTGACAAGTATTCTGTGATATGGATGTACCACACTTTGTTTCACCATTAACCCATTGAAGAAAATCTAGGTTTCCAGTTTTCTGCTGTTGTAAACAAAGCTGCTATATATAAACATTTCTGCACAGGTTTTTGAGTGAACATAACTTTTTGTTTGTCTGGCATAAGTGCCCATGAGTATTGCTAATGTTATGGTAGATGTGTGTTTAATTTTTTAAAGAGACTGCTAAACTGTTTTCCAGAGTGGCTGTACCATTTATATTCCTACCAGCAATATATGTGATCCAGTTTCTCTGCATGCTCACTAGCATTTGATGTTGCACTGTTTTTTTGTTTTTGTTTTTTGGTTTTGTTTTTTTTTTTAGCCATTCTGAAAGGTGTGTAATAATATCTTGTGATTATAATTTGCATTTCTTAACAGCTAATGATGTTGAACATCTTTTCATATGCTCATTTGCCATCAATAGATCCTTTTAATTGAAATGTCCTTCATATCTTTTGCCCATTTTTTAATTGGACTGTTTGTTTTTGTACTCTTGAGTGTAGAGAGTTTTTTATATTGTCTAGATACTAGTCATTTGCCAGATACATGGTTTGCAAATATTTTCTCCCAGTCTATAGTTTGTCTTTTTATACTCTTAACAGCATAGCTAGTTTAGTCAGGGTTCTCCAGAGGGTGTGTGTGTGTGTAAACTGCTTTTATATCTTTGTGAAAAATCAGTAGGCCATATTTGTATGGATCTATTTCTGGATCCTCTATTGTGTTTCACTCATATATGTGTCTTTCCGTACTCTAATATCAGACATCCTTGATTTTTTTTAATATTTAATTTTATTTATTTTGAAAGAGGGTGAGTGGGGGAAGGGCAGAGAGGAAGAGAGAATCCCAAGCAGGCTCCACTCTGTCAGTGCAGAGCCCAATGTGGGGCTCAGACCCACAGAACTGCAAGATCATGACCCAAGTCGAAACCAAGAGTCAGATGCTTACCTGGCACCTCTCAGACATCGTTGATTACAGTAGCTATATAATATGTCTTAAAATTGGTAGACTGATTCCTCCCAATTTGTTCTTCAAAATTGTTTTAGTTATTGTAGTAGGCTAAATGATATTCACCAGAGATATCAGATCCTAATCCCTGGAACATTTCTTTTTTAAGAAAAAGATCTTTATACAGATAAGATTAAGTTAAGGATTTTGAGATGAAGAAATTCTCCTGGACCCTGCATGTAATCACAAATGTCCTTACAAGAGAAGAGCAGAGGGGGCATCGCACACAAAAAAGAAGGCTATGTGAAGATGGAGCACAGAGAGATTTGAAGATGCTGGCCTTGAAAACATGAGTGATGTGGCCACAAGCCAAGGAATACTGGCAGCCACCGGATGTTGGAAGAGGCAAAGAAAGCATTGTTTACTAGAGACTCTGGAGGAAGTGCAGCCCTGCCAGTTCCTTGATTTCAGCCTGGTGATACTGATTTTGGACTTCTGACCTCCACAACTGGCAAGGAATAAATTTTTGTTATTTTAAGCCGCTTTGTATTAAGTTCTTACGGCAGCCACAGGAAACTACTCAGCTATTCTAATTCCTTTGCTTTTCCTCATACATTTTAGAAGAGTCTGATCCATATCTATAAAACATCTTGCTGGGATTTTGATAGGAAGTGCATTAACTTCCATGTCATTTTGGAGAAGATGAACATTTTTACTATGTTGTGTCTTTAATCTGTGTATGTTGTGTGTCTCTTTCCACTTACTTAGATCTAATTTGATTTGTTTTCATCAGCGTCTTGTAGTTTTTGGTAAAAGTCCTGTATGTGTTTTGTTGTATTTACACGTAAGTATTTAAATTTTTTAGAGCAATTGTAAGTGATACTGAGTTTTTAATTTTGGTATTCACATACTCATTACTAGTATATAGAAATACAGTTGATATATTTTTTTAAAGATTATATTTTTAAGTAATCTTTACACCAAATGTGGGGCTTGAACCTACAACCCTGAGGTGAAGAGTCTCATGCTCCACTGACAGTCACTCAGGCGCCCACGATTTGTTTTTATTCTTACTTTTGAACTTTTTTAATGCACCTTTAGACTTAAAGAAATATTGTGAAGAAATTATAGACTTCTGATATACCCCACACCTAGTTTTCACTGTTGTTAACATATTAGTATGATTTATTTGTCATAATTAATGAACTAATATTGATACATTATTAACTAAAGTCCATACTTTTTTCAGGAGTTCTTTATTTTCTATCTAATGTTCTTTTTTATCTCTTCCTGAATACCACATTACATTTAGTAGTTATGTGTCCTTAGGTTCTTCTTGGTTTTGATAGTTTTTCTGAGTTTCCTTGTTTATAATGACCTTGACAGTTTGGAGGAGTGTTGGTCAGGTGTTGTAGAATGACCCTATTTTGTAATTTGTCTCATGTTTTTCTCATGATTGGACTGTAGTTCTAGACTTTTGGGCAGGAAGACACAGAGGTAAAATGTCATTTTCATCACATCTTGTCAAGGGTAAATAACTACCAACATCATTTATCAGTGTTGATAGTGACCTTGATCACCTGATAGCTGTTATTGTCAGATTTTTCCACTGTAAAGTTACTCTTTTTCTCCCTCCCTTTCCATACCATGGTCTTTAGAAGGAAGCTGCTATAGTGGCCCATACATAAGAAGGGGAGGAATTATGCCCTACCTCTTTGAGTGTACAGTGTCTACATAAATTATTTGGAATTATTTTATATGAGAAATTTGTATGTTTTGCACCATTTATTCAGTTATTTATTTATATCTGTATAGACTCACAGATTTTTTCTTTATACCTTGCATTATGATCAATACTACTATATTTTGTTCCTCAATTATTTCAGTTTTGGCCTTTGAGAACTCTTTCAGGTGTGTGTATGTGTGTTTTAGCCATTCCTTACTTGCTGGCACTTCAGGATGCTCCATGCTCATCCTCTGTATTTTATGCCCCAGCCCTAGAATCAGCCATTTCTCCGTGGGGTCCCTTGTTTCTTTAACTGGAGAATGGTATTAGAAACCAAGTTCTGGGTGTTAGTGTGCTGATGCTACTAGGATGTCATGGCTTCTAGGCCCTCTGAGCTGACAGAGCAAGGAAATAAACATAGATATGCTAACTCATATATATACCCAATCTATAATTATTTCCATATGTAATCATCTGCATCTATGTTGAGCTAAACCTGGGTTCGTATTGATGTCTTCCACTCTGTAATCTCTTCCTGCATGGATCATTGCTTATCTATAAACTTCCTCCCCAACATTGAGAAATGGGGCTTCCATTGTCCACTATCCATTTGCATAATTGTTCAATACAAGTATAAGTGTATAGGAGTATCAGAATTGTTAACTTGTATCCCTGTGGATAGAACTTCATTAAATAGAATATAGTACTTCATATGCAGTTATTTTTTTTACTTTATTTATTTTTAAAGTTTTTATTTATTTTTGAGAAAGAGCACAAATCAGGGAGGGACAGAGAGAGGGAGAAAGAGAGCTAGCACGCCAAGCAGGCTCTGCTCTGCCAGCACAGAGCCCCACACGGGGCTCAAACTCATGAAACCGTGAGATCATGACCTGAGCCGAAACCAAGAGTCAGATGCTCAACTGACTGAGCCACCCAGGCGCTCCAGTTGTTTTTGTTTTTGTTTCCTAATGTTTGTTTATTTTGAGAGAAAGCAAGAGAGTAGGAGCTCACAAGCTGGGGAGTGGCAGCAAGAGAGAATCCCAAGTTGGTCCCATGCCCAGTGTGGAGCCCGTCATGGGGCTCGACCCCAGCCAGTATCAAGAGTTGGATAGCTAGCTCACTGAGCCACCCAAGCACCCCAAAATTCAGTTCTTTTTGATTTTAGTTTTACAGACTCATTTTCAAAGTTTCTTTGATCATCACCCTACCCACCCCCGCCCCCCCAGTTTAATGAGGTTGCTGCATACATTTATAACATTTAAAAAAATCATATTCTGCTTTCTGTTTTGGGATTCCCCACCCCACCTTGAGTTTCTATATTAAAACATTGCATACATTGAGACATTGAGGTTTGCTCTTTCAGCTGTAAAGTTCAGTGGGATTTGACAAATGCATACTATTGTGTATCCATAATTACAGTATCACACTGAATAGTTTCACCCCCCTAATTCCTTGTACTTCGGTTATTCACCCTCTCTCCCCTTCCCTCCCCTCCCACTCTTGGCAACCACTCATTATTTTACTCTCTCTGTAGTTTTGCCTTTTTTGGAGTATCTTTTAATTGGAGTCCTACAGTAGGTAGGTAGCCTTTTTCAATTGGCTTCTTTAATTAGCAGTGTATATTTAAGACTTACCCATGTCTTTTCATGGCTTGATAGCTCATTGCTTTTATTGCTGAATGTTTTGTAGGGATATACCACAATTTGTTTATCCGTTCATCTTTTGGACTGGTGGTTGTTTCCGATTTTTGACAATTGTGAATAAAGCTGCAATAAATATTTGCATGAAGTTTTTTTGTATGGACATAAATTTCAGATGAGTTGGGAAATACCTAAGAACAATTGGGTAATACCTTGGATAAATATCTAAGATTGCTGGATAGTATGGTAAGACCATGTTTACCTTTTTTTTTTTTTTAATATGTATTTATTCTTTAAGAGAGAGAGAGAAATCACAAACAGGGGAGGGGCAGAGAGAGGGAGACAGAGAATCTGTAGCAGGCTCCAGGCTCTGAGCTGTCAGCACAGAGCCCAGCACGGGGCTTGAACTCATGAACCATGAGATCATGACCTGAGCCAAAGTCTGACGCTTAACAGACTGAGCCACCCAGGCACCCCAAAACTATGTTTACCTTTGTAAGAAACTGTCAAATTATCTTTTAAAGTGCCTATACCATTTTGTATTCCCATCAGTAGTAGAGTTCCTGTTCTGCATGAACATGAAGATGGTGAACCAGCATTTGGTATTGTTAGTTTTTTGGATTTTAGTCATTCTAATAGATGTGTAGGATCTGATTGTTTTAATCTGTGTTCCCCAATGACAAATGATATTGAGCATCCTTTCCTGTGCTTACTTTGCTGTCTTTTTATCTTCTTTGGTAAGATGTCTAGATCTTTTGCCCATTTTAAAATTGTGTTTATTGTTGAGTTTTAGGAGGTTTTTCTAAAATCACTTGTATGTTTTGGATACAAATCCTTTATCAGATCTCTCTCTCTCTCTCTCTCTCTATATATATATATGTATATATCTCTCTATATATATCTACAAATACTTTCTCCTAGTCTGTAGCTTATCTTTTTATTTTCATAACAGTGACCTTCACAGAGTAGAATTTTTAAATTTTATTAATAAAGTGCAAAATTTAATTTTTTTTCTCCCAGACCGTGTTTTTACTGTTGTATCCAAAAACTCATTGCCAAATCTAAGATCATATAGATTTTCTCTGTTTTCTAGAATATGTATAGTTTTGCATTTTATGTTTACGTCTGTGACCCATTTTGAGTTAATTCTTGTGAAAGGTGTAAAGTTTTTGTCTAGATTCTTTGTGTATATGTGTGTATATATGTATATATATATTATATATATTATATATATTGTATATGTATATTATATGTATATATATATATATATGATATATATATATCTATCTATCTCCAGTTGTTCCCACTATGTACGGAAAGACTTTCCTTTCTCTGTTGAATTGCCTTTGTTCCTTTGTTAGTGGTCAGTTGACCATTTGTGTGTGATATATTTCTGGGCTGTTTTGTTCCATTGATCTTTGTGTCATTCTTTTGCCAATAACATGCTGTGTGGATTAGTGTAATTTTATAGTAAGTGTTGAAACTAGGGAGTGCATGTCTTCCAGCTTTATCATTCGTCAGTATTGTGTTGACTCTTCTAGGTCTTTTGCCTTTCCATATTAAGTTTAGATTCAATTTGTTATCTATAAAAGAGTTAATTGGGATTTTGACTGGAATTATATCGAATCTGTAGATCAAGTTGGGAAGAATTGATGTTTTAACACTATTGAGTCTTCCAATCCATGGGCAAGGAATATGTGTTCATTTATTTAGACTTGCTCTTGATGTCTTTCCATTAGAGTTTTGTAGTTTTTTGTACCCTTTAGCTATCACTTCGCTATTCCTCTATCCACCCCTGCCCCAAACAACCTTTAATCTATTTCCTATTTCTGTAAATTTTCCTGTTCTGAATGTTTCATTTTAGTGGAATCATATAAGATGTGCTTTTCTGTGATTGGCTTCTTTCACTTAGCGTAATGTTTTCAGTGTTCATCTATGTTGTAGCATGTATCAATACATCTTTCCTTTTTATGGTGGAATAATAATCTGTTGTTTATCCATCACTTGTTAGGCATTTTGCTTGTTTTCATCCTTTTTTTTTGCTACTGTGAATAATATTGTTATAAACACTTGTGTACAAGTTTTTGTGTGGGTATATGTTTTTACTTCTCTTGGGTAAATACCTAGGAGTGGAATTGCTAGGTGATAGGGTAACTCAGTGTTTAACTGTTTGAGTAACTGCCAGACTATTTTCCAAAGTGCCTATACTGTTTTGCATTCCCACCAGCAATATATGAGGGTTCCAATTTTTCCATATCTTCTTTAGGACTGGTTAGTATCTGACTTATCACAGCTGTCCTGGTGGGTGTGAAGTGGTATTCCATTGTGGCTTTGATTTGCATTTCCCTCATGATTAATGATGTTGAGTATCTTTTCATAGGTTCATTGACTACTTGTGTATTTTCCTTGGAGAAATGTCTGTTCAGATCTTTTGCCCATTATTAAGTTGTCTTTTTATTTGAGTTGTAAGAGTTCTTTATATAGCCTAGGTATAGCCCGCTACCACATGATTTGCAGATACTTCTCCCATTTTGTGGGTTGTCTTCTCATTTTCTTGATAATGTGCTTTTAAGTACAAGTTTTAAATTTTGATCAAGTCCAATTTACCCATTTTTTTTAAATTTTGTGCTTTTAGTGTCTTTGTTGCTAGTGCTTTTAGTGCATCTCCATCGCAAAATATGAGGTCAGGAAGATAGTCCTTCATTTTCTCCCAATAGTTTTAGCTCATAAATTTAGTTTTGATCCATTTTGAGTTCATTTTTATGTATGGTATAAAGTAAGGGTCCAACGTAATTTTTTTTTTCCAGGACCATTCCTTGAAAAGACTTTCTTTCCCTCATTGAATGGTCTTGGCAACTTTGTTGAAAATCAGTTGACCATAGACATGTGTTTATTTCTGAACTGTTCAACTCCAGTGATTTATATGTATATCCTTATGCCTGTGCTAGATAGACTGTCTTGATTACTGTTTTGAAAGTTCAAAGTGTTGTCCCTTCTACTTTATTATTCTTTTTCAAGAGTGTTTTGTCTCTTCTGGCTCCTTTGTCATTTTATGTGGATTTTAGAATCAGCTTGTCAGTTTCTGCAAAGAAGACAGCTGGAAGTCTGATAAAGATGGTCAGAAGTCTGTAGATAGTTTGGGGAATGATGCCATTTTAACAATGTTAATGTTTCTTTCAGGGCAGATGTGGTGCTGAATTCCTTGTTTTGTTTGTTAAAGCAGGTGTTTATTTCTGCTTCATTTTGCTGCATAAAATCCTTGGATACAAAGAAAATTGGTGATTTTGGTTCTTTCAACACTTTAAATATTTCACCCTTCTCTTTTTGTTTGCTTGGTTTCTGATGAGAAGTATGCTATAATTCTTCAGTAGTTCAGGTGTTTTTTTTCTTTTGGCTTCTTTCAAGCTTTTCTCTTGATCTTTGTTTTTTTGCAGTTTGCATATGACCTGCCTTTCTGTAGGTTTTTTGATATTTATCCTGTTTTCAATTTGGGACGTTTCTTTTGACATATCTTCATGCTCATTGATTCTTTTCCCTGCCATGTCCATTCTAGTGATCATCCCATCAAAGGCATTTTCTATTTTTTTTTTTAACAGTGCTTTAATTTCTGGAATTTTTTTTTGATTCTGTTTTAGCTTTTCCATCTCTCTGCTTACATTACTTATTTGTTTTTGAATTTTTTTCTTTTATAGCTCTTAAGATATTAATAGAAGTTAAATTCCCTGATAATTTGAAGATCTGTGCCATATCTGATGCTTGCTTTATGTTATCTCTTCAAATTTTTTTCTTGTCTTTTGCCATATCTTCTGATTTTTTGTTGAAAGCCAGACATGTTCTATTGGGTAAGGGGAACTGAAGTGACTAGACCTCTAGTGTTAGGCTAATCTGGCAAGATATTGAATTGTGTTTAAATTTTGCTGTGGTTGTAGGTAGCAGAGGCTTTAAATTTTTCAATTATCCATGTTTGGGAGCTTTTCTGAGAGTTTCTCATTAATGTCTGGTTCCTCACTAAATCTCTCTGCTACCTCCCTGGCTAGGAGGGGTTGAATTACCTCATTACTTGGTCCACCTGGCTTCCACTAACACCGCGGGTTAGAGGATGGCTTCCTTGCTGTTTGGCAGTAACGTAAGTTCTGATTCTCCCAGTAGGCTGTGTGTGTGTGTGTGTGTGTGTGTGTGTGTGTGTGTGTGTGTGTTGGGGGTGGAGGTTATCTTGTTACTGTCTGGTAATGACTCCTAGTTTCTTCTTCTGCCTTCTCTGACACCACTCAGGTGGGCATTTTGGAGTGCCTTGTTCCAGCCTGGTAAGTGTGAAGATCTAGGTTACCTGTTTGCCATTGTTGGTAATATGTGGTGAGACTGTTGGGGTTTTTTTCTATGTAGCATTTGGCTGATGCAGAGTGGTTATGTATAAAAGTTTTCAGTCTTGCTAAATCTTCCTCTTTTTTGGTCCTTTTGTTAGAGCAGGGATTTGTTGGGGCCTTTTAGTCTGTCTGTTAGTGTTTCTGTTTTTTGCTGACTTCTGCCTTCAAATCTGGGATATATGAAGCCAAAATTAAACATAGGAAACTCACCACCATGTTGTTCGTTGGGTCCTGAGGTCACTAGTTGGTCTACTTTCTCTCTACTTTTCAGAGTCTGTGTGTGTTTTAATAATTTAATAATAGTAATTCCTAATCCATTCCCCTCACTCTCTTCCCTCTGGCAACAACTGGTTTGTGCTCTATTTATGAGTCTGTTTCTGTTTATTTGTTTTGCTTTTCAGATCCCACATGTAAGTAAAATCATATGGTATTTGTCTTTCTCTGTTTGGCTTATTTCACTTAGCATGATACTCTCTAGGGCCATCCATGTTGTTGTAATAATGGCAGATCTCATTCTTTCTTATGGCTGAGAGTGTGTGTGTATGTGTGTACCACATCTTTATCCATTCATTTGTGGGTGGACAGATGTGTTCTTGTGTTTGTTTTGTATTACATCCAGTGTTTTTATTTGTACTTAGTGTGAGGAATAGGGAAAAGCACATTTACTTCTTTTTCCCAGAATGGAAGGTAATTGATAAGTTTTCAGTGGTACTTTTTAAGTATTAATTTTCTTTAAAAATTTTTTTTATGTTTATTTTTGAGAGAGAGAGAGAGAGAACATGAGCTAGGGAGGGGCAGAGAGAGGGAAACAGAGAATCCCAAGAAGGCTCTGCACTGTCAGCGCAAAGCCTGATGTGGGGCTCAAACCCAAGAATTGTGAGATCATGACTTGAGCTGAAGTTGGATGCTCAACCGACTGAGTCACCCAAGTATCAGCTGCCCCAAGTATTAATTTTCTTGACCTCTTAACAGTCTTGTTAGTTTTGGCATCTCTGAGATACCCTCTCATCATAAACTCCCATTGCGTCCTGTACTCCTCCTTTGTTGTACTCACTGCATTTATGATTATTTTCTTCTTTTTCTTTAGTCAGTCTGTAATCTCCAGGCCATACTAGTTATTATGTCTTGTCTATCTCTGCATATCGAGTGCCCTTAGTGTAGTGCATGGTACATAATACATATGCTGAATGTTTCTGGAATGATGACCAGTGTTTAGCTACAAATGCATGAAGTCAAAGGGGAAAGGGAAACCTAGATTAATGTCCCATCAAAGGCATGTTCCTTTTTGAAAAGTAACTGAGAAGTATTGTGACCCTTGCTTGCAGCATGGATTTTATCAAAGAATATTAGGGAGATGAAGTTGGAGGAGTTGGTTTTAGAGATTCCAGAATTTGAGTCAAAATTATAAAATTCAGTTTGGCCCTTCACTTGCAGTGAAATGGACACATCATATTTATTGTCTTCCTTAGAGCAGTAGGTTTTTAGGTCATTTCAAAGTTCATATTAATGGTTGATAAGAATATGAAACTTTGAAAATCAGTATGTTAGTTCAGAGCTCTAAACCTTTAAATAGCCTTAAAAACTGTACATTTTGCTCCTGATACCCTGTTTTCCCTTCATGATCTCACTAATGCCCCTTTAATATATGACATATCAGCCTGGAGTATCAAGTTTCCCAGTTCCCTATAGGTAGAAAGTATGGTCTTAAACTGGAGAGTAAGGGGTGCCTGGGTGACTCAATCAGTTAAGCATCCAACTCTTGATTTAGGCTTAGGTTATGATTGCAAGGTTCATGAGTTTGAGCCTGGAGTTGGGCTCCATGCTGACAGTGCAGAGTCTGCTTGGGATTCTCTCTCTCTCCCTCTCACTTCCCCTCACCCACCCACTTCTTTCTTTCTCTCTCTCTCTCTCTCTCTCTCTCTCTCTCTCTCTCCCCCAATAAATAAATAAGCAAACAAACAAACTTTTAAAAAAACCCACAAAAACTGGAGAGTAGAAATGGTATTTTGTAGACCTTTATTTATGGGCTCGTGCCAGACAGAGAAATGAGGACTGACAACCTGCCATAAATTTAGGAAGGCCAAACAACTCTAATGCCTAGAATCATTATTTTAAAAATACAATATGAATGTTTATCATGATGACCATAAATCTAGAAATGTTTGGATTAAGTTCTAGCTTTTTATGTTGGCAGATATGTTTATAAAGGAGTGTCTTCACTGACCATGATAAGCTAATGCATTTGAAACCTAATCTTAAATTAATCTGGAAAATTTTATATATGGAGCAGTTCACCAACATTTTGAGGTGTTACTCTTCTCTGGGTTCACAAGATCAGTTCCTTATTTGTTATAGATTTACACTTCGTTTCTAATTGAAAAAACATTTAAATATTTCCTTTTAGTCCCTTTATTGCCAAATTGTGTTGGCTGTTGAAATAGATGTTTATTGTGTTTAAAAATTCAAATTTAACTATACATATGTATGTTTGTATATTTACAAACATTTATATTGTATGTGCAGTTTCACTATAGGGAATATTTTAAAAACTAACATACAAATAGAATATCTGTTATGCAAAGAAGAATGCTTGAGGGATGTAATTTTTCAGGCTAATTGGATTTTCTGGTTAATACAGGAATAGGTATAAAATGTTTCAGGGTTTGTTAGAGATTTTCCTAAATCCATTTCCACATAGATGGTGCTGACTCTAAAAACAGATCTAAATTAGCTTTGTATAGCAAAAACTAATAATGTCTCCTGTCATCCAAATCTTTGTTCACTGTTAATAGGTCTTTTTGTTAAATCCTTCCGCTGCCACACTGCTGGAACCAGTGGAGTCATTACTTAGCTGCATCTAGGCAGAATGTTGATGTTTTGAAACTATTTAGTGTCCTTAACTTTCCTTTGTTTATATTTTCCTCCCTGAATGACATCTGTTTCTGCTTTACAGGATCATCTTCTAGTCACACCTTTCTACTTAATTAAATAGGAAAGAAAAATAGTTTTAAAAGTTGGTTTTATTTTTATTATTATTAAAACAATTTTTTTAATGTTTATTTTTGAGAGAGAGGGACCGAGTGGGAACGGGGGAGGGGCAGAGAGGGACACACAGAATCCAAAGCAGGCTCCAGGCTCCATGCTTTTGGCACAGAGCCCGATGTGGGGCTTGAACCCATGGACTTCAAGATCACAGCCTGAGCTGAAATTGTACACTTAACTTACTGAGCCACCCAGGTGCCCCCAGAAACCTGGACTCTTCAAGTGGAAGTTTTAGGCTGAGTAATTATGGAGTAAAAATTGATAAATCTTCTTTAAGGAAATTTAGGCGTAAATATCTGGGTAGATGGCAGTTTGGTAGAGGAGCTAGATGAGCTTGAAGTTGTATTTGGGGTGAAGCTGAAGGCAAAATTGATTGAGGTCTTTTAGGATAACTGATCTTAGCTTCCTTCTGGAACAAAGAGCCTGTTTTATTTTAGCATAGATCTATTTATCAGGCTCCTTCTTTCTAAATTGTTTTTGTTTTGATCTTTTGAGGATCTAGGGAAAGGAATGAATCGTCTAAGAAAGTGCCTCCATGTGCATTCATGCATACAGTTTCATTGGGCTCACAGTTCACCTTTTATGTCCACCTCCCTTTCACCTCTTCTCTGACCTTTTCTCACTTTTTCATTTTCTAAGGTGTCTTTCAACTTTCTTCTAAACTCTACCTGTCCTTCTACTTTGATTCCTAATGCATTTGGTCTTATTTTACATTCATTTACTTTTTTCTGCTTTAATCCCTGTGATTGGTCAGAATGTAGCTGTTAAGTGGTAGACACCAACTGTGACTAGGTGAGGCAGAAGGGAATTTAGTGGGTCATGTAACCAGGCTACAGGAAGTGTTTATTCATTAGAGCTAGGGCCTTGTTCACTGTTAGGATTCCTTTTATCACTTGTGTCTCATATCTCTGATTCTGTCTCCATGATTTTGTTATTCTTCCAAACAGACTTCTTCCTCATGACTGTAGATGAGTTGCTGGCAACTACTAGGATCACATCCTCAGTTTTATAGTAGAGTATCTTATTTTCTTTTCTTAGTTCTAGTTTAGAAAATCTCAGAGAAGAAATTGGGCTTGGCTTGTGACATGCTTGTACTTATGGCCAGGGACCCTACCCAAACCGCATAGTTGGAATTTACAGAGAAACAGTTCTCCCAAAGAAATAGTAGGTATGCTGTTCCCAGAATAAGGGAGAGGTGCCAGGCAGACAGTATAGTTATCAACCATATCCTCTGTTTCTGAGATTGATTCTCTGGGTCTTCTCACATTGTATCTGTTCATATCAGGTCAGTCATTGACACCAGCTGTTCTGAAAGCCAGGGATCGAGCTAGCAAGGATGGAATACCCAGACTGATTCTGGTTCAGCATATGAAGTTTTGAAGATCCAGATTTCAAATGGAGAGGAATTCTCTGTGCCAAAAAATAGGAAGAGCAAATTTTTGTGCATATCTTGTTCTCTTCAGAGTATAGCCTTTAAAGCCAAAGATTGTGTCCTACCTATTTCTTCCAGTAAACTTTTGACAGCAAATAATGTAGTGAATAATCTGTATAGTGAAGCAGGTACTGATTAAAAAAAAAAAAAAAACACCACCACCTTAATATGATATGCCTACAGTTGACAAGAGGTGAACTTGTGATGACGAGCTGAATTTTATGTGTCAACTTGGCTGAACCATGGTGCCCAGATATTTGGTTAAATATTATTCTGAATGTTTCTGTGAAGGTGTTTTTTGGATGAGATTTACATATAAGTCAATGAACTTTGAGTAAAGCAGATTACTCTCCATAATGTGGATGGGCTTAATGGAGCAGACGATAGACCCTCCCCAAAATGAGAAGAAATTCTGCCTGCAGACTGCCTTTGAACTCGAACTGGTACTCTTCCCTTAGTCTCCAGCTTGCCAGCCTACCCTGCAGATTTTGGATTTGCCAGTCCACCACAATTGCATGAGCCAATTCTTTAAAGTAAATCTTTCTTTCTCTATATATACACACATATATCCTGTTGGATCTGTTTCTCTGGAGAACCCTAATTCACCAGATATGCAACTGAATATTCCAGGCTTTTGTCATCACAGTTAGAGCCAGAAGAAAGATATGAAGTTCATATCTCAAGTCCTTTGCAGGGACATCTGAACCTAGCTTAATTAAGTCTGTATTCATCTCTGTAGAGTGTAGGTTGGTTGAGTATTCTGATTTGTCAGAAATCACTGTGTTTTGTGCCAATCCTTCACAAAGGTGTGAGGTGTGCAGGGTAGAGTCACATATTTGGGGGAAGGCAGATAACCAAAGAAAGGAAAGGTGCTGGTGCTAGCACAGGAAAAGGAGAATGCTGGACAGAAACAATACATGTTCAGATAGCACAGTTATTTGCTGTACACTGGGATCTATCTTTTGGAATATGGAATTAATGTATTTATGTTTCAGAATTTTTGCATACTGTGTAAGATCAATTACATATACATTTTTTTCACTTCTGTAGATGGATTCTGATATACTTAAATGCCTGAATATTCTATTCTATGACTTTAAAAAGTCGACATATTTAAAGATTAAAGTCATTGTGTCAGTTGACTTGCGATATTGGGAATTTCTTTCTCTGTCTCTTGATGTATATATGTGTATGTGTATATACATACCTATAATTGTAGTATGATTGTAGTAGAGTAGTAATGGAAAATGTGGTTGAAAAGATAATCTTAATAGAGTCATTAAAAAATGTGTACATTATACATGTTTTGTGTTTTCACCCTGTTTTCTTCCTAGGAAAGAATTTGCTAATCTAGGTGACATATCAACAAAAACAACAGATGTGGAAACATTTTTTGCATTTTTCTTCAGAAAAATCTCATCTGTATGCATAGAATATCTTTAGCAATTGCTTCAGTAAATGCCAGACAGATGGTTTAGACTCAGAATGACTACCAAATAATTTTATCACCATAATTATTTTGAAGTGGGGTATAGTAACACCACTCAGATTTCTGGAAAATCATGAATGTAATTTGGTACATTAAGGAAAGAGGTGCAGGAATAGGCTTCCAAACCAGAGAAATTTTTGTCTCAGAGCCTTTCTACAAGATATTTGACTTCTGAAGCCCTCTTTCTGTAACCTGTGGTTGAACATTAGTTACTTGCCTGCTTTTCTGACTCAGAGCAGTGTAAAATTCAGCAGTTCCAAAGTGATTTGAAGTGGGTGAATGGCAACTTGATTTTTAATGAGAGATACAAAAATAGAGGGGATTCACAAAAATAACCAATACTGTAGTGAGAGAGAGGAAGGTGAATGGATCTAGCCATTGCTGAGCATCTTTATCAGGCACCGGGAGAGATGCGTACATATGCGCTTGCTTCACCACTGCTTTGTAAGGTAGATAGAGATGACTTTCTTACTACTCTGAAGAAACAATTCCATATTCTCAGTTTGCACAGTCAGGGGAATACTTACACCTTTAAAAAGTACTTAAATATAACTATATAAAAAATCTGACATTCTTGTTTGTGTTAGGAGTTGAACCAGTCACTTTTCATGGAACACCAGTTTTACCTGAAAGAATGAGAAGCGGTATTCACACTAGGGCATATGTTAGATATTTTCTCAGATATGAACAAAGTAAGCCCATTACTTTCAGGAAAACAACAGTTGTTGCAAATGATAAAATTCAAGCTTTAAAGTGAAAATTAGAATTTTATTTTATTTTATATTTTTAAAGTTTATTTATTTTGAGAGCGTGAGAGCAAGAGTGGGCAAGCATGAACTGGGGAGGGGCAGACACACACACACACACACACACACACACACACACACACACCCCGAAGCAGGCTCCATGCTGTCAGTGCAGAGCCTGATGTTGGGCTAGATCCCACGAACCATGAAATCATGACCTGATCTGAAATCAAGTGTCAGGTGCTTAACTGACTGAGCCATCCAGATGCCCCGAAATGAGAATTTTAAAAACTTATATCTGCTGCCGTGAGCTTATAGCTTCTCAGTCTCAAGACCGGCCGACCTTTTTTCCTCCCTCCCTCCCTCCCCCTTCCTTCCTTCCTTCCTTCCTTCCTTCCTTCCTTCCTTCCTTCCTTCCTTCCTTTTTATTTATTTTGAGAGAGAGAATGCAGGAGGGGCAGAGACAAGGAGAGAGACAGAATTCCAAGCAGAGCCTGATGTGGGGCTTGAACTCATGAACTATGAGATCATGACCTGAGCTGAAGTCAAGAGCCAGACATTTAACCAACTGAGCCACCCAGGCACCCCAGTCTCAAGACTTTTCTGATGAAACACCGGTGGTATTAAGAATTGTGTTTTGTTCTTTGTTTTTGATACTGTCTAATGAAATGTTTCAACATTTGGAAGATAAATGTAACTCAGTGAATTAGTATTTTTCAAATGACCAAAGCATGATGAATACAAGAGTCATTCAAAGGCAAGATAGACCAATGGACTTTTAATGTGCCAATGAACAAATAATTGATCGTTGCAATTTTAGATTCCACATTGCAGCTAATCTTTAGAATCTATCACTTGTTGAGTTTTGGCAGAGTGACAGAGAAGAATGTTCACAGTTATCTGGAAGGACTATTAAAATACTTCCCCCTTTTCCATTTCCATATCTGTATAAACCATTTTCCCTTCATGTAGTTCAAAACAACATATTACAAAAGACTTCACGCAGAAGTAGATATGTGAATCCAGACAATAAAGAGATTTGTAAATGTAAAACAATGCCATCTTTCTCACTAATTTTGGGGGCAGACTGTTTTTAGTTTTCATAAATATATATTTATGTTAACATAATGGAGCTTATTATTTTTAAATGAATTTAACAAATAATTTAAAATTTCTTTGTCTTAATTCCTAATAACTAAATAGCAATTGATAGAACATAGATAAACAAAAGCCCTTTGGTGTTCCCAAGTAATTATTAAGAGTATAAAGGGACTCTGGGACCAAAAAGTTTGAGAATTGCTGTTGTGGTGAAAGTCTGCATTTGGCTTTGTGAAATGGTATTTGATTGAGGCCTTGCAGAATTCTTCCCTTAGAAGGAAAAGGGTATTTGTGAGTGGTTTAGTGGTTGATGATAATAAACATTTTTGATAAAATGTCTTAAAATTTGACTATATACTTTTTGGCTAAACTCTTTTTTTCAGTTAGAGAGATTGGTAGGTGAATTCTTTGTTAAAATCTGCATCAGTTAGATCAGAAAGCATATATTCAGTGGTCTTTTAATAATATATAGAATTAATTTTTGTTGTAAACCCATATGAAATATTATGAATTATGGCAATACTAAAATGTTGGAAATTTCATGCCTTAGAAGTAGTTTATACTTGGGGCGCCTGGGTGGCTCAGTCGGTTAAGCGTCCGACTTCAACTCAGGTCACGATCTCACGGTCCGTGAGTTCGAGCCCCGCGTCGGGCTCTGGGCTGATGGCTCAGAGCCTGGAGCCTGCTTCCAATTCTGTGTCTCCCTCTCTCTCTGCCCCTCCCCCGTTCATGCTCTGTCTCTCTCTGTCTCAAAAATAAATAAACGTTAAAAAAAAATTTTAAAAAAAAGAAGTAGTTAATACTTAAATCAGTTATTGTACATAGGGTCACATTCCCACAAGGAAAGCATAGTGAAAATACTCAGTTTCAAGACCTGAAAACCTTGAGTAAGCAGAAATAGAAATGACAAGAAGTGAAAGACTTAATGTCTCTAGTAAAGATGGAAAAGAGGAAGGAGTCAGACTGCTTTAAATATTTTTATGCTGAAGTTAGAAAATAGAAAACTTACCAAAAGAAAAAAAAGCCTGCCTGCTGTATTGGTTCTGCCTTAAACATAGCATACAGTTTGAGAGATACCTTAATTAGTGATGGAACTTTTTCACTACTTTGTTATAAGATGAATTCATAGCACTTCTCTCCTTTTATTTGTCATGCTTGTTGAGCTGAACTTTGAAGCAAGTTTGGGTAAGGGGATAATTAATATAAGTCTTAGGGAATAAATATTTCTTAATGTAATGAAATCTCAGTCCATTTTCTTGGGGTACAGAAATTTTAGCCTAATTTCCCTTAGTAAGGTAGGGATGTCCAGTATCTATGTTTCCTTCTCCACTTACTAAAGACTTTCTCTGTGCCTGATAAAATGAAGTCTTGTCTAGTTTCTGCTTGTAGGAGGCTTATAATTTAGTGTATTGTAAGCCATGCTTAGTGTATTAGTATCAGTAATATATGAAAGATTATTGAACCCTTCTTTAAAGAAACCAAGACTGTTGTTGTCATCATAATTATTACTGTTAGTTATCTTCATAGTAATATGTTAGTTTGTAGTGTTTCTAGGACATACTCAATGCGGTTTTGGGGGAAAAAATAATTATACTACCAGATATCATTTGCCTAATTCCTCTCTCATGAAAACTCTGAGAAGTTACAGGTAACAGTTTTGGTTAGGTAGGCTCTGACTACTACAGTTTTTTTAATGTAGATTTTCACTTTTCTTTCTGTCTGATTAAAACAAAATCTAAACAAAACTCTCTAAGTTCGAAACACTTGTTCCTTCTACTGTATTAACTCTTAGTGTGTTTATTATTTCCGACATTCATTTAAAATCCTGTGGATGTAGACTTAGTCTTATTTTGGAGATTCTATCCTCTGAATGTTACTTACCATTTTTGGCCTCTTAGAGCCCAGAGCATACATCTGGCCTTCTTTGGTCTTGTGTCTAGTAGCTTCTCTGCAGATGAGGGCCATATGTTAATTAAAATCTCAGTACCTAAGCACATAATCTAGCCAAATGTCATACAGTGGGAGAATTGTTCTGCCTCCCCTCTCTTTGAGAAACTGATAGAGTGGGAAGGTATCCAGTCCCTTACTTTGGGAGGGTAGACAGAATGTGCGCTATAGTCAGAAATGTATTCAAAACTTATTTTAAAAAAGAAATTGGTGGGTATGTCATGACCGTTATTTTATAATTTCCAAGGTACTAGAGAACCATGAATACAAACCTTGAGAATGACCTTTTTCTGCTCAAAACTGCCTAATGCCCTATACTTACAGGCACTAAGTTAGATGACTCTGTGTAATGAGTCAAGTAGTAATCTGTTTCCTAGTGGAATACGCTTTTGCACCATTAATTATTGTACTTTCATTGTGCACAGCAAAATTAGTTAATTAATTTAAAACTTTTGAGCTTGGATATTTGGTAGTGTCATGGATGTGGCAACCATACTGTAGGAACCAAAAATCAGAACATTGTTGTGACAAGTATGGGAAGTGAGAATGAACTTCTGGGGGCAGTAGGAGGCACTGAAATCTGAACTGAACTGTATGGTTGTCATGCTCGTAGAAAGAAGAGTATTATTTAATTATTTAAAATATTTATTGATTACTTATGCTGTGCCAGTCATGTTATACAAAGTATGGAACAGTATTCTCAGATCTTTTACTAAAAGGTAGGCAAACTGAAATGAAAGTGGAATAATTTAGTACTTAGTATTTCCTGTTAGTGTTTTCCTGTTTGCAGTTTCAGGGAAAGACAATGTGTCAGTTCCTAAATGCGAAAATATTTTGCACTGTGGTAACAAAAGTATATGTTAAACACAACTCCAAGAAATGATTACTTTTACTTCTACTTGGTAGCAACAATATAGGTACTAAGTAATAGCCCGGACTTTTGAAATCAAATATACCTAGTTTTGATCTTGGTTCAGCAACTTCCTCATGAGGAGGAGTAATTAAACTCCTGGGTGTTGACAAGATTAAGGAGATGAGTTAAGTGTTTTGAACAGAGTTTATGCTTAATAAATACTAACTGCTATGTATTATTTTTGTTCCTGCCTAAGGAAAATTTTATTGGAAAAAAAGTACAAAACTTTTTGGATCTTTCTTTCTTTCTTTCTTTCTCTTTCTCTCTCTCTCTCTCTCTCTCTCTCTCTCTCTCTCTCTCTCTTTCTCATTCTTTTTCTTTTTTAAATGTTTGAGAGGGAGGGGAGGGGCAGAGATAGGGAGAGAGAAAATCCCAGGCAGTCTCTGTGCTGTCAGTGGAGAGCCTGTTGTGGGTTTCAATCCCACAAACCATGCAATCATGAGCTGAGCCAAAGTCAAGAGTCAGACATATAACTGAGCCACCTGGTGTCCCAACTTTGTGGATTTCTATTTGAGACCCTTCAAAAAAATGTTTCTGAGACCAGCAAAAATTCTTTTTTTTAAAGGTTTTTTTTTTAATGTTTAATTTTGAGAGAGAGAGAGCACTAGTGGGAGAGGAGTTGGACACTTAACCGACTGAGCCACCCAGGCACCCCAACAAGCACAAATTCTTAAGTGTATTATTGGTATATTTCTTTGGAATTGATTTGTTTGGAGTGTGTACTTATGTATTTTGTATAGTGTATTGGGCCTTTTGTAATATATCATTGGGCCCAGGGCATTTATTTGTGTTTTTCCACCTATAGAGACAGTGTTACTGCTTTAGGCAGTTTTTATTTTTTATTTTTTAACATGGCATTGCTTTCTGCACTTTTATTATGTTAGATAATTTTTTGTCAATTTTAATATTATTATGGAAAACTGATACGGTACAGTTTTTTGGCGGTATTTATGATGTAAAGTCTGGAAAGTACACTCTACTGCATTGAGTCTTGCTTCCCATACCTGAGTTGCCACACTTCTCAAGGACTCTGGTTTGTCTGTTACTTTTTTCTTATCCTTTTAGTCAAGGATGTGAACATTTCTTGAATGAGTAAGTGAATGATGGAGAGCATAAAAGATTACTAGTGAAATCAAAAGACCTAGACATTGAAGAATATGATTTCTCAGTTCTTTTTCCTAATTAATGTATACATTGCCAGACAGACATGTTACTTTATTCACTGGCACAAGTCCTTTTCTTGGTTTTCCAGTTTGGTCTTTACCCCGAAGAAGACTTGAATGTTGGTATGGTTTCCTTTCTATAGCTCATAACTGTTAGCCATGTCTAAAATTTCAGTATTATATTTATAACTTTAATACACTTTTTACCCATTAATAAAGTGTAGAGGCAGTGTTGTGTAAGACAGGCACAGAGCATGGGTTCTAGAGCCAGGTTGCCTGGGTTCAAAGATCACTTTCTAGTTGTCTGACAATAAATGAGTACCTGAACTTTTCTGGCAGTATTTCTTCATCTGTAAAGTGGGAATAAGAGTACCTATGTCATAGGGTTTTTATAGGGTTAAATGAATTAATATAAGTACTTAGACTAGTGCCTGGTCCATAAAATATATGATATAAGTGGTTTCTGTTATTTGTAGATGTACTTTTGTTACTGATCTCAAGCATATAGATAGAACTACACACACACACACACACACACACACACACACACACACACAGAGTAATCTGTGAGTAAAGACTGTTTTTTCTTCTCAATCTGCACACAAGAAAATTTCTTTTCTTGTCTGGTTGTACTAGCTGGGTCTTCAAGTATGATGTTGATAGGAATGGTGAGAGGGAACGTGATTGCCTTTATTCCAGTCTTAGCAGGGAAAACATTCAGTTTCTTACCATTAAGTTGTTAGAGGTTAGCTGTAGACTTTTTGCAGATTAGAACTACATATTTTTGACATTTTAATTAAAAATAGAAGAAAGGAAAAATAGCTAAAGCCTATTTTAATACCTACTTAGGAAATAAAATTTACTTATGAAGTAAATGTATGAATGTTGTAGAAATACCATTATATGTCTGGTTGAAGTAGTAAAGGTGGAACTTAGTTAATTACTAGGGATAATTTGATATTGACATTCATATGTGTCTGTATTTGGTTATTTTACATGAGGAGATGTGAGCCTGTGTTTTTTACATAAGTAATTTTTGGAGACCATAACAAGGTAGGGTATTTGAAAATTGAATCTGCAATATCTTCCCTGTGTTTCAGAGAAGTTTGAACTCCTCAAGTGAAACAAGAATTTTTTAATACCCATTGTCAGCTAGGGGCTTTCAAAAAACTGGTTTCTTTCCCATACATATTTGTTATCTGAATATTTTTTATTTGGAAAGGAAGGGAAGATACTGATGGAGAAGAACAAAATAAAGCAAAAAATCATGACTTTAGATTTACTGGAATAATTCATTCATTCATGCATTCACTAAATAAATGTTTATTGGGCACCAGCTACATACTTTGTATAGTGCAAGGTTCTAGGGATATGATGATGAGTAAAGGATCATGTCTTATAATAAAACCATGCTTTATAAATGAATACTACATACCATTGTGTAATAGTAGATCATTTCTACTGCTTCCTAGTGATCTCCCATAAGAAAAAAATTTCAATTTGGACATTCCTGACCTTTAGGGGTTGTTAAAAGTACCTGCAGAGACTAGAATGACCAGCAACCTTGTAGAAGCGTGTAGGAGCCATTACTGTAAACATCAAGGAACTATATAGGAGATTCCAATACGATTCTGGTACTGTAAGTGGAGATGATTTTAGTTATGATACTTACCTGATATAAAAACTGCTAGTCTATGCTTGGCAGTGATGTACAGTTCAGATGTTTTAGGTGTTCCTCCCCGCCCCTCAGCTTTCAAATGTTTAGAGGTCACAACATTTTGAGTGTCTTTCTCTCTGTGTATAAATCATAGAAAAAAATTAAGTCACACACATTAATTTTTATTGACTCCTCCAGGAGACTTTGGAGGAAATGGGAGAGGTGGAGTGCTTAGAAAACCAAGATAATCAAGTGACTTCAACTTAACTTGGAGAACAATTAAATGCTTTTGAATAGACAGTTAAGCGTAAGTGTATTTAGACAAAGGAAAATGTCATTGTTAATCAGGAAATGAAATTGCAACACAACATCATTTATCCTCTAATCTTTATTACTATAGAGCTTTTTTTTTAAAGTTTATTTACTTATTTTGAGAGGAGCGAACGAGCATGAGTGGAGGAGGGGCAGAGAGAGGGAGACAGGATCCAAAGCAGGGTCTACCCTGACAGCAGGGAGGGTGACATTGGGTTTGAACTGAGGAACTGTGAGATCATGACCTGAGCCGAAATCAGGAGTTGGCCACGTGCCCCACAGCACTAATTTTCTGTTCTGCGAATGCAAAGAACTAAAATATAGTAGTACAAAAATAAGAATTAGATCCAAAATATGAAGAGTACCCATTCATTGTCTTAAAAATTCCTGACATGTAGGAAATAGAAATAATACCACTTAATATACTTTTAGTAAGTAAGCTAGGGGGGAAAAAAACCCTGCCAGCCTAGTGTCAGTCTGTTAGTCTGTATTGACTTTTTTTTTTTTAAACTAGAGCCAAGTGTGAGCATGTTAGGTGATTTGTTGGAATGCAGGTAATAAGTAGGATAAGGCAATGAATAGGATATGAGGTCAGAGGGAAAATATGTGGGGAAGAATAAGTTAAATAATTTTTAAAACTAGAGATTCTACACGTAACTTGTGTGTCTGATTTGGTCTAGGTACTAATGTTGTATTTTTATTTATTTTTAATTTTTTAATGTTTATTTTTGAGAGAGAGAGAGACAGAGTACAAGTGGAGAAGGGGCAGAGAGGGAGGGAGACACATAATCCAAAGTAGGCTCCAGGCTCTGAACTGTCAGCACAGAGCCTGATGCAGGGCTTAAACTCACAAACTGCAAGATCATGACCTGAGCCGAAGTCAGACGCTTAATTGACCCAGGCACCTAGATGTCCCACCTTGCATTTTTAAAATAAAAATTTTTTTAAATAAAAAAATTTTTAAGGGAACTCACTAAAGGCCTTTGTGAGAACTCTTTCTGTAGCTAAGAGAACTATGCTTGTCTTTTAAATAGGTAATAAAACTTGCATGTGAATTATGAAAATCAATTGAAACTCACTGGTAACCTAAAAGCTGAAGATTGTAGCTTTTCATCTTTTCTGAGGTTTATAGGATAATGTCAATGCTGAACAGATCTAAATTTTGTAATTATTGAAACTAATTACTTTGGAAGAATGCAGTAAAATACATACCCATCTAATTCTTGTGTACTTGGTTTTAATAAAATCTAGCTTAATACAAGGAGGGCATTTTCACAGGAGTTGGCAGACTTTTTCTGTAAGGAACCAGATAGTGAATACTTTAGGTTTTGTGAGCTTATATGATTTCTGTTATAAGAATCCAACTTGCATTGTAGCATAAAATAGCCATAGACCATATGGGAACGGTATGTTTCAATAAAACTGTGTTTTACTGAAAACAGCTATGTTTCAATAAAACTTAATTTACCAAAATAGACTACAAGCTACATTTGGATTATAGTTTGCCTTCTCTGTATCATAAGGAAATCTAGGGGAATGCTATACTATACTATTATTTTTCCATTTTTATTTTTTGCCTCATTTTAATAAGTGTAAAATACAATAAAATGCTCACATACCAAATTATAATGATCACTTGCTTTGCTGTATCGCTATTGTTATGTAATAGTTTTCATGTTAGTGCATTCACTGAAATAGAATATGAAGACTGAAAACTGTGATAACCAGACTTGTTCCTTCCTACGGTTAGCAGTTTCTTCTATTAAAAGGAACGAGGCATCTTTATGCCACTTTCAGTATGTGTCATTCAGAAGAGCAACAGTATCCTAAACAGACACAGTAAACAAGAAGTTAGTAAATCTTAATTTAGATCTCTGTCACAGAATTTCTCATCTGTCTGTTTTTATATGTAGAGACTTCTGAAGCCTGAATGAAATGTTTTTATTTCTCCTTGAACGTTCAGATACCTGATGAAACGGAGCAAACATATAAATAACGGATTCAGAAGCAAAGGGGACTGACATGTCTCAAGTGAGTCTTGGAACAGGATAGAGTAATTCTGAGCCTTTAGATGAGAGTCAGTAGTTGATTTGACTTAGAGGAAATGTATCTTTTGTATTTAAGAGCTTTTAAAAAAATTCCAACTGAGAACTAGTTTTGATGAGGAAGAGAGGTTGGAAAGGCCCTAAAAGGAGACTAAAGGTCTTGGAAAACAAACTGCAGTTTTGGCTAGCATTAACTCTGTAGAATTCAAGTGCATTTACTGGATGAATTTTGTTTCATGTACTTTGGGATATAACTAGAATGTTTTATATTTTTCTCTTTTACAATGAGGATATATGAGGAGGTCAAGAGGAACAAGATTAAATTGCTTTTAAACTTAGCTGCTGATTTTTCCCTCTTTAAAAATTTTTTAAAAACTATTTATTTTTTTGAGAGACAAAGAATGCAAGTGGGGAGAGGCAGAGAGAGAGAGGGAGACACAGAATCTGAAGCAGGCTCCAGGCTCTGAGCTGTCAGCACAGAGCTGGATGTGGGGCTGGAACTCACAAACTGCGGGATCATGACCGGAGCCGAAGTTGGACGCTTAACTGAATGAACTACCTAGGCGTCCCTGATTTTTCCCTCTTTTAGATTAATGGTCATTCATATATATGTAAGATGTCAGGAAGTGGAAAACATGCAAGGTATCAATGTTATTTTTTGAATGATGACCTTTACAGCTAATGGTAAGTTTACTGAGGAGTTTGAGAAGAAAAGGGCTCTTATTGGTATTGGAGTTCTCAAGAGAAAAAGAACCAATAGGGTATAAATAGGTATATATATGAGATTTATTATAGGAATTGACTCATACAGTCATGGAAGCTAAGAAGTCCCAGATCTGCTGTCTGCAACCTGTAGAACCAAGGAAGACAATAGCATAGTTCAGTCCATGGCTGAAGGTCTGAGAGCTGAGGAAGTCTGATGGTGTAACTCCTTGTCTAAGTCTTTAAAAAAAAAAAATTTTTTTTTTAATGTTTATTTTTGAGAGACAGAGAGACTGAGCACCAGTGGGGGAGGGGCAGAGAGAGAGAGGGAGACACAGAATCTGAAGCAGACTCCAGGCTTTGAGCTAGCACAGGGCCCGACATGGGCCTCAAACTCACCATGAGATCCTAACCTGAGCCGAAGTTGAACACTTAACCAAGTGAGCTACCCAGGCACCCCAGTCCTTGTGTACGTCTTAAGACTCAAGAAACAAGAGAGTCATGCAAGAGAGTGATTTTGCCCTTCCTCTGCCTTTTTCTTCTATTTAGGCCCTTAGCAGATTTGGAGGATGCCAGCTTCCTTTGGTGAGGACAGTCTTCTTGCCTTAGTCTGCTGATGTAAATGCTGATCTCTTCCAGAGGCACCCAGATATAATGTTTTTCCAGCTATTTGGGCATCCTCTTAATCCAGTCAAGTTGACTAAATTAATCATCACAGTACCCAAAAGAATTGAATGCAGGGATTTGAACAGATATTTGTATGTCCATGTTTATAGCAGCATTATTTTTAATAGCAAAAGGTAGAAGCAACCCAAGTTTCCATCAACAGATGAGTAAACAAAATGTAGTATGTCCATTCAGTGGGATAGTATTCAGCCTTAAAAAGGAAGGAAATTCTGACACCTGCCACAGCATGAATGAATCTTGGAGACATTATGTTAAATGAAATAAACCAGTCACAAAAAGACAAATATTGTATGATTCCATTACTCGAGTAGTCAAATTCATAGAGACAGAAAGTGGAATGTTGGTTGCCAGGGGCTGGGGAGTGAGGGGATGGAGAGTTATTGTGTAATGTGTACAGTTTCAGTTTTGCAAGATGAAGAAAGTTCTGGAAATGGATGGTGGTGATGGTTACAAAGAGAGAATGGTTGGGAATGATTACCTAGTGTCTAGACAGGCCTCAGTTTATGAAACTTTAGGATGAACTGCTCAAAGAGGTGTTAGACTTTTCACTGCTGTCATTATACAACATTCTCATTCTGTCTCACCCATTTTACCTTTCCCTTCTCTCCCCTGTCCTGTTTTATCCTTTAGCAACTTGGAGAACTTGCTAATGGGAATTGTATTCTCATTGTGACTTATGAGGATTTTAATTCTAAGGACAGTGACTACATTTGTCATTTAGAATGAACCCAAAATACTCATGACTGTGAACTAGCCCTTCTTCCTTGCCTACTCTAGATTTTCTGGGTAAACTTAAAGTTTTGAATTTTGAACTCCATGGGTATCATCAGTGTGTTCTTGCTTTTGTAGCTTATGTTGTAGAATTTCTTAAAGATCATTCCAGAATTGTTGTATAGATTTAAAACTAATGGCCTTTTTCTCTTCCACAAATTTTTTCTTTTTAATCTCATTTCAGAATAAATAAGAGAATACAGGTAAGCCAAGCCAGCCATAATTCCATGAAATAAGTTACAAAACTTATAGTCTTGATTTTTTTCATGCATCTGTGAATGCATATGTGTGTGAATTTATGGATATATTTTTATATTTTTAGGTTCATCTATATGTGTCTAAATACCATTTAGAATATCTTTTAAGGAATTCAGGGCTTAAATGTTTCTTGTTTTAGTATAAAGTGGCCATTAAAATGATAGAAAATCATCTACTTTTTATTTGCTTTGTATAGGTATAAGGTGTTCAATACAGTTTTAAGCGTATAATACTTTAAACCTTGTAAACTATGCACTCAGTTTAGAATTAATATAATAATAGATTATCCAAGTACCTGTCATACGGACTTGTTAACAAATTGGTACATGAAGTAAATTAGAAACCCATTTATTTGGTTATGCTCTTTTGAAGTGAAAATTTATATTTTCCTTAGATAATGAGTTTTTCAGAATATTTTACTTCAGAATCTTATTTTTGAAAAAACAAAAGAACAGTCATGAAAATGACAGGACGGTATGTCAACCATTTAAATGTGTACCATGTAACTTTGGATTGATCTTGTATTTGTTTTTAATTTATTATATTTTTGGCTATTACCAGAAACCTCAACATCTAAGCTTAAACTTGTATTTATATTAAATGCTTTCTAACAAGTAAAGCCAGATGCATTTTTTTCCATGGGTGATTTTACCACAAACTTTTTACTCTCTAGAAATTTCACAACAGAGTATTCTTTATTCTTTAGTCATCCTCTGAATGCTGATCATACAGTTACCATTCAAGTCCCTAGGGAGAGAGATTTGCGATAGTGAATGGCAGCATACCAGGCCATTGCATGTTGCTTCATCAGTATAAATTAGTAGCTAAGTCTTGCTATTTCAGCATAATGTCTTAGTGGAGAATTTTGTTTGCTTAACTGACCAAGGACAGGCGTATCTGGTTGAGTACTTTCAACACAATAATGAGGTTTCATCAATAAATATTCTTAGCTGTTTCATTTATCTTTCTGTTTTTTAAAATATTCTATGTATTGGGAAAGCAGTTACTGGGAAAATTATCAGTGTTTGAGTCAGGGCTTGAGAAGACATCTTAAATTTATTAATTTGTTTCTAGATTTTGAAAATACAGTGTGTTTAAGACATGATCTTGCTCTAAACTCTTGGGGGGCTTCAGGTTTAGTTGGAGAGACTGAAAAATAACAAGTATAATGTAGTATGGGGGGGAATTAGTAGAGGTGGATACAAAACACTGTGGATTGATACTGTTTAATACAGTAGCTAGTTGCCATGTGTGGTTGTTGAGCACTTGAATATGGCTAATGAGACTGAGGGACTGAATTTATTTTAGTTTTAGTTATTATAAGTTAAATTTAAAAACGAATATAGAATAATTTGCATATGTGAATTTGCTTAATTGTAAATTTTATGATATCTACAAACAGATTAAGTACTTTGAAAATTTGGGATCTAAATTGAAATATGCTATAAAATACTGGATTTTAAAGACTTAGAATTTTTATATTGATTATATGGTAAAATACTGGTATTTTGGATATATTGGGCTAAATGTATATATTATTACAATTCATTTCACCTCGTTTTGCCTTTTTAATGTGGCTACTAGAAAATTTTAAATGACATATCTGGCTGTCATTATATTTGTATTTGTGCTACTGTAGATGCATAGGAAACCTGTGCATTCTGCATTGAGGAATAGAGGAGTGTCTCAGAGAGAAAGTGACCTTTGAACCAGCTCTTTATGGTTTTATATATGGTTTACTCATTGGTGATTAGGGACAGGATATCCCAGATAGAAGGATAAAGAAATATTTGAAGGTAATGGTTGGAGGTGGGGGAATAGCATGACATTCATAATAGATGTGTGAGTAACATGGGGTTTTGGAGCAAAGAATGTGAAGAGAATGAAAAGAAAGGAGGCAGAAAAGATTCTTTGGGACTGGAGTGTTAAGAGTCTTAAATTCTCTGCTATGGTATTTGAACTTCTTTTATAGTCAGTGAAATATTCATTGATGTTTTTAAAAGCAGGTGAGTAGAAGATCAGATTTGTGATTTTAGAGAATAATTATTGGTACTGTGAAAGACCAATTGGACAGGGTGAAGAAATGGAGACAGTTGACCCCCAAGGGTGCTTGTAATCATTTAGCAAAATAGATGAAGAGGACCTAGACTAAGGTAGTTATCTTAGGGTAAGAGAGGAAAGAATTTAAGGTATATTAGGAAGAATACATGGAACGTATTGGAGTAAAGAGAAGAGACACAAGATGACTTTGAGATTTCTGATTGAGTAGCTTATGATGCTGTTATTTGAACTGGCAAATATTCAAAGATAGTGTGTTACAGAAAAAAAAAAGTTTAGGAAGAAGATGTAAGGAATTTAAGGTATGTGTGGAGGATCCATGGTAGTAGGTCTTTCAAAATACATGTCTGTCATTTAGGGGAGAGAGGTGGATGTTAGAGAGTTTGATTTTATTGAAGCAGTAAAATTAGGTAAGATTTCCCAAGGAGACTATGAAAACAGCGGTAAGGAGTTAATTTCAGTGTATGGATTCCATGATAGCTTGTTTAGTTATATGAAATAATTTTCATTAAGGGGTGCATTGAGTGCTTACTGTGTGCAGGTGCTGTATTAGGCACTGTGGATGAAGCGATAATCAAGGCAAACATTTCTGCCTTGAAGATCATCAAGTGTTAGAAGGAAAGGCAGACAAGTAAATCTGCGATCGTAGTGCAGTCTGATGAGTACCCCAGAAATAAGCTGCAGCATAGTAAGGCTGTAGGAAGAGATGCATGTGAGGGCACAACAGAGAATTATTGAAAGAGCTGTGGGCTTAATTTTTTTGTGTGTGGGGGCCTAGTTTTTAAGGGAAATAGGTCTTTTGTTCTTTTTTGGCAAATCTTTTACCTGTGACAGACTTCCTAATTGTACACACCCTTATGACTATGTCTGTATGGGTCCCTTTTATTGTGGTGTCTGTCAGCTCTTATCTGTCCACCCTCTGATTATCTTCAGCTCCCAGTGATTTTAGTTGACAGCATGGCACATTTGCACTGTTGTCAGTTGGCATCTGGTTTTGCAGGTCGGCAGCACAGAAATGACTTCATCAGTATGTTTGTTTATGGCTTCCTACAAATAAGCCTTTATGGGGCCTCACAGCTCTCGTACTTGTGGCCTGCCTTCTTACTGTCTGTCAAGGGAGAGGCAGAAATGGTGACAGATCTCTGATGTTGGGAAGCGGTTGTTGAGGTTTGTCAGTTAAGGTGATCCAAGGGGAGGGAAAGAGGATGGAAACAAGGTGAAAGATAAGCAGCTAAAATGTTTTAATGTATGAATATAAGGTATCAAACTCTAGAGGAGCTGAGCAACCTTGAGTGCAATAAATAGGAAAAAAATAATACAGAAAAGAGGCTTTTTGTTTTTAAACCATGAAAATGATATTTATTAAAGCTTTTCACAGTACTGACTTCCTTTAGCTACCAGTTATGTTTTATTATGCAAAGGCTGCTTTTTGTTTTTTTGTGTTATGCTAGCTAAAAACAGATTTTGAAATGTACTCAGAGTGCCCTTCAGCACTTCCTTTGACCTCCTTGGCTCCCTCCTGCTTCCCTCTGCTTCCCTCTGCTTCCCTTTATAGATCCAGTTAAACCTGTGTTGTGAACCTTTCTTCCACACTATGTCTCACCCTCTCCTCCTTGTTTATTGCCACTTTTTTTGTGTGTGCTCCTAGAGTATCCTGTAGACATAGCTCGCTGTAGCACTTGGCTTGTGCCATTGGAATCATTTTATTATCTGTCTCTTCCTCTTTACTAGGTTGCTGGCCCTTAAGGATAGGGACTGTCACAATTTCATCTCCCACCCAGCTCATAATTAGTTCTTAAATGTTAGTTAAGTAAGTAAAATCATAGAATACTCCATAGTAAACTCTATAAATACTGAAATCTTAATGTAGGCATGCTTTAAAGATATAAATATTAGAGGGGTGCCTGGGTGGCTCAGTTGGTTAAGCATCTGGCTCTTATGATTTTGGCTCAGGTCATGATCTTACAGTTCATGAGTTCCAGCCCCACATTGGGCTCTGCACTGATGGTGTGGAGCCTGCTTGGGATTCTCTCCCTCCTTCTCGCTGCCCCTTCCTGGCTCATGCTGTCTCTCTTAAAATAAATAAATAAAACTTTAAAAAAGAGAGATATAAACATTAAAGCTTGTAAGTTTTTATATTTTAAAATTATCAAACAAAGGGTAATATATGTTTTTCTCCCTAAAATTTGGCTTTAAGTGAATAGATTTCTTTTGGAAAGTAACATTTTTCAGTTAAAATTAATACGCAGTTTTCAGTTGTGAAACTAAAACAAATTTTACCACCTATTTTTTTATTATTACTATTTTTTAATGTTTGTTTATTTTTGAGAGAGAGTATGACAGAGTGTGAGTGGGGGAGTAGCAGAGAGAGAGGGAAACACCGAATCTGAAGCAGGCTCCAGGCTCTGAGCTGTCAGCACAGAGCCCGACATGGGGCTAGAACTCACAAACTGTGAGATCATGACCTTAGCCGAAGTCGGATGCTTAACCAATTGAGTCACCCAGGCGCCCCTTACTGTTACTTTAACTGAATGTTGGCTTGTTGGCTATTTTTTGTCCTTTATTCTGTTGACTGGACCAATGTTATGATAATTGGCAATTATGGTAAGGCAGAGTTTAAGCAGGTAAATTACCAAAGGCATATAAATGTCTTTTCTCCACATCAATTAAAATAGAGTTAAAAAATAATTTAAATTTTGTTTTGGAGTCTGATACTTTGGTAAATGTTTTGTTTTGTTTTACCCATACTAAGAGATATGATTATAGGCTGCAGGGACTTATATTGGTTGAATAATCAACTATATTACTAAATAGCAATATAAATAGAAGCATATTTATATAAATGTAATTCATTATTATTATGAAGGTAGATACTAAGTATTAGTACTGAGTGGCATATGCTATTTAAGAAACGAGGGGCCTAGCTCCTTAGTTAATACATATTCTGCCAATCTCTGAAGTTTATTTTAGAAGCAATACTTTAATGTTAAAAAGTAAAAAGAGAGCGAATCTCCATGTTTTTGGTATTAAAAAAGTAAGGATTCAGGTAGAGTCTAAGTTTAAAGTTACCTTCTTATATATATATATGTGTGGTTCCCCAGTTTTTTCTTTCTGTGCATAGTGGGAGGACTATTTTAGTCTATGTATAGACAAAGTGGAACAGGCCAAGTCTTTTTTTAAATATAAAATTGGGTCATGTGCAGAGGTACTAGTCCCAATTCAGTTGTTAATTAATGACAGATATATGGCCCATAAAATTAACTTTGTTTCTTTGATCTCCTTTTAAAATTTTTTTTGTTTTGTTTTGTATGAAAAATCACTTGTTGTCTACAATTCATGAGCAAGGTTTTTTGCTCAGTTTAAGGGCACAATGCATAAGTCTTACAAATATTAGAAAATTAATTTTTATGTGATTCATATGTTGGAAGAACTTCTTGTTGCTTATTCTTTTATTTTAATTCTTTGACTTATCTGCAGACTAAGAAACAACTGGGGGTGTGGAGTTCAGAATTATCTTTAAGCCTTTTAGAATACAAACTTGTTGGACCAAGGGTACCAGTTTGCCCTGAGTCCATTCAGGAAGATTTAATTTTATCAGTGTGTTCCAAACAATAGTACACATAAGGATCCCATAGAGTATTTAAAAATACAGATTCTTGACTACCACTTCCCAGTGTCTCTGGGATATGACTCAAGAATTTTAAATTTTATTTTATTTTATTATATTTTTTAACGTTTATTTATTTTTGAGACAGAGAGAGACAGAGCATGAACAGGGGAGGAGCAGAGAGAGAGGGAGACACAATCTGAAACAGGCTCCAGGCTCTGAGCTGTCAGCACAGAGCCCAACGCGGGGCTTGAACTCACGGACCGTGAGATCAGGACCTGAGCCGAAGTCGGACGCTTAACCGACCAAGCCACCCAGGCACCCCAAGAATTTTAAATTTTAAAAAGCATTCCTAAATGAGGCTGATCTAGATCATCCTTTGACCACCTGTTAAGAAACACTAGTTTACATAGTGTTAATACTGTTGCTGTCACTTTTGTGAGTCCCCTGGACTAGGCAAGTGCCCCAGATTATTGAGGAAAATAAAATTGGGAAATAAAGCACATAAAAAATCATACATAATCCTATTATCCAGAGAAAAATGACCATGTTTAGTTGGTTTTTCTTCATACTTTAAAATTTTTAGTTGGAACTTAGTTGGGTGTTAGAAGCAGCTTTATATTCTGCTATTCTCATTAACCTCAAAATTTTTATTGTGTTATTAAAAATCATTAACATTTTCAGTGCCTCACTGAAAAAAAATATATTATTGCCTCATATATCATTATTTACTTAACCATTCCTCTGTTGCTGAATGTTTAGATGATTTCTAATTTATTTCTGATAAATAACATTGGAATGAACATCTTTGTGGGAAAAACTTTTTTCTATACTTAGGATTTCCCCCCCTCTCTGCTCAGGGTTCTAAAAATATATATAAAAGCTTTTGAAACATACTTGCCAAACTGTTTGGCAAAAAGGTTCAGCTAACTGAAGTCACCAGCAGTAAACTGAAGCTCTTACATTCAACCTTCACCAGCATTGAGTGTGTTTGTTTTAAAAAAAAAAAAAAAAAAGTATTTTTGGTTCACTAGACAAAATGGTGTATAATTATTTACATTCCTCTTTGTAGTTAATCTGTATTTATTTATGTGTAAAATTAGTTTGATATTTTATACTATTTTTTCTATCAGGAATTTGTATTTTTAAAAGTTCTTGAGGAAAATCCTTAGTGATCTCTAAGGAAATGCCTTACAGAGATGGCATTTTTCTTCAGTTTTTTTCAATGATTTGAGCAATTGACATAAACATACACAGTTTTCTTTTTGTCAGAGATGAGAGTATTAATAAAAATACTGAATCCTCTTCTGTTCTCTTTCTGTATACTTTGGAAGTTAAAGTATAAACTGATTTTAATCATGAAGTTAATTCTTTTCTATTCTTTTTTTAATGTTTATTTCTGAGACCGAGCATGAGTGGGGGAGGGGCAGAGAGAGAGGGAGACACAGAATCTGAAGCAGGCTGACGGCTCTGAGCTGTCAACACAGAGCCCTGTGCGGTGCTGGAACTCACAGACTGCAAGATCATGACCTGAGCTGAAGTTGGACGCTTAACTGACTGAGCCACCCAGGCGCCCTTTGAGTTAATTCTTAATTAAGAAAACAAAAGTCTTCTGCCAGATACTGTTTCTGACAGTAGATGAGCAACATACAAATGAACATCTGTCAAAAATTTTAACTGGTAGTAAGAATGTGAAATATTAAAATTTTACCATTCATTCATTGTCAATAAACCTCTTCTAACTACATGTCATTCTGTTTAAAATTGCTATTATATTTCTGATTTCAGACATAACTCTCCTTGATTTCTTAGTTTATCAATTTTGAAGAACATCAACAAAATTTGGAGATTCCTGGAAAAATTAGAGACCATTCTCCTTGTCCTCTCTTTGCAATATTTGATACTTGCATAATTATTTTCATTTGTTGTATTTTTCCCTTTGGTATTTTAAATAAGAAATGTAAACCTTTATCTCTGTACTGTTTAGTCAGTGAAACTGTATAGGTTTCCCCTTCCTGTGCTGATTTCTGGAAACTACCTCCAGGCAGAAAGCCTTGGAGTGGTCAGGGGACACCTCATTTGTTTCTTCTTTCCTGAGATTACAGTCCTGCGCTGCTTGTTGTTACAATGCCTGAAAATGCCCGTTTCCTGTATTTCATTCCCTTTTCTGAATGTTGGTGACAGGGAGATAATTTGGGATCTTCATGACTGGAAGTTGAAGTCTTGTAATGACTCCTTAATTGTTAAATCTAATACTCGTTCCAGAGCCCTTATATTGAATTCTTTGGAATGATACTGTCAAATTCCCCTTCTTTTGAAATTTTCTTCTCTTTGATTTTTTTAAATACCACCTTTTCCTGTTTAGCTCTTCTATCTCAGACTTTCCTTTCTTCCTTTTTTATTAGATCCTCTAACTTTGGTACTTTAATTATAGTAATTGCAATAATAATTATAACAATAACAACACTAGAGGTCACCATATTAAACCCTGTGCTAACTTTATACCTATATTTGCATTTTAATTCATAAAGCAACTGCTTAGTATTCTCCACAGTTCTGTTTTCCTCCTCCTCACATTCTGGATACTCTACTCTCTTAAGGTAATGGCCCCACCTGTATGCTGATGACTTACATTTATATTTTTAGCTCTCATTTCTATACTGAACGCCCCATCCTTGTAGCCAACACACAATCTGTGACTATTTTCAAAAGGCGCATCAACCTAATACAATCTGAATGGAATCCCTCTTCGCTTCTTTTTGTCCTGTTCTTTATCTTGGCATTATTTCACCTGTAGTTAAACACACTGACAAAATAAAAATATACTTCACATAAACAAACATACAGTCCGTATGCTAATGTAACCTCATTATTTCTTCAGTCTGGCCCTGCTGCTTCATTCCCACCATCCTTGTCTCATTGTAGCTTTCTTCATCTTCTGTCTGTACCTTTGTGCCAGCGTTAACAGCGCTCCGCCTCTGGTGTGTCCCTCCGTAATATTTCTCAGTTTTAAACCAGAGTGTATTTCCTGCCTTAAAGTCTTCAGCCCTCCTTGTTCTGTCATTGCTTCTCCTTAGATCTCTGTCTTGTTGCTCCTTTTACGTACTGTAGGAGTCACATCATTCCTTGACTGTGCCATGCTTTTTCCCCAAACTTTTGTTTGTGTTGCCTCCTGTATCCCCAACTTTTGCCTGGCTGACTCTTATTATTTATTCATTTCTAGAACTCAGTCACTTGTTTCCAGGTCTTTTTCCTTTTAGCTCCCACAGCATCCCATGCGTAGCTCTAGAGTCTTGTTGATTATCCACTTAAATGAGCTTTTGTTTCAGTTTCTTTTGCTGTATCACGAAGTCCCAGAAGACAGTACATTTTTTAGTTCATGTTTGTAACCTTAGCACCTAGTTAAGTGCTTGGCTCCCAGTTCATTTTTAGATAGTTTCTTTTCTTAAGATACTTTTTTAAAGTTTATTTATTTTTGAGAGAGGGGAAAACATGAGTGGGACAGGGACAGAGAGAGAGAGAGAGAGAAAGAAAGAAAGAGAATCCCAAGTAGTCTCTGCACTTCAACATAGAGCCCAGTGCAGGGCTCAAACTCACAAACTGGCAAGATCGTGCGTGACCCGAGCTGAAATCTTGAGTTGGACGCTTAACCGACTGAACCACGTAGGCGCCCCTAGATAGTTTCTGTCTTAAATGGTGACACAACCGTCCATCCTTTCCCAAGACTAGAAATATAGATGTTTTTCTAGTTTCTTCTCTCTTTATCACATGTAGCCAGTTCCAAGTCCTTGAATTTCACTTTCACTTGGGCGTTAGGTGTTTGTATTTTTTTGTTCACATGTTTGTTCGTTCATTCAACGAATTTCATTAAGTGCTACTTTGTGCTGGGCAGTGTACTAACTATACTGCTTGCTGGACATAGTGTTGAATTTGTAGGATTTATAGATTTTTTTTTTTTGCAGAAATCACATGTTTACAAGATAACTTTTTCCCTTTAGAAACAAAGGTTTGTCTGAATAGATAAATATAATTTTAGGCACCTAAGGAAAGTTTTATAAGTACGTATTCCTCATTTGGTTTTATACATTTCTTTTAAAGCTTATTTATATTCTTTTCCTATCGTGAATGAGGTTTTTTACATTGTTACATTTTCCACTGTGTCATTGCTCATGTATGAGAAACTGATCAGATGATCTTTTATCTGGCCAACTTATTAAATTTCTTAGTAGTTTTTCTGGACTTGGGTTTCCAGATATTTGTTATGTCATTGTCAGATATCAGGGTTTTTTTTCCTTTAGGTATTTATGAATTTAATTCATTTTTTATATCTTAGTACATTGCTTAGAATCTCCAATACAGTGTTGAATAAAAGCAGTGATATTTAGCATCCTAGTTTTTATTCTTTTAATGAAAATGCTTCTTATCAATCCTTGCTGTGATGCTTATTTTATTTTTAAAAAACTTTTTTAAATGTTTATTTTTTTGAGATAGAGGAAGCACGTGCAAGCGGGCAGGGGGCAGAGAGAGGGAGACATGGAATCTGAAGCAGCTTCAGGCTCGGAGCTGTCAGCACAGAGTCGTATGTAGGGCTTGAACTCATGAGCTGTGAGATCATCACCCAAGCCAAAGTCGGACTCTTAACTGACTGAGCCACCCACTCAGCTTAACTGACTGAGTGCCCCTGTGATATTCATTTTAAATAGTAATTTCTAAAGTCATATTAAGGAGACATCACACTTATTCCTTACTTGCTAAGAGTTTTATCCTGAATCCATGTTGAGTTTTATCAAATGGTGTCTGTGGAGAGGATTATGTGAATCTGTTAATGTAAAGAATTATAGTATGAGTGTTCCTAAAGATGGACTTTCTTAACATTTCTGGTTTTTTTTCTGATTTACTTACTTAGTACAGTGCTAGATTTGATTACTAATGTTTTACTTAGTATATTTTCATATATAACCAAGGTTGGTTTATAATTTTCTTCCATTTAGAATAACGCTAGTCTTATGAACTGTGTTGAAGCATTTCAATTTTTTTTTCATGTTTATTTTGAGAGACAACATGAGTGGGGGAGTGGCAGAGACAGAGTAGAGAGAGAATCCCAAGCGTGCTCCACTTTGTCAGCCCAGAGCCTGATGCGGGGCTCGAACTCACATGAGATCATGACCTGAGCCAAAATCGAGGAGTTGGGCACCCAACCAACTGTGCCACCCAGGCGCCCCGAAGCATTTCAGTTTTTTTTTAAGTAGAAAAACTGTTTAAATTTGCACTGTTTAAATAACAGGACTTGGTGGTTTCTTAAAGATAGAGTAGAATTTTCTATCAGTAGAATTTTCTATGAACATCTTTTAGAAAATGGCTGTCTCTTGGCTCTTTGTTTCCCTAAGTCTAGTAACATATCAGGAGCAAAGTAAGAATTTCTTTTAACACTTGTTGAATAAATATTCTCTAGAAAAGGTTCTGGGAAATGATTTGCTACATAGAATTATTTGTTGTATTAACAGAGTTCATTGTAGTCAGAGAAAAACATTGTTACCTTGGCTAATTCACCAGGATATGGAATTACTCTCAAAGAGAAATACTACATGGAAATCTGTCTTCATAGATTTTCTTCATAGATTTTCTTCATAGAAAGATGCTGTTCGGTGGTAGTCTGAATTCACAGCTAACATTTCAAGGAAAACAGTCTTAATTTGTATCATTGTGCATAATTACTATGTGTAAAAAAACCAAGGTAACAATTTTACATATGTATTCATGTTTGGAGTTATTTTACTGTTTTCTCTTTTAAATCTTATTCTTTGATTTAGATTCATTATAATTACTTTATAGGCAGGTAATATTTTAGAAGTTAAAGTACTTTAATTTTAATATAACTGACTCTGTATCCATCCACATTTCCCTTTTTAAATTCAGTATTTTTAAGCATTCATAAAACTCTGGATACATTATAGATGTAATTAAACATCTGCATATAATGCTAGGATTTATATAGTAAAGCAGTGGTTCTCAGTCAAGGTTAGTTTTGTCCCCAGGGGACATTTGGCAATGTCTGGAGACTTTTTAGTTGACACAGTGGGGGAATGCTGCTATCATCTAGTGGGTGGAGGCCAGAGATACCAGTAAACATTTTGTAACACACAAGATAGACCCCCCACAGCAAAGAATTATCAGTCCCAAAATGTTATGGTGCCCAGGTTGAGAAACCCTGTGGTAAAAGGAAAGATACATATACAAATATGAATACACAGTGTAGAAGGGTGTTCTCAGACATGTGCTTTTTTTCTTCAGCTATTAGAATTTTAAATTCAGTCATAGTGTCCTTATGCAAGTGTCTGAAGAATATTCTGCTCTTGACTGACATCTAGTGAGACATTTAAAAATAAAAAGTAAAGCTGGAAGTTGAGATTAAGCATGTAAATCAGTTCCTGCTAATGCTTATTTTTCCACTGTTAGGAAATTCACAAATGAGGAATCTAGGAAGAGATTAAATGATTTGTTTATGGCAACTGAGAAATTATTAGTTGAGAAGGAATAGAATGTAGTAAACTCTTAGCTGAAGAATTTATCTCCTTTATCTTTCACTTATGTATTCCTGATTTAATATTAGAGCTTAGAACATAAAATCTTTCTTTTGGTAGTTTTTTGAGTTACCCAGGTGTAAGGCTTTTTGTGTTTTAAAAGATTGTCTGAAATGATAGACTTTTAGAGACAAAGGAGACTGGTGTGATTTAATCTGATCCCCTCATATACAGAGATTTAAAAAATCAGTTTTGGAGAGATGAGGTGATCTAATCCAATGTCATACAACTTGTTAGTGCCAGATCTTGAACTGAAACCCACAGATCCTGACTTCTAGTGCACGATTCTTTTAGGATAAGGAAAAGTTACTAAGTACACTTTGGATTCTATTTGAAACTTTTATGTTTTCTTTAACCAAATCATGAATATTAATACCATTGCATTGTTTTTTCTTTAGAAAGAATATATACATCTGTATGTATGTTTTAAATAAATTTGTATGTATTTTCTGTGTCTCATGTTTCATTCAATTTTTATTTGTAAATGTTATGCCAGTTTAAACATGAATATTTCACATTTTCCACAGGCCACAACCCCTCCAAATCAAGGACGCCCAGATTCTCCTGTCTATGCTAATCTACAAGAACTGAAAATATCCCAGTCTGCTCTCCCCCCACTGCCTGGGAGCCCAGCAATTCAGATTAACGGAGAATGGGAAACTCATAAAGATAGTTCAGGGCGATGTTATTACTATAACAGAGGAACACAGGAAAGAACCTGGAAACCACCTCGTTGGACTCGGGACGCAAGCATAAGCAAAGGAGATTTCCAGAGTCCAGGAGACCAAGAGGTATGAGTGATTAAGGAAATCAACCAGTGACTTACCAAATTTTCTGTTTCTATTATTCAGGATAAAAGAAGTGAATAGGTTTGTTTCTTGGTATTAAAATAGTAGAACATTTGAAATCTTTAAGATACTAAATGTTCTTTCCAAGTTTCATTATATTCATGCTACTTTCTAATATCTAACTAATAGACAGTAGCTAACCTTATAATGTACTTACTAGTTCCAGAATTAACTCAAAGTTGCTTAGTGCCAGTTATAGAAGATACTAATTTGGTTATTGTTATTGCTGAATCAGTGACATTTTATAGAAAAAGGAAAGAAAATACAGATATGACTTAGCCAAACAAATAAAAACAAAGTTATTAACTGGTTAAAACAGACATTTTTCTATATTGGTGTGGTATGACTAAGATACTTTCCCAGTTTTTGTCAGTCAGAGGTACAACATCACTTTTTATTTATATGTAAGGAAAATGAGTAAATGTAATCCTTTGCTATAAATGAGCCACCCTGTAAAGTTTGACCATTCACTTTCAAGTCATTATTTTCTCTATCAAGTTTTCATACTACCTGTCCCCTACCTTTGTCTCACCTCTTTGAGGCTGGTGCAGTGAACTTGGCCAGCCATATTTTGAGTAAGTCTCATGTCAGAAGTCTGGAGGGATTCCTTAGGACTGTTCAAACATGCAGGAGAGGCTTGGGTAGAATTGATAGAACGGAATTAAAGTCTCCTGTTTGATAGACGGAAGCCCCTATGCCCGCATAGGACACCTTGGTCTTACAGAAAGTAGCTGGATTGTGTAATAAAAACAGAACTCCAGTCACATAGGAGCTGGAAAAATCAGGTAGCACATCTTGTATTTAGCAGAATCTAAAAGCTTTTTGTAGTTAATAACTCCTCTTGTCCTATTTTTCAGTTGGTTATTTATAGCTTTGGTTTGGTGGTAACTTGTACTTTTAGTGTTCAAGAATGAGATCGAGAATAGTGAGAGAAATTTGCTCATGTGTTACTATAATAAGAAAAATGTTGGGAAAATTATTTGAATTGTAGATCTAGAAAGATTTAAAATTATATTGTCCTGTGTATGAATAATAAAGTAAAATCTAATAATTTGGAAGAATTAGGGATTAAATTAAATTACAGAATAATTTAAAGGAATTTGAAGTATACACAGGAATTTTCAGTATGTTTTTTAGCTTTCCATTTTAATAAATACATGAGATTGATTTGTATATGAGAGTCTCAGTCTCTGCACAGATTGTTTCAAAATAGTTATTTCCATAGTAGCTGGAGCACATTTTCCAGTAACCTCTTGAGAAAGGTTGCATACGTTATATAATATTGAGACTTTATGTGTGAAAATGTTTATATATTTTTTTAATGTTTATTTATTTATTTTGAGAGAACGAGAAGGGGAGGGGCAAAGAGGAAAAGCAAGAATCCCAAGTAGGCTCAGCACTGTCAGCATAGAGCCCATCGCAGGGCTCCATCTCAAAAAGCATGAGATCATGACCTGAGCTGAAGTTAAGAGTCAGCTGCTTAACTGACTGAGCCACCCAGGTGCCCCGAGAAGGTTTATATTCTGCTCTTATATTTAACTGATAGCTTGCCTGAGTGAGTATAGAATTCTAGGTTGGAAATCATTTTTTCTCAAAATCGGAAAGCATTTTGAACTTCACTTTATGGCTATATGGATCAACTGCTTGTAGGGAGTCTCCAATGTCAGAACCATTAGGTCTTTCCCTTTAGACTGAGTCTTCACAGAAGTCTTAAAATCTTCCAGGAAAGTAAGGGTTGCCAGGGTCTTGGTAGTCAGCATTTAGTGTGCGTTTAGTCTCTCCTCTTTCTGCTTGGTACTCATGTCCCAGTTGTGTGTGTTGTCTTTCAAATCAGAATCTTTTTTCCCTCTTAAGAGGGAGTGAATTCCTGTACTTCTGCTGGGAAAAGGGAAGGGTGCACACCTAGCGGTCAGGCCTGAAGGAAAGGGATTCTGGCAATTTTAGTGCTCATTGCAATACCCTCTCTTCATCCCCAGTTCAAAGAGGACCTAATACTGTCAGTTCCTGAGCCATTTGAAGATTCTGCTCTGTAAAGTGGTTGGATTTCACTTCCCTCTCCAACTCCACCCACTACCCCCACCATTTTAGACTTTGCTCTTTGCAGATAATTTAGTCTTTTGTTCATCTGCTTCTCAGCTTCCAGAGTTTTGTGACTATTGTCTCTTCTTGTGTTCTCCCTGTTCTTGGGAGTTTAGGTCTTTTTATTAAAGCATATTTGAGTACTTCTAGTGGGGATTGAGAGGAAATAAGTGTTCAATCATCCATCTAATTCAGGCGTATTATTTTAGTGTTTATTATTTTTTTTTTTTTTAATTTTTTTTTTTCAACGTTTTTTATTTATTTTTGGGACAGAGAGAGACAGAGCATGAACGGGGGAGGGGCAGAGAGAGAGGGAGACACAGAATCGGAAACAGGCTCCAGGCTCCGAGCCATCAGCCCAGAGCCTGACGCGGGGCTCGAACTCACGGACCGCGAGATCGTGAGATCGTGACCTGGCTGAAGTCGGACGCTCAACCGACTGCGCCACCCAGGCGCCCCTATTTTAGTGTTTAGAACAGTTGTTCTCAGCTGGAGATGGTTTTGCCTCCTGGTGACACTCCATGTCTGGGGACATTTTTGGTTGTTAGAACTCGGGGAGGGCTATTGGCATTGATTGGGTGGGTAGAAGCCAGAGGTGCTATCAAACACCCTATGATATGAAAGAAAGCTCCCACAATGAAGAATTATCTGGTCCTAAATGTCAGTAGTGCTGCTGTTGAGAACCCTGCCTTATAAGTGTTAAGGTGCATGTATATCAAAGTCTAAAGTTAGTATCTTCTTGCTCTTTAAAGCCATACAAGAATCGTGTGCTGTTTGCTGTTCTTGTCTTTTATTTCTGTTTTTAGCCCCTTCTTTGTACATGGTGTCTCATAAAATTTGTCCTTGTATTTAGCACTTTCTTTTCTCACACTCCTTTATGCAAATTAGATATCTTGGTTAACTTTTGGTTAACTACTGTCTTAAGTATGTACTTTTAAATTTTCTTAGTGAAGATTTATTAGTGATAGAATCTAGTTTTGTCTGAAAATTTAATTTTCCTCATTTTTGAAGAATATCTTTACTTGATAAACAGTTCTGAGTTGACTGTTTTTTCCTAGTTCACTGACTATTTTATTCTCCTGTTTTCAGGCTTTCATTGTTGATATTGCAAATTCAGCTCTCAGTTTGATTGTCATTCCTTGTCTGTTCTCGCTGGCAGCTCTTAAATTCCATGTCTGTAATTTTCCTATGATGTGATTAGGTGAGGGTATCTTTATTTCCTGCCAGGGTTTTTTTGAGGTTCTTGAACTTGAGGAGCCCTGTCTTTGATTAGTTCTAGAAAATTCTTGGTCATCTATATATAGCCTCTGTCCCATTTTCTCTTTCCTCTCATTCTGGAACTTTGATTAGAGGAACATTTAATCTGCTTACATTGGTCATGTCTCTTGATTTCCCTTATACTTGTGTATTATATCTCTAGGTCTCTCTGTGCTTCTCAATTTTTAGATGTAGTTCCAGTTCACTATTCTTCACCTTTATTTGTTTTTGCATCTTTTTTCTGTAAGTTTATTTATTTATTTTGAGAGAGACAGAGAGAGTGTGAGCAGGAGAGGGCAGGGAGAGGGAGACACAGAATCTCAAGCAAGCTCTGCACTGACAGTCCCAATAGGGGGCTCAAACTCACAAATGGTGAGAGACATCATGACCTGAGCCGAGATTAAGAGTTGGACACTGAACCGACTGAGCCACCCAGGATCCCCCTTCTTTATTTGATATTAAACCAATCCTTGAATTTTAAAAACCTGTTAGTTTTTATTTATCTGGGGAGCTTCTCCATCTTGTTACTTTGGAAAGTTTTAAACCTAAAGAATAGAATAGTGAACATCCATATACTACATAGCCTTATTAGTCAAGATTTACCAGTTTTAAATTTTGCTACATTTGCTTTATTTCTCTCCCTCCTTCTGCTCTCTACCCTCCAGTAATTTTCTTCTGAACCTTTTGGATAAGACAACATAATATTTTATTTTCTAAGGATAAGGACATTTTCTAGCAAACCTTTTTTTTTGGTGGAAAATAATTTATCATACTCAAGTTTAATATTGGAATACTATTTAATACATAGTTAATATTCAGTGTTTCTCATTTGTCAAGTAATATCCTTTACATTTTTTTTCCTGCAATAAAAGATCCAGTAAAGGATCATATATTTCATTTGTCCTATCTTTCTTTAGTCTTTTATTTTTTATAATTCTAGTATATAAAGTCTTTAAGAGTTGGATTATGATGCTTTTTTGCTGTCTCTAACTTATAGTGTTTTGTTTCACATCTTGTCCGTGTGTGTGTATTTTAAGATGAGATTATAGTTCATATATAGGAAGTCTTTAGTGCTGGGGTTGACAGTCTGTTCCATCAGAGGGGATTTGCTTTTGTTTCTGCCAGGAAGTTAGTATCCTGTGAACATTTGAAACTGAATTTTCAGCTTTAGTTTTTACAGGCCACCTAGGTAGTAGTAATTTGGATTGCATGAAGACTGGTTTGTGGCTGGAGATTCTCCCATTTTCCCTCCCATTCTTCCATTATTTGGGAAGATTCCCGTGATTTCTCTTGTGTGGAATAAAGGGACAAAATTTGTTTCTGGTTAACTGATAATCTGAGGGTATAATTCTTTGGGGTCCCAGTTCTTTATTTTCAGGGGGGAATTCTGTTAGACTCCCTACTTTTGGTAGTCTTGAGTTCTGTTTCCCAATGCTTCATGACTTTGAAAAGTAATGTTCTAGTTTGGGGATTGGCAAATGCCTTCAAAGAGAAAGCTGGTCTTTATATTCTTCTTATGCTTTTGGATTCTTGCTTCTACTTAGTTTTGACTTCTGAGTATTTCTTAGTCAGTTTCTTGCTTCTTGATAATTTTTTTAAAAAAATTTGGGGCACCTGGGTGGCTCAGTCTGTTAAGTGTCCAACTTCAGCTCAGGTCATGATCTCGTGGTTCATGAGTTTGATCCCCGCATCAGGCTCCTGTGCTGACAGCTCAGAGCCTGGAAACTGCTTTGGATTCTGTGTCTCCCTCTCTCTACCCCTACTCTGCTCGTTCTTTGTCTCTGTCTCTCTCAAAAATAAACTTTTTTTTTTTTTAAAGAATGTGTTAAAAAATTTAATATATTAGGGGTGCCTGGGTGGCTCTGTCAGTTAAGCGTTGGACTCTTGGATTTGACTCAGGTCATGATCCTACGGGTTTGTGAGATCAAGCCCCACATCAGGCTCTGTGTTGACACAATTCTTGCTTGGGATTCACTCTCTGCTCCTCCCCTGCTCATTTTCTCTCTCAAAATAAAAAAAATTAATATTTTAAATTGTTTTAATCCAGGTACCCATTTCAGTACCTCCCTGTCATTCCCCTGTAAATGGGACATCTGTGTAGCCCCCTTTATTTCTACTAGGCCATGTTTGCTGCAAAATATATACCCCAAAGTTACTGAGCTAAGTATGCTGCTGAATGGAATTATGAGTATATAGCACAGTTAACATTGACAATGCTTGCCAAAAATAATCTTACTTTTATTTAATTGCCACTAAATAGCTCCTTTCTAGCAGTAAACAATCAAGATCTTCAAAGTACTCCTGGTTCTGTAATGAAACACATTGAGATACTGGAGGTTTCTTTTCATGGAAGAAAGGAACATCTTACTGCACAAAAATTGGGAAATGATGGGAGCATTTTGCCAAGTAGAAAGTCATATTTACAAAAAAATTGATTTAGTAACTTTGTTTCCTAAATTAATTTTACTAGTTTTTTTTATTCAGGTATAATTAACATATAATATTTTGTTAGCTTCAGGTATACAACCTAATGATTCAATATTTGTAAATATTATAAAATGATCACCACTATCTAGTTAATATCTGTCACCACTTGATTATAGAAGTTTTTGTCTTGTGATGAGAAGTTTTAATATCTACTCTCTTTGCAACTTTCACATATGCAATACAGTATTATTAACTGTGGTTGCCATGCAGTACATTATATCCCCATGACTTACTCACTTTGTAACTGAATTTCGTGCCTTTTGTCTCCTTTGTTCATTCAACCTGCCTTCCCCATCTCTGGCAATCACCAGTTTATTCTCTGCATCCATGAGCTTGTTTTGTTTGGTTTTGAGGACTCTACGTAAGTGAGATCATATAGTATTTGTCTTCTCGCTATGATTTACTTCACTTAGCATAATGCCCTTAAGGTCCATCCATGTTGTCACAAATGGTAAAATTTCATTCTCTTTTAGGGCTGAATATTATTCTACTGTATAGATTTCTTTTCTCTATTTCTAAAAGATTTTCTTGTACTTTGCCTACGTGAACTTATATTTTAAGTGGCCTCAATTAAATAAAAATAAATTCTGATTTTTGCAATAAGTTTTCATTAAAAAAAATTCCTGTTACAGAACATATATAGCGCACTTTATGCAAGGCTTCTGTAAAGTTGTTTATGTCAGTTTTTGTGTTATGTTATTATTAGTATGTTTGTATCTTTAAGTTACATTGAGAATCTACACATTTTATTATTTTAGACCATTTAGTATTTTAGTATTCTGTGGTGGGAGAAAATGCAGTCTGATTAAGTAAGATTTAATTGTAGAAACTATTTTACCTAAAAGTGACCCAGGAAAGGTCATTAGCACATGAGAGTTAATCTAGTAAATATTTGTTGAATTAATGACATTTAAGGGCAGTAAGTAAATTGCTACTCACATTATGATACTTCTTGTTTGAAAAAAGCAGAGATTAGGTTTTCTCCGTCTCAATCGCTTGTCTTATATGTCTGGATTCTCTCATGCTTTTATTTATTTTTATTTGTTTTTAAAAATTTTTAATCCTTATTTTTGAGAGAGAGAGAGAGAGAGAGAGAGAGAGAGAGAAAGAGAGACAGAGTGTGAGCAGGGGAAGGGCAGAGAGAGAGGGAGACACAGAATCTGAAGCTCCAGGCTGTGAGTTGTCATCACAGAGCCCTGCATGGGGCTTGAACTCATGAACTGTGAGATACGACCTGAGCCAAAGTCGGAAGCGTGACCGACTGAGCCACCCAGGCGCCCCTCTCTCATGCTTTTAAAAGTAAAGTATACCTAAGTTACTTCCATACTGAATTTTTTCATCTATTATGTTTGAATTTTTTTAATATTATTTTTTGTTGTTTTGAAGTTCAGTTCCCAACCATCTTTAATAAACGTTTGGTTGAATGAGTTAGGAAATCTTGCCAATAATTTAGAATATAAAATACAGTATTATAAAACTAATGTCTCTTACCTCTCAGTTTCACACATTTAAAAAAATCATTCAAGATCTATTTTTCGAACACTGTCAGGCATTTGTCTAGGAACTTGTATATATAGGTGAGTGAGAATTTTTAAGAAACTCTGTCTAATGAAGTACCCTCATCCCTATTTTGCTTACACATGGATGTGTATACCCATACACACATTCCTGTCAGTTTTTAACCTGATTTTGGTTCAAAAGCAGCATTAAATAGAAGGCAGCATTTTTATCTCTCAGTCTGAAAACATTGTTTTCAGTTTTATTATAGAGAATTTTTCCAGGGTTGCATTATTGTGCTAAAATAACCATTATTAATTTCACCTTACCACTTACAGTGTACTCTTTGAAAGACTAACAATTTGTTTTGAAAATATTAAGATATAGTCAAGATATCTTAGTGCTTCAGCCAAATACAGTTTATTGCTTAGATTTGCAACTGCTGCATATATTTTTTTTTTCAAAGAAGAAAAATACTTATGTTTCTGACTATTTATAGCTTCTTTCATCAGAAGAAAACTACCACAGCATTTGTTACAGCCAGTCAGATAGGCAGTGTGGTTCTCCTCCAAGGGGTTGGTCAGAAGAGTTGGATGAACGTGGGCATACCTTATATACCAGTGACTATACTAATGAAAAGGTACATTCTTTTTTTCTCATCTAGTTTTCTTGGCAGAATCTTCTCATAAAGTAGTTGTGTACTCAAGTTTGGTATTTTAAAAACTCATGAAAATATTCTTTATTGTAATTTTGTAGTCATGGCAATTGACAACATGAAAACTCACTATAACTATTGATTCATGGTTTTAAACTTTATAATTACAGTGATTCTTGTGGTGTCAAAACCCATTTAAGACAAATCTTTATAAGAGTAGACCTATTGAGTGTCATTCTGTTTAAACTTCTTCAATAAACATATTTCTTTATATTTTTTGGGGGGGGAATGGTTTTTAGGGAATCGTTTTCTCAGCATGTGTCACTATGATAAACCGCTTCACTTTCTGTGCTTTTTATTTTATAACCAAGTTACGTAAAACAAAAACCATGAGTCTAGTTATTTTATGATTGATTAACTATTTTGGGAATGCATATTGAAATTTTATGTATTATATCTCGTGTCATCAGAGAAGGTAAGGTTGTGCTTGCCTAGAGAATAGACCTTTGGGAATAAATGGAGATGGGCTTTTACCCCTCATTTCTGCTTTAATTATTTCACACTAGAACATAAGGAAACATTAGTTTTCATTTATTTCACAATTTTGTTTATATTAGCAGTGCTTGGTCTTTTGCCCCACATATTCCCTGTATTATTTTATACGAAGTTTTATTAGTATTACTTAAATCATGTTGAGTAAGAAATTTGTTGGCTACAGGAGGTAATTCCTAAGGGTTTGCATTAAGTTTGGCTTAAATTGTTCAATAGTTTTATATTTGAAGATTAAAAAAAAATTTCTCTTGTTAATTTCTCAACCTTGTTTTCAGAGTGAGTGTGGCTCTGTGTCTGGTGTATATGTGTATCTGTGTATCTTTGTTACATATTTCTTACATTAAGTGGTGCTTGACATTGGAACTAGCTTGACACACTGGAAGAAAGAGAGAGAAAAGAAATTCAATTAAAGAAATTAATATTGAGTTTACTTATTTTTACCAAACTTAAAATACAAATCTATTAGTATAAGTTTGTAAATTTCTTTTATAGTGTTCTTGAGCAAGTAGAATAAAATTCCTAAGAAAATATCTAATATCTCTGGTTGTATAAGCTTAAACTTACTTAAATTGAAAAAGTAACACCTATTTTGTTTTTATAGTGGCTCAAGCATGTTGATGATCAAGGTAGACAATATTACTACAGTGCAGATGGATCTCGGTCAGAATGGGAATTGCCAAAGGTAATAAATCTTAACACTGAATTTCTGTTTTAAATAGCAGATAAAATATTATCTGAAAATGGCTTCAGCAGATTTACTTAAAATTTTTATTCAACCTTTAAAGAACAAGACTTTTTTTTCAGAATTCACTGAGAATCTTTTTGGTAAATTTTTCTAAGATGTGTATTATCTTTATAATACTATATAATACTGATAATTTCTATTCAAAAATTCTGGTTTAACTTGAAATCAGTTTTTCATCGTTCCTAGAAATAAGCATCCCCTTCAGTGCCAATAATGACATCTTATATCTAGTTATCTTGAATATATTGAATTTTCTACGTGAGGTTGGTTTTACATTTAATCTTTTTTTTTTTTTTTAGTGTTTATTTATTTTTGAGGGAGGATAGAGCACACAAAAGCGGGGGGTGGGCAGAGACAGAGGGACAGAGGATCCAGAGCTGGCTCTGCACTGACAGCAGCAAGCCTGACGCGGGGCTCGAACTCACAAACCGTGAAATCATGACCTGAGCCAAAGTCAGATACTTTACCGACTGAGCCATCCAGGTGCCCCTAATCTTTTTTTTTTTTTTTTTAGGAGGAAAAAAAAAGCAGCTCAATATTCCAGCTTATTCTCATATGTAAATATGTGTTGTAATTGTGTCAGTAATTAGCAGCATGTGCTGATAAGATATTCTGGGCTCTCACTGGATATCTCCTTTCAGATAAGTACACTAGGGTTGAGTTTAAAAGGCAGCAGGTTTCAGAGTGGTCATGTGCTTGTCACTAGTAGTATTGAGATCATTTTAAATGATATCGAGCAGGCTTTTAAATTTTAATTGGTATTTTGATGTTTTAGAAAACAGCCATAGTCAGCAGACGTATCTGTAGTGTTAATTATCAGGTAAACTTCAGTTTTTAAAAAAATTTGTCTCTTTACCAAAGTCAGTCAATTTAAAGAAAAGTATTAGTATAAAGATACATATAGAAAAACTCACTATGTGTTACTAAATTGAAGATTGGGAAACACTATCTAGTAAAGTAGTAATGATGGTGGTTTCTTCCTATGTGAAGGTTATCTGCCTCTAATTCTTTTATGAAATTATAAGGGTTGATATTAGTAGAAAAAGATGAACCGCTTGTACTTGACTTTTAAGAACATCTTTGTGGCCTATCTTGAGGCACTAGCATAAGAACTCCATTATAAGTCTGGCAGCTTTTATTTTTAGTATTATCTTTTAATTTTGAGAGAGAGAAAGCGAGAGAGAGAGAGAGAGAGAGAAAGAGAATAAGAATATGAATCACAAGCAAGCTCCATGCTATCAGCGTAGAGCCTGACCTGGGGCTCGATCTCATGAACTGTGAGATCATAACCTGAGCTGGAATAGAGAGTCAGACACTTAACCTATTGAACCACCCAGGTGCCCTTAAGTCTGACACCTTTTAAAATGTTTAGATTTCAGTGCGCTTGGGTGGCTCAGTCATTGAAGTGTCTGACTTCCACTCAGGTCATGATCTCATGGTTTGTGAGTTCAGGCCCCACCTCAGGCTCTCTGCTGTCAACACAGAGCCTGCTCTGGATCCTCTGTCTCCTTCTCTGTCTGCCTCTCCCTCCCCTCTCTCTCTCAAAAATAAACATTAAAAAAATTTTTGTAAATAAAATGTTAAGATCTCAAAGAATGATGTAAGTTGCTATAATGCAAACTTGATAACATTCGGGGATAAGGGTTGGGGATAAAGGAAATAATAGCTCTTTTGGTTAATTCGACTATCAAGTACAGCTCCGGATTTTTCTTGTGTTTAAAAAAAGCCTTGTCAAATCTTCAAGTGACTATTTATATTCACATATTTTAGCACTTATTTTACACAGGTACTTTCTCTTTTGTCCAGCTCAGCAGAAAAAAGTATTTCATATTTTTAACCATTTTTAGTAGTTTCAAAATGAGAAGTTGTATTAAAATTTGTGTATAGACAATAGGTACTACTTGTTGGGCGCCTGGGTGGCTCAGTTGGTTAAGCCTCCGACTTCAGCTTAGTTCGTGATCTCATGGTTTTGTGAGTTCGAGACCCACATCAGGCTCTGTGCTGACAGCTCAGAGCCTAGAGCCTGCTTCGGATTCTGTGTCTCCCTCTCTCTGCCCCTCCCCCACTTGTGTTCTGTCTGTCTCAAAGATAAACACTTAAAAAAACACAAATGCTATCTGCAACATAATGTATTACTGGTTTTTTTTGGGTTTTTTTTGTTTTGTTTTATGTTTTTTTTTAAACATTTTTTTTAACGTTTATTTATTTTTGAGACAGAGAGAGACAGAGCATGAACGGGGGAGGGTCAGAGAGAGGGAGACACAGAATCTGAAACAGGCTCCAGGCTCTGAGCTGTCAACACAGAGCCCGACGCAGGGCTCGAACTCACGGACTGCGAAATCATGACCTGAGCTGAAGTTGGCTGCTTAACCGACTGAGCCACCCAGGCGCCCCTATGTTTTTATTTTTGAGAGAGAGCAATAGTGGCAGATGGGCAGAGAGACACAGAATCCTTATCAGGCTCCAGGCTCTGAGGTTTCAGCCCAGAATCTGATGCAGGGCTCGAACCCACGAACTGTTAGATCATGACCCGAGCCGAAGTCAGACACCTAACTGACTGAGCCACCCAGGCGCCTCCATGACATATTACTGTTAATGACGATAAGTTTTATATTTTAATTACAAAACTCCTTTATGCAAAGAGTTTTGAAGATACCACATTGTGGGTTTTCTTTTTCTTTGTAAGACTTAAGTTTTTTAAACAGTTTTAGGTTTACAACAAAATTGAGAGGAAGGTACAGAGATTTCTCAGATATCCCCTACACATGCATAGCCTCCCCCATTATCAACATTGCTTACCAGAATGGTATATTTTTTACTAAGGATGAACCCACATTGATACATCATAATCCCTGAAGTCCATAGTCTACTTTAGGGTTCATTCTTGGTATTGTATATTCTGTGTGTTTGGTTAAAAGTATACTGACACGTCCATCAGTATAATATTGTATGATGTATTTTCACTGCCCTGAAAATCTTGAATATCTTGAAAATCTTATGGATGGTGAGAGTCAAAATATGTAATACCTATGTGCTGGGAAAAGAATATGTATTTGGGGACATAATTATTCAATATTGAGAACTATGTAACAATGATTGATTGTATTGGGCTTATAAAATATGAGATCTGCTTTTACTTAAAGACATCAGAAGATAAATCTGCTGGAAATTTAGTTCACTGAAAGTGATTTAGATTATAGAAGGCCAATATTTTATTAATATATTATTAATTAAATAATTTAAACATATATTAAATTTTTGTTCCACTTGACAAATTCTCATTGTAGCTCATATAAGTATGTCAAATATCATTTGAGTTATAGAAAAATCTTATTGTATTACCTTCTTTCATAGTAGTTTCTGATTACCTGGAGTAATGAGATCAAACACAAGCTGCCTTTTGAGCGATTTGTCTCAGGTCAGGGTCCATTGAAAGAAGAGGCTTCCAGGATGACCTTATGTAAGGAGCAATTTGGAACCTGTACTTAACTGGTAGCTAAGTATTTGTTTGTTTTTGTATTAACTCCTATACTTTCCTTGGTCAAAAGACTTAAAAGTTCACTATTAAGAAACTTGTTTGTGGAGATGCCCTGGATGAAAGAAAGAAGAGAGGCAAGGGACTAAGTGATATCAAAACCTTTAAGGATAGTTCCACAACAATGGAAGTGAGTGCTGATTGTGACCAGGAGTGAGTCATTAGTTTTGTGATATTATTTCATTTTCTGCCAATATTTGCCACTTGGACAGAGTCAGAATGGGCAGTTTCTTGAACTTCTAACTAAATTGGATGTAGGGAGGTTTGATTTGGGTACAGTGGGAATGAGGAAAAAAGACAAAATGTTTTAGAACCATTATTTAAAGGATTTTTACTGTATGATAAAGAAAATTATAGGTTAAATTTTGTACTCTAAGCAATTTACCACTTAGTAAATCCAAAATAAATTCTATGAGATAGGTTTGTAACTCCCAGTGCAGATAGATATTAGAAACTTAGCTAACTATTTTATGAATATATCTTTGTCAGCTCTGTGTAGGTATTATAATGGATCCAAATGCATAGGGCATGGTCTTTACCCTCAAGGAGTTTGCTGTAAATTTGGAAAGAAGAAACATGTTCATATGACAGCTAAGTGAGACAGAATACATACACACATACATTTATGCATACCTGGTTCTAAATTGGGTGTAGGTGAAGGGGATCATAAAACTAGACAGGAGCAGGGTACCTGGGGGCTTAGTCGGTTGAATGTCCGTCCAACTTCGGCTCAGGTCATGATCTCACATTTTGTGAGTGCAAGCCCTGTGTTGGGCTCTCTGCTGTCAGCATAGAACCTGCTTTGGGTCCTCTGCCCATCTCTCCTTTTCCTCCCCCACTCGTGTCTTCTCTTTCTCTCTCTCTCTCTCTCTCTCTCTCAAAAATAAATAAACAAACAAAAAACTAGACAGGAGGAAGGACTGGGAGAGAAAAATAAGGATGAATGAAAAGAGAACAAAACAAAATATCCCCCACTCAAAATGAGTCTGGTTCCAAAATTCTAAGTAAAACACATAAAGAACCCCAACACTTATATAAACATGAAAAAATCCAGAATCAGAACATTGTACTCCAGTTGAAATTACTTTTTAAAATAACTTAATGAAGACTTTATAAATATGTTATAGATGTCTAGAGTTAAATGAAGTCTTTCATTTAAAAAGAACAAGAAATTATGAAAAATAAATACAAATGATATTTTAATAGGTGAATATGATAAAAAATAAATTGGAAATATTTCAGGTGAGGGACGCCTGGGTGGCATAGTCGGTTGAACATCTGACTTTGGCTTAGGTCATGATCTCACGGTTTATTGAATTTGAGCCTGGCATCTGGCTCTCTGTGATCAGCATGGAGCCCACTTTGAATTCTCTGTCCCCCCGCCCCTCTCTGCCCCTCCGCTTATGTGCACTCTTTCTCTCTCTCTTAAAAATAAATAAAACATTTTAAGAAAAGAAATATTTCAGATGAAGAGATAGTGCAATAAAAAGTGTAGGTAGTCAGTAGTGTAAACTACAGACAGAAGGGCAGAAAGATAACAAATATTAAAGCATAGTTAAGAGAAATGGAAGATGGGTGAGAGGTTTCCTGTATTCATATACTAGGAATTCCAGAAGAGGAGAATGGAGAAAAGATAGGGAAATAATATTTAAAAATATAATTTCTAGGAATTTTCTAAAATTGAATGAAGGCATGAGTCTTTAACTAGAAAATATGCCTTAAATACTGACTAGGATATATAAAAATAAATCTACGTGTTGACAAACTTTACTGGATATTCAGAACTTCAATATAGGGAGACAGTTGTAACAACCATCAAAGGGTAAAGGACCATATTACCTACTGTGGTAGAGTGCATCATTGGATCCGTTCTGCACCCACTCCTGTATCAGTGCTCTTTGCTGTATGCCTTGTAGAGGCCTCCCACTGTGAGTGGAGGTACATTCTGCTGTTAACTGAGTTCAGTCATGTGACTTGCTTTCCCAGATGATTTTTTTTAAGTTTATTTTTTTTATTTGAAAGAGATACAGTGTGAGTGGGAGAGGGGCAGAGAGAGAGAGAATCCCAAGCAAGCTCTGTGCTGCCAACACAGCAATGCGGGGCTTGAACTCATGAAACCATGAGTTCATGACCTGAGCTGAAACCAAGAATTGGATGCTCAACTGACTTAGCCACCCAGGTGCCCCAGCTTTCCCTAATGATTTTGAGCAAACGTGTCACTAGTATTGAAATGAGCATGTGCACCAAAAAATAAAGTTTTAAAAAATGAACAGAGCTTCAGAAATCTGTGGGGAAAATACAAAAGTGTTAGATATTTATTATATTCATTTTATTGGAGTTCTAGAAGAAGAGGAGAAAGAGTGTGAAGCTGAAAAATAATATTTACACCGTTAGGTGTTTTGAAGACATCTCAAATTTGGCAAAAGGCAAACCAAGAATCTGAGCAACACTAAACAGGATAGACCCAAAGAAACCCACATCTAGACATAGTAGTCAGATTTCTGTAAACTAAAGACTTCTCTTTCCTTTCCTGCTAAAATAATCTTGAAAGCAACTCAACACAGTAGCTGTAGGGTAATAGTGGTTTGAATGGCAGTGGATGTCTTATCAGAAGCCATGAAGCTAGAAGGAAGTGGTATAACATTTTTCAAATTCTGAAAGAAAAAACCGTAAACCCATAATTGTACATCCAACAAAAATGCCCTTCAAGAATGAAAATAAAAGAGACATTTTCAAAGGAAAGGAAAGTAAGAATTTTATTACCAGTATCACGTTCTTAAAGAATTACTATAGGAAGTCTTTCACACAGAAGGGAAATGATAACTGAAGAAAACCTGGAACATCAAGAATGAAAAAAGTACAGTGGAAAGGGTGAATATCTGAGGAGACTTGTCTTGAGTTTTAAAAATTATGTTTGACATTCAAAACAAAAATTAAAACATTTCTGAAGTACTCATTGTAGTTAGAAATGATACTTTTTTAAAGTTTATTTTGAGAGAGAGAGAGAGAGAGTGCATGTGCAGGGGAAGGGCAGATAGAGAGGGAGAGAGAATCCCAAGTAGGCTCCCCACTGACAGCACAGAGCCCAACATGGGGCTCAATCTCACAAACCATGAGATCATGACCCGAGCCGAAATCAGGAGTCAGCGCTTAACCAACTGAGCCACCCAAGTGCCCTGGTAGAGATGATACTTAAAACAGCCAAATACAGTACCATAAAGAGGGGAGAGTAAAGTGATATCACTGTTAATAAGTTTTCTGCATTTCACTTGAAATAGTAAAATGTTGATACTAGTAGACTGTGGTAAACTAAGCATGTAAATTGTAATTCCTAGAGCAGGCACTAAAAACCAACAAAAGATATATTCAAGAAACTATAGATGAATTAAAATCTAATAGTGAAAACTTTTCAAGTAGTCCATAGGAAGGTAAGAAAGAAGAAATGTGAATGATAAACAGGATAAAAAACAAAATGGCAGCCTTAAATCTCATGGTTTGTGAGATCAAGCCCTGCATCAGGCTCTGAGCTGACAGTGCAGATCCTACTTGAGATTCTGTCTCTCCCTCTCTTTCTGCGTGTACTCTACTCATGAGGGTACTCTCTCTCTTTCTAAAAATAAATAAAGAACCTTAAAAGAAAAAAAACAACTACCCATTTCTCTAGTAAAAAGTCAGGTTTGAAATGTGATAGAAATAAAGATCCTCTTTACATTAGCAGCAGTGGCAACGAGAAGAGTTGTAACTACTGATACACCTATTAAAGGTTTGTAAGATCTTAATGAAGAAAATTTCAGAGCAGAATGGAAGAACATAAAACCTGAATAAATGGTGCAATATGCCATTGTGGTTTTGGACAGGGAGGCCCAATGTTAGTGTAGTGTCCACATTAATCTACAAATACACTGCATTTCCACTTACTTTTTCCCTCTCCACCTTTTTTGGAACTGATGCTAAATTTTGTTGACAAACAAAGATCTATGAAGAACCAAAGTATTCCTGAAAATGGGAGGTGGGGCATGTGAGGGATGAGGTTCATGAAAATAAGTGATTAAGATGGGTAGTAAGAGCACACATATAGAGAAATAGACCAGAATAGAAAGCTCAGATCTGACATTACAAATCTGTGAGTTAAGCATGGACTGTGCAATAAATGTTGCTAAGATTATTGGTTATTCTCATGGAAAAAAAAAATGAAGTGTAGATCTTGACTCATGTCATACTTAATGATTAATTCCAGGTAGATGAGAGATATAAATTTAATCAGCAAAACTTTAAAATCTATATAAAAATATCTTTGACTTCAGAATGGGAAGGATTTCTTAAAAAGACTACAATAACGAAAACCTATAAAAGGAAAGATTGACAGATGTGATTACATCAAATTAAACAAAACACTAATATAAAAGGTAACTTTTAGGGGAAAAGCTGAGCTATGGACTAGGAAAAGGTATATTAAACTCAAGAACTCAAGTAGCTTACAAATCTTTAGAAGCAAAATATATAAAGAACTTCCTGATCCTTTCTGTATGTAAGAGAAAGTCCAGTTGAAATTAGGCAAAATACACGACTAAGCAATACACAGAAGAGGAAATACATGAAATAAGTATATGAAAAGATGTCCAAATTTATAGGTAATCAGAAAATGTAAATTAAAACACTGAGCTAGCATTTCACCTTTCACATATTTTTTTAATGTGTATGTGTACTTAACATTTATTTTATATATACAAATGCATATAAATTCAGCAATTCAAGTAGGGCAGTGCAAAGTATTACGTTCTGCTGGTAGAACTATAAATAAATTAGTACTGCCACCTTAGACCTATCCATTTGTAGCAAAATGGTTAAATTGTGGTGTTTACATATAATGTAATATTCTGTAGAAGTGAAAATACGTGAGTCAGAACTGCATAGTCACCAGCATGGATATGTTTTTTACAATAACATGTTGAATGCAAAAAGCAAGTTGAAGAATGATGCAATATGTGGTCTGATTCCATTTATATCACTTTTAAAACTCCACAGGTAAATATATTTATAGGTGCATAAGTATATATCAAAGTGTGATGAGAATGATGACCACTGAATTATATGATGCTGCTGGGAAAAGAGGGAAAGGAATGGAATCTCAAAGATGTGTTCAGAGGGTCTCTAACATGTCTATAATATTTTCCTTTTTTTTTTTTAAAGGGTACCTAAAGCAATGTCTTCTATTAGATATGCTAAAACTTGATGGTGGGTTTTCATTAGTCTTTATTCTTTTGTATATGTTTGAAATAATTCAAATAAAAGTTCATTTAAGATTGTTAAAAAGGTGTTTTTAATGGGATTAGAAAAGTTTTAAACTTAGCCGTCTTTTTAACTAGACGCGCGTGTGTGTGTGCATGTGTTTTAACTGTGGGGTAGTTATTTTCTGTTCTTTGCACACAACTGTGCAAAAATAACAATTATTTTTCCTTTCTCTAATTATGTGGTGCCTTGTTTTTGTCTTCTGTCTATGCAGTATTTTCTGTTTGACATTTTATTTATGCTTTGTTTTTATGAATGTACTATGCCCTAGTAAAACCACCAACACATTTACAATTGTGCTTATTACCCAGTTTAGTTTTATGTTATCTTTGATACTGCGTAGAAAGGATTTCTCAGCAACTATAGTAATTATAAAGCTCATAAGCTAAGGTAGGTATCTGTTATGGTTTGTATACATGTCTCTACACAGCTATACATTTTAGTTCTTGCGATGTTTGTATTGAAGGGAAAGTGTATTTCTGTTTTCACTTAGAGACTTCTGGCAAAGAATTTTGGGGGGTGTAGCCTTTAAGTTTCATCTTTGTTCATTCTAGAAATTATCCCTTTGTGAACTTCTGTGACAGATTTTAAGATTGCTAATTGTTAAGCAACAGTGATTTAAAAACAAATGCCATATGTGACTGCCTGGCTTTGGCAAATTTTAATGTGAAGAATGAAGTAACAGATTTGGGAGACAGTTTAGGGGGCCTATATAGGCTCATTTTGGGGACTAAAAAAATGGCATAGAGAAACATGTTGGAAGATTTTTTAATATTAAAAACATTCCTATAATATAATTTTACTGGAATTGTAATGAATCATTAAAATTTTAAGATTTGATGGGCTTTTTACGGGTGAGAGAAGTAGATAGGTATTAGGTGTCCTTTGCTTTCAGGAGAAGAATGTAGCCTGTAATTTTTTGTCATTTAATTATGTTTTATTGCTTATAATTTATTAAAATTGGCTGTATAAATCAGTATAACTCCTAACCGTCACATTTCTGAAATGTTTATGCTTGCTGATCTACTTGACATTTCAATCACATGATTTAATACCTTACTGATAATACATTCTTAATTTTCTGTGTAATTTTAGGGGGGAGTTACTTTCTGTTCTTTGCACACAACTGATATATTCAGGATTGGTCTTTCCAACCAATACCATCTCTGTCTTCTGGTCTGCTATGTTTTACCACTTCAGAGAAACAAATAATAATATGTTTGGCTTATAAATGAAAGCAAAAATAAAAACAAACAAAAAACCCTTTAAATGTGAGGATAATGTTTTATATGTAATAATTATTTTAAAAACCTAAACCAAAAATTGAATTCATGTGGATTTTTGAATTAGAAGGAACCTTAAAATAATAAATTTGTTCAACAACTTCGTTCTACAAATTATAACTAATATTTACTGAGAATCTACTATTAGGGCAATATTTAGCACTTTTTACACTGCTTAAGTTTTTTTAAGTTTATTTTGAGAGAGAAAGAGAGAGAGAGGGGCATACAGGGAGGGGCAGAGAGAGGGGGAGTCTCCGTGCTGTCAGCCCATAGCCCCACGTGGAGCTCCGTCTCACAAACTGTGAGATCAGGGCCTGAGATGAAATCAAGAGTCTGACACTCAACCCGGTGAGCCACCCAGGTGCCCCCATACTGCTTAACTTTTATAACACCGGTGTGAATGAGACGGTGTTTCTGTTATGCCTGTTTTACAGTTGGTGAAACGGAGACCCACGGAGACTGAATATTTATTTTGCCAAGCTAACGTTAACTTTGTCCAACACCAAAACCCCTGATCATCTCAGTTGTGCCACAGTGTGGTCAAAGATGAGAAAACTGAGACAAGAAAAATTCCTGTGATGAACTTCGCCTAACATTATGTGTCATTTGGAGCCTGCATGTTTAGATTCCACTTTTGTTTATATTATTTATGAGGTATAATTTTTTTTTTTTAGTATAATGCTTCATCCCAACAACAAAGAGAAATAATTAAAAGTAGGAGCCTGGACAGGCGGCTGCAAGAACCGATAGTTTTAACAAAGTGGAGACATAGCACCATTGTGTTGGACACCAATGACAAGGTAGGACTTTTTGAGAAAAACTGTTGACAGTATTGGCATGTTCTTTATTCTTTATACTTTTATCTTTTTCCTTAGGTGGATCTCCTATTTTGGTGACTACTGTTTTATTATATATAGACAGCAGCAATTTATCCTGGAATGGGTTTTGGTTTTGAAGCTTACTGATTTTTGCACAGTGGACTGACTTATCTGTGGCTTAATAATGTATACGTTTGAGCCTAGTAGGTGATAAATACTTTTGATAACCCTTTTTAAAAATCATATATCTGTTACTGTTTATCTTCAGTCTTCCAGAAGTTTTATAGTAAAGACATTAGTTAATTTTCTTCATCCCCTGGGAAGATCGGAATCCCACTCCTCTGTTTCCCTAATTGTTCTCTGCACAAAGGACTTTTATCAACCTGAGAAGTAATGTTCTCTGTTTCAAATAAGGGATAAATTTTGATGCAAACATCAGAATGGAAAAGCCATAATGTTTTTAACTTCTTGTGAGTTTTCTCTTTATGTTGTATCTTCATTTTGGGGATGGAGTAGGAAATTCATGCGAATTTGTAGAACATCAGCCATACTAATGTAAAAATGAAAGGGCAGTAGTAACACTCTAAAACTAAAAAACTTATTTTAAAAAGATATCTGTCACTGGGGACTCTTTTATTTTATCATAATCAGACTTTTCTTTAGCATAATTAACAGGTTTCCTACGTTTTCAGGTGTGTGAGTGAAAACAGAATGAACTCTCCTAAGGCGTGTTTCTCTATGCCTAGGTACTTTCAGATGTAAATTCCTTTATAAATTATATCAATCAGTCAAAACAAGTTGGTTTTTTGTGTTTGTTTTTTTTTTAGTGACTTTAATATTTTTGTGAAATTAAATGGAAGGTTTTTTGTGCAGCTGTAGAAACAGTCTACACACATTATGTTTGTAAGATAAACTAATAGAACAACGACGGAAGTAGTAGATCAGTTTGTAATTTATATTTTTTAAGAATATTATGTGATTTGAAAGTAGAGGACATATCAAAGGAATGAAATTCTGGAACCTGTGCTATTGAAGAATGCTTCAATATTTTAGCATTGGGATTAATGTGAGTAGGTGAGATTCCTAGAGATTTTTTTTTTTTTAATTTTTTTTTTCAACGTTTTTTATTTATTTTTGGGACAGAGAGAGACAGAGCATGAACGGGGGAGGGGCAGAGAGAGAGGGAGACACAGAATCGGAAACAGGCTCCAGGCTCCGAGCCCTCAGCCCAGAGCCTGACGCGGGGCTCGAACTCACGGACCGCGAGATCATGACCTGGCTGAAGTTGGACGCTTAACCGACTGCGCCATCCAGGCGCCCCTCCTAGAGATTTTTAATAGAAAAATTTATTTAACTCCAAAAACCAGATTACAATTCATTGTAGACACAAAGCTTGTGTATGTTGTCATATATAATGCTCTAAGGCAAAAGCCATTTTTAAAAAAATTTTTGTTTATTTTTGAGAGCTAGAGAGACAGAGCATGAAGGGGGAGGGGCAGAGAGAGAGGGAGACACAGAATCTAGAAGCAGGGTCCAGGCTCTGAGCTGTCAGCACAGGGCCCAACCAGGGCTCGAACTCACAGACCGCGAGATGACCTGAGCCAGAGTTGGCCAAAGTTGGCCAAAGTTGGCCCATTGAGCCACCCAGGTGCCCCAAAAGCCGTTGTTGAAACAACCCCACTCCCTCTTCATTCTCGAGTAAAAGGGATGATTACTTTGCAGATGGAGACTTAGTTTCTTACTCTTGTAAAATCTTTTTTGAGATTTATTTTCAGTCTGTTGTTAGAATAACTTGCCTGAAGTTCTTACGACATTCCTTCTTTTTTAATGTTTATTTATTTTCGAGAGAGAGAGAGAGAGAGAGAAAGAAGAGAGAGAGAGAGAGAGAGACAGAGTAAGAGGGGGACAGAGGATATGAAGTGGGCTCTGTGGTGACAGCAGAGAGCCGAGAGCCCGATGCAGGGCTTGAACTCATGAACCATGAGATCATGACCTGAGCCGAAGTTGGACACTTTTAACCAACAGAGCCACCCAGTTGCCCCAGACATTTCTTTTTTTACCTGATTGTTTCAGAGTTCTGATAGCCTGATTTTCTTGTGACCAGAGATTTACTTATTTTTGGTAGAAAGGTCTTTTTTTTTAATACCCACACCTTAAACTTTATAAATGAAATCATAGATAATAACTTCAAGTAAGCTTTTCTATTTATTATCACCACCTAGTATATACATTAAGATTTGAGGAACTATGCCAGAACAAACTAGCTGAGTAATGTATGATGAGGGTTAAAGGATGTGTCACTTGAAATGTAATAGAAAGTGGGGTGCTTGGGTGGCGCAGTCAGTTAAGCGTCCCAACTCTTGATCTTGGCTCAGGTCATGATCTCACTCTGTTCATGGGATCAAGCCTCGCTTTGGGCTCTCTGCTGGCAGCTTGGAGCATACCTAGGATTCTCTCTCTCTCTCTCTCTCTCTCTCTCTCTCTCTCTCTCCCTCTCTCTCTCCACCCCCTCCCCGCCCCTTGCTTGTTCTCTCTCTCAAAATGAATGAATAGACTTTGAAAAGAGGAAAAAAGAAATAATAAAGAAACCTAATACTATGTAGCAAATGTTGTCATGATGATACAAGTCCTAATTCAGATGTCAGACAACTTTGGAGAAGGTAGATGTGTGTATATCTGTGTGTATATGTATATGTGTGGGTGCACTGCTCCTGCCTATGTATGTTTTTTTTACTAAAACCTCATTATAGACATTTAGATATACATGCACATACATTTATAAATATACATAAATAAGTGTAAAACTTTTGTTATAGAATTCTACTTGTTGTACATATATTATTACTTCATTTGCTGTGGTTTTTATTTCTGTAGGACTGATAATGTCATGAAAAAAATCGCAATTACCATTCACTTATTTTTTAGTTTGTGGGTCATCAAATCTATCTTTTCTCTTTTTTTCAAACTCTTAATATTAGACACACAAGAAATTAAAAAGTGAAACATCTGAAGCAGTCAGAAAAATACTTAAGTGAAGCTATACTAGATATGTGTAATTTCTTTTTGTAAAGATACATTTGATATGCTTTTAATGTTTCTTCATTAGTAATATAGGCTTTGAATGTTTGATTTGTAAGATTGTCCCTTCAGGGATTTTCTCTGTAAACTTTCACTACTATCTAGTTTCTCTGTTTACAAACTTTATATGGTATAAACCTGAATATTTTTTTCCAAGTGAATGGATATGGAGTGGATGGTTTTTTTTTATCGTGTTTTAATACAAATTTCCAGGTTTGTTAACAGTACCTGATTTCATAACCATGGTAGACTGATACAGATGTGAAGATGAATGTGCAAACACATTATTTAGTTTTATAAGAAAACTAATAATAAGTGTTGGCATATGATTTTTCTAATTCTCTTTTCCTAAGATTATTCATAAAGCATTTAGGGGAATGGAAAAAATTAAATGGAGTTTGGCTGTGGGTACCAAAAAGGTTTTTTCAGTCTTGTCTTCTATGAAGAGTCTTGTAAACATCTGTTGTGGAAATCACATGACATGTCTTAATATTGACAAACCAGAATTGCTTTTAAAATACACACCATCGATTTGCTCCTGTTATATATTCTTGTAGGCTTAGACATTAAAACATTTTTTTTCTGGAGAGTTATTAATCTTTAAAGTTTTTTTGTGTGTTTTAAAAAATCTTGTTTATTTCTAGTAATTGAAAGTTAGCTATAAATTACTTTAAATATTAATAACCATTTAATTTAATTTACATAGATAACCATTAACCAAAAAAGTTTTCATTCTGGCAGTTGCCACGTCATTCCTGTGACTGTTGCTTGCCTAATCCCGGGTATTCATACCTGCCGTACCAAGAGCCAGTTAGTATGGTGACTAATACATTTTTATCCATAAGTGTTTAGATTTTACCTATTTTAAATGTGGTCAGTTGAAGCTGATACAACATCATGGTATTAAGGCAACATGCATCATTTCTTTTGAGTAATTCTGTATGCAGTATTTAAGTTTATAATTAGAATAAAATATGTCATATTTCATTAACTTTAAGACATCTGTATTTTATAAATCAATACCATACTAGTTTCAGAGCTGAATATAGAAAGAAAATAACTAGGAAGAAAATTTTTTAGCTTCCCTTATTAAGCTCTCCCACTGTGAATAGAGGGAGAAATATAATGCTATAAAATAGAGTAACATTTTTCATTACTTATTTCTTGTAGGAATCTCCAACTGCCTCAAAACCCTGCTTTCCTGAAAATGAATCTTCTCCCTCTTCACCAAAGCACCAAGATACAGTTAGTATGATAGCATATAGTATAATATAGTCCAGTTATTTCAATCAGTTTCAATAAGTTAATTTTCTCTAAGTATAATGTTTAAATATTTCTTTGGCTTCTATTAACTTTCTTTGGTTTTTTAGATAATAATCATAAAATAGGTTTAAATTAAGAATTTAATCATTTTATAGACTTAAAAGCCCCCTTTTTATGCAAAATATGGTATCTTCATGATTAAATAATTTATATACCATATTTGTAAGTGACAAATTTATATTCGGTTTTTTAAAATAAATATAACATCCCTGGAAAATACTGTCAAATTATACTTCACTCTTTTTTCCTCAGGACAGCAGTCCAAAGGTAAGCAGTTTCCCTTCTTCCTAATGAGCACAGACACCACTTTTGTTCTGTGCTGTACAATTCAATGACGGGTCTAAGCCAGAAGAATATTAGAGGTCTGTAACTCAACTTTAAGGTTGCCCTAAACTGAAAACCTCCAGATGACTTCTCTTCAGAGACCTGGTTTGACTTGGATGAAAGTTTACTTAATCTGTGTATTGCAGTCCCTCCTGGTCTTCCCTGTATTGGGCTGATCCTGCTAGACCTCTTCAGTGGCTTTCCTTTTCTTTTAGAGTGAAGATCAACATTTGTAATGAGGACTACAAGACTGAGCATGCTCCAGCCTTACCTCACACTTCTTGTGTCCTCCTTTTCCCTCCTTGCTTGTTTTCCCTCAGCTGCACTGTACTTCTTTCCTCAAAAGAGCCTGCTTTTCAGCTCAAGGTCCTGGCACATGTCATTTCTCTGTCCACTGAACCATTTCTCTCCCACATCTTTGCCTGTTAACGTCCGTTCGTTTGTTCAAGTTCAGTTCCAATTTTGCTTCCTCAGAGAATCTCATTTGAATCTTCTAGATTTGGTCAGATTTCTCTGTAATACTCTTTGTAGCATGTAATTGTATGTTACTTGATTATAGAAAATAAGATAACACTTTTCATTTTTATTTCTTATAGGAACCTCAGACCCTCTATTTGTGTTTGTCTTCCCTGCTAGACAAAGAAAAGCTTTATTAGAGCAGTAATAGAGGAACCCTAGTACTTCTGTGGGTACACAGAGTAGTAGCTTTTCAGTAAATACTTATTGAATGAATAAATAAAACTTTTAAAGCTTTTTAAAAGACAAACTTTTATTGTTACTTCCTTATTTTATGGAACTGTAGTAGACTTACTTATATGATACTTCTGATTTTTTAGAGGCAAAGGCTTCCACAGATGCCATTTTATTTTTGTAACTCTTTCTCCATTCCCTAACTGAATCACATCTTTTATGGTTCATATCACATGTTGTACACAGTTCCTTCTGACATTCATTGTCAGAGTCAGGACTGACTCTTTCAGAGGCCTTGCCAGACTAACCTTAGCATAACAATGGTCTCTTCTTTTTAAAAAAAAATTTTTTTGATGTTTATTTTTCAGAGAGAGTGAGCAAGCAGGGGAGGGGTAGAGAGAGAGGGAGACACAGAATCTGAAGCAGTCTCCAGGCTCTGAGCTGTCAGCACGGAGCCTGACACGGTGCTCAAACCCACAAACTGCGAGATCATGACCTGAACTGAATTCAGACGCTGAACTGACCTAGCCACCCAGGCGCCCCATGATCTCTTCTTTTTTTCCTGAATTGCCAAGTCTCTTATTGCATCGAATAGTGTAAATGTTAACTCATGTACCTGTCATCTCCCTACTAAGGTTTTAAACTCCCAAGGGATACATAGTGACTACTTTTTTAGTTTCTATTTTTGATCTTTTGCATTATGTAACATAGTACTGGGTACATAAACATTAAAGATAAAAGTGAACATGACTTTAGTGGTGGTGTCAGGAATTTGTGTATGAATCTAAGGTGTTGTTACCCTAATACTCTTTATTAGCGCATCTAGAAAAAAAAGCAGAAGTCCTTTCTAACTTACTTGAAATACAGGTAATACATAATTATTAAGGAGACCTTTTATAAATTATTTACATTTTGGTAAAAGCGAATCTAGGTTAGACTAGAAACACAAATTTGCAAATGTTCCACATAGAGTTAAGAGGACAATTTGCAAATTATTTCCCAAACCATTTACCCCTTTTCTCCAGAGTTCGACAGCAACTAGACCATCCTGGACTCATGGTACCCCCTGATGGCCATCACAGGGAACTGTCTCACCAGTATTTTCCTCTTTGATTCTTTTATCTTCAAGTGAAAAGTTGAATAGGTTTGTTAGTTCTGCGTGACTCCATTCTTTTTTCCACATAATCATACAACTCTTCTTTCCTGTTCTGCAGTACACCTCTTCCAGGCCATCTGGCCCCTTCGCATTGAGGCTTTGCCCTCCTTGACTTTTCCCTTTCTTGGCCCTCCACTCCCTATTCTCAACTTGTGCTTTTTTCCACCAAGTCTTTTTTCCACCAAGCCTGCCTTTCCCACTCTTAATGGGTTAATATGGGTTAATACTCCCTTTTTGTGAGTTAAAATCTGGTTAGTATAACGCCTTAGCAGTAAGAAAAAGAAAGCTACAAATTTAGGAATGAAAATAATACCGTAATCATTGTTAGCTTCCTGATGTCATCTTAAAATCTCTGCAAAGTGCCCATCTATCTCTTCAGACCCTGTTTTGTTTTTATAAAAAGCTTTACTGAAATATAATTCATGTACTGTACAATTTACCTACTTACATGTATAGTTAAATGGTGTTTAGTATATTCAGGTTTGTGTAGCCATCATCACAGTCAATTTTAGAATTTTTTCATCACCTCAGGAAGAAACCACATACTATTAGGTATCACTCCTCTACCTCCACATCTCACCCAGCCCTGAACAACTAGGAATCGCACTTTCCGTCTCCCTAGATTTGCCTATCCTGGACATTTCGTAAGAATGGAGTCATACAATATGTGGTCATTTTTGACAGGCTTTGTTCACTCAGCGTGATATTTTCATTTAACCTCTTCTAATCAAACCAGATTTAAAATTCCATCCCTCAGTATAAATTTTAAACACGTTCATTTTTTTTTTCTTGTTTCATTTCCATTCAAATGCATTACTGTTGTTTTTAATGGTCCCTTCAAATCCTTTTTTGAGATATGCCGCATATGCTTTTTAAAAAGATCGGTGTTAATATTTCCGTGCAGTATGAGTACAGTGTGGATTAAATAGGTGTGGGCTGATGCAAGAACCCAGTCTCTTTCCCAGTGTGTCTGTGACAGATGTGCATTTTTTTAAAGTTTTTATTTAAATTTGAGTTAGTTAACTTACAGTATAGTATTAGTTTCAGGTGTACAGTACAGTGATTTAACAATTCCATGCATCACCTGGTGCTCATCACAACAAGTGCCCCCGTCCTCACACCCACCTCCTTTCTGGGAACCATCAGATTCTTTTCTGTAATTAAGAGTGTGCTCCTTGGGTTGGCATTCTTACAGGCTGGACTCCCTCTCCTCTGTTCTTCCAATTCCTGTGTCCCCTAGCTCACATAAGCAGTGCCCTCCTGGCAGTTGTTGTTACTTAGTTCCTGTATCATTGAAAGGGTTTTTTTCCCCCCCTCCCTGCTCCTGATAGTAAGTTGGGAATATTCTTACATAAATGTGCATACTTAAAATTGTGTAATTGATGTTTTTGTTAAGAGGCAATAGAGAACTGTTAGAAGTATCAGGCTTGCATGTCTAAGGAGATCTAACCTGTGTTTCATGAAAAAATTACAGTAAAACTTCATATGGTATTTCCCGAGTCTTCATTATACCACAAATGATGAACATTAATACTTTATCAGCTTTGTCTATAGATGAGAATTTTTGGCAGAGTAGGCAAAACTTTCAAACATTATTTTTTAGACATTATTGAGAAAACAGTCCACATCATGTTTATCTCTCATACAAGAAAGATTTATCTGTTTCTAATGGAAATACATTGAGAAAATAGCTGAGGGATAAATTAAGTAGAAATAAATTCTGAATTGGGAATATTTTTTCTTTGGTGTGTATGTGTGTGTGTGTGTTTTGGTTGAAGTAAAATTGTTCTGTCATATACATACAGTGCTTACTAATTTGGATGATTGCTATAGACATCAACTCATGTAGATTAAATTCAGTTGAATATTGGAAACTAAGCAATGAGAAAGTGTTTCCTTTCTTCCACCTGGAAGAATTTTAAGATCAAATTTAACTTCAGCAAAGTGGTTTTGCCTTCAAGGGGTTTGATGATAAAGCTGTGTCACTATTTGACATCAGCTAACTACTATATCTGGTTTGTCCAGAGCCCAACTTACCATCTGATAGTATGTTTAATGAAGCACATACTGAATTTTTTAATGCCACATTAAGGCCAGTTCTATGCATAGAAACATTGACTTTTGAGTAATTTATTAATACAGTTACTGCATTTGTTTTATTTAGTTATTTTTACATTCTGACAAAGGAGGTTAGTATCTTAACTAATTTTCAGGCAGTACTGCTGTAAAATAATACAAAGCAAATAATTTCTTTTTGTAGTATTTATCATTATAGCATTGTATTACTTTCTTTCAATAGGAAGTCATAAATCATTTTCCCAATACTGACTAGTAGTGTTCATGTGGAAACCTAATTTGACAGCAAAGTACTTTATGGCCGCTGTGACTTGAGAAGAAGAAAGGTTTAATTGTAAAGTTACCGAAAATAACCTTACGGAAGTACTAGGAAATTGTATTCCTAACATACTTTAGAACTAAGCATATTACATACTGACTAATCTTTTTTTAAGCTGATTTTTAGAGTACCAGATCATTTTGTCTTAATCATATATAAGAATTTAGATTTTACTGTCTAGATGAGTGATGTGTAAATGGTATTACTCTGTTACATAGGGTCAAGAAAAATATGGATTATTAAACGTAACAAAAATTACTGAAAATGGGAAAAAGGTTCGGTAAGTATAAAAATCATTAATATTCTGACATGTATTATTTGACTGAAATTAAAAGCTATGAATATAGTTATAGTAGAAATGATTAAAAGGTTCATAAGAATTTCAAATAATGTATTTTCTAATATAATGTATGTAGGATTGTCATGAAATGTATGAAAATCTCCCTTTGTCTTGGCATTTTTAAAGGTGGTACTAGATTCAGAGGTGATAAAGCAGAGGATTCTGATCAAGCATTAGCTTTATTTAAACATTTTTTTCAGTAAGTAGTAAGTGCACATGGTAAAAAACAAAGATATGCATAATATTTAGCCAAAAGTCAGTCATCCATCTATGAGTTCCCTTCCCTAGAGGCAACTAGTTAAGTCTAATGAGAAATAGTGTTTTCTTCCAGAGTTAGAAGATATATACATCTGTATATGCATAGATTAATTTTTTAAACAGTCTTTGAAGAGTTTATTTTGGAGATGGTTCTGTTTCGTTCATGTAGAGCTGCCCATTGGTTTTAACTGCTGCAATATTGTGTGGCTGTACCCTAGTTTATTTAACCATTATTTGCAGGTAGGTAAATAGGCCTTGTCTACTGGTAGACATTTAGAATGATTACATTTTTTTTTGCTATTGCAAACAGTATTACACATACATTACATCTTACATAGTTCATTTTGCAAGTATGTAAATATACTTGTAGAATAAATTACAAAAGTGGACTTGCTAAGCCATATGCAATAGTCATTTTGATAGTGTTCCAAGTTATGCTCTATGGCACTGAATCGGTTTATACCTCTAATAGCAGTGGATTTCTCTGCACCTTTGCCAATTCAATATATTGCCCACTTTTTTGATCTTTGCTAATAGAGATTAGAGAGAAAACGATATTTTTAATTTGTATTATTTTTAATGTGGTAGAATATCATAAGCCACTTGTAGGTCTTTTTGTTGTTGTTGAATTGCTAGTTCATCCCCTTTGTCTGCTTATCTATTGGGTTGCTGGCTTTTTTGGTTAATGTGTAGTAACTCCTAATGAATCAAGGAAATTAACTCTATAAGCTAAGTTGGATTTTCCCCAGTTTTTAAAAACTGCTAAAATGCTGTGATTTTATAGTCAACAGAGATCAGTCTGTTGTGTAAAGAAGAGTTTAAAATTTACATATAGTTGAGTTTTTAAGATTTGCTTTAACTGAACTGTCTTTGTCCCATTTTAGTACTTGGAAGTTTTTCTTTTAAGTGGTCTGAAATAGCTTTACAAATACTGCAATTATTTGTTCCTTCATCTGTTCTTTGGGTGGAGTCACTTGTGAATAGGGTCTTTATTTTTCCTTTTCTCCCTTTTGGGCATGTGTAGTGCAGATAGTTCTTTGGCCACTTTCTCTGTTTTTGTTTTTCCTGTGGTAGTCTTTTAGATTTTCGACTTCTTTTGGAATACTTTTGGTGATTTATGTTTTCTAAGAAAATCATCCATTTCATCTTCAGATTTATTTGTGTGGAGTTGAACAAAATAGTTTTTTTACTTTTGTGTATATCCAGGGTTCTCAAACATTTTGATCTGAGAACCCCTTTAAACTCTTAAAAATTACTGAATACTGCAAAGAACTTTTGTCTATGTAGTTTATAGCTATAGCTATTTACTTTAAGAAATTAAAACTAAGAAATTTTAAGTATTGCAACTCTTAAAACTATAACCCATTATCTGCTAACACAGATAACAAAATTACACATTTTTATGAAGGAAAATACCTGCATTTTCCAACACAAAAAATTTCCCTGAGAGGTGTGGCATTGTTCTACATTTTTGCAAATCTTTGAAATTTGATTTGATGGAAAACAGCTGGATTCTCATCTATGCTGGCAGTCAGTCTGCTGTGACACATTGTTTTGGCTGAAGTATATGAAGAGAATCCTCTCTTTCATATATAAAGCTGGCAAAGGGAGGAGTAGTTTAATATTCTTAGGTTATTGCACATATTTCTCTGCTACACCATAACTCCACAAGTGTTAGTTGCAGTTAGTGAACTTTCCTACTTAGTCACGTCAAAGTCCATCAGTCTGTATTGCACTTTGAATGAGTCTTTACCCATGCACAATTTTGTAGCATCTTGTGGATCATTTGGAAAATACTGGTTCACTAAAGTTTGCTGATTTTTTCAAATGTTGACATATTTTATAATATCAAAGAATCACAAATCTGTAACATCATAAAAAAATCATTAAGGATTGGAAAATTGTCCACATCACAGTGGTGGGTATGCCAGGCTTTCCCAAATTCTACTTACCCTTTGAAAGCTTTAATTTTTTATTGTCAACAAATACTGTCATTTAAATGACACGCTCACTTCATTTATTTTTGAGATAATGTCTACCTGCCAAATGCTCAAGACTAAATAACCATAGTATGATCATCAGTCTTGTTTTTGTTGTTTTTTTCCAGGAAAAATTTCCTGGGGAAAAAAATTGTGACTAATTCCGCTTGCAGCTCAGTCCCACGAGTGCTTCAGTCTTTGAGACAACTATTGTTAATTCACTATTTAATATTCAATATTCTTAATATGTTTACTAGTTCTATAGTTTTTCTAATTTTGAAAACTAAATTCAAAAAGTTTATTTAAAGTAGAAATACACTAATTTTAGCATTTTTCAGAGGAGGGAATCAGTAGATGATCTCTCTAGAAATAGAAGATTGAGTATAAAATAAATTTACAAATAAAAATAAATCTCTTCAAAATATCTTAAGAGATCCACACAAAACAAAATAATAAAATGAAATGAAAATATAGCAAAAAGATGACACAAGGACTAAACATATGTCAATGTCTATACTCCTCTATTAAAAGAAAAAGATAGATGAAGCACAAAACAAAACCCACCTAAATATTATATATAAAAGAGATACCTGAAAAATGATTCAGAAGAGTTAAAAAAAAAAAAAGGGCATGTCCAAGATACAAAAAGTAAAGCAAGAATAGGGCTTTTAATAGCAGACATGTTCATTTCGGAGGGGGGCAGGGGGAAGGAAAGCATTAAGCATCGCAAAGATGGGGACTTAAGATGATAAAAACTGTGGATAAATCCACAATAAAGATCTAATCATTAGGAATAGCCATTCACCAAGTAAGTAGCATTAACTACCATAAACAAAAACACCAGGAAATAAAAGGAAAATTAGATAGAAACTTAGTAGTAGTAAACTTTATTTTACTTTTAATCCATGAAGTTCAAGTATACATAAAAACTAATAAAGTAGGTCTAATTGATATGTATTGAGTTCTGCATTCTGAAAAAGGAAAATAAATCTTTTTAGTACCCATAGAATTTTCACAAAACCGTCAGTATGTTTGGCAGTAAGGTAGGCCTTCATAAATTTCTGTAGTAGACCTATTTGACATTCATTTTAGCCTGCCAGCAGTTGAATTTCCTTATAAGGTAAATATTGCTTGTCTTTGGAATGTGGGTTGAAGGAGAAGAAATAGGGACTTTTCTCTTTATACATTTTTTTCTTCATGCATTTTATATTTAGAGTTTTATATATGTGTTAATTTTGTAATTTAGGACAATTAAAAAAAACCCTCATCTTAGTAACCTCATTGATCAATGAGTATGTAATTTATTGTATACTTGTAATGTACCTAGTATCTATCACTTACATTGTGTAGCCTTATTAGGGGAAGGGAGAATACTAAGAAATATAAAACAATATGTATCTATAAAGAATTAGGTGAAGGGGTCATGTTTGCCTAATTTTTAATCATGGGTAATTCTTGCCAAATAAAGGGTTCAGTTCGTGTTACTTCAGAATAAATTCATACCCTTGATCACAGGTGTGCTGGATTAGTCCATGAGAACTTAATTAGGTATATAGTTATTCTGATAACTTCTATCTCTATTAGCTTCATTTATTTGGGGCATTATATCCTCAGTAAATACAATTAGAATGTCAATAATGAGTATACATTGTGGAAAACATTGTTAAGTAGGTTTTAATATTTTAAATGCAGTTGGAAAAACTAAGTAGCAAAGTTTTAGTTGGTCATATTTATAATTACAGAAAGAACTGGTTGTCTTCTTGGGCCGTATTGCAAGGTTCATCTTTACTCTTTACCAAAACTCAAGGAAGCAGCACAAGTTGGGTAAGTATTTCTTCTCTTTGAGGGCTTTATACATTTAAATTTTGTGGAAGGTATTTTACCTGAATTTCATGTAGTATTTCAGAGTCCTTCTAGCTACAGCTGGTATGCAAATAAAAGTAAATGAAATTTTTAAAAAGATGCATTTTGACTCATAACAAGAGGGCTAATTAGAAGTCTGATAAGTTGTATTATTTAAATCATCAAAGTCTGTTGTATCCATTGGACTGAAAGGGCAGCTTATTACTTGGACATAATAGAACAAAATATATCTCTTTATTCATCTCCAGGATGTTATAGGTTGTCCGAAAGCAGAGCATTCCACTGAAACTTCATAAAGCAAAGAAGCAATTACCATCAATTTATATAGAAAAATTTTTGAGCATTTTCATCCCTCCCCCCACCCACCCCCCATCCCTCTTTTAGGCTTTTCTGATACCTTAGGAAATATCTTGCTAATGGATGCACAAACGAGCTAAAGCACAGATGCTTACACAGTCAAAACCATGGTGGATTGATGCTCAGGTGCTAGTGTGGGTCCCTGAGAGGGAGCTTGGGGTGTGAGTTTGTCTCCACAATTGCTCACTGACAACAAATGTCCAACGCTATTTTCACTCTTCACCTTTTTTTTTTTTTTTCAACGTTTATTTATTTTTGAGACAGAGACAGAGCATGAACAGGGGAGGGGCAGAGAGAGAGGGAGACACAGAATCTGAAACAGGCCGCAGGCTCTGAGTGGTCAGCACAGAGCCCGACGCAGGGCTCGAACTCACGGGCCGTGAGATCATGACCTGAGCTGAAGTCGGACGCTTAACCGACCAAGCCACCCAGGTGCCCCCCTCTTCACCCTTTTTTAATGAAAGTGCAAATACTCATCAGATTTGTTTTGGTTAACAAAAACAGGTACTAATGTAGGTCTTTTGTAAAAAGCAAAGTGGTGTAAAACTTCCAGAAAGCAGGGGACACCTGTAAAAACTTTCTTATGCTTTGTGGTTTTGCCAGTTCAGATGTTTACTCAGAAAATAAACAGTAATGTGTCAAGCCCCACCTTGAATTGTGATCTGATCCTTGGATTACTAGTCAGTGATTACATATCTGTGTATGTCAGCCAGCATTTAGAAGAATAAGTAAATGTCCCATTACTTGTGGGATTTTTGAGGTTTTTTGTATATCTGAGTGTTTGCTATTATTACCCCTCAGTTAATTTGTAATAGAAATATTAAAAATTACAGTTTGTGACATAATAGTTAACACTTTTTGAATGCTTAATATGTATCAGGTACTCCTTTAAGGGCAGAAGATTATGCATATATTATTACCCTTTTAAGTCTGAGATAGCTACTGTTTATCATCCCCTCTTCCCCTGTTGTAGATGAGAAAATGGGGTGTGAAACAGTTAAGGAGCTTGCTGAAGGTCATATAGCTAGCTACTAAGTGGCAGAACTAGGTGGCATTTTGTCTCCAAAGTCCACCCTCAGAATATTTCCAAAAATTTTTGGTAATTGAATTTGAAAAGTCAAGCTTAAATAAAATTTAAAATGAAATCAATCTAATGTCTTTAGTCTGCTCTATATCCTACCTTAACCAGTATTTTCTTATATTTACTGTTGCTTTAAAATTAACAGGACTTATGGACCTTATGTTTGATAAAAAAAAGAAATCCATTTATAAAATTCAAGCAAATTCTACTCATTTACATTTATAATGCAGCCATTTAACATATTGCTCAGAACCAGGAATGCATAGAACATGTTAGAACTCTGATATGGCAACAACCCCAAAATCCTCTGGATTGGGCACTAATATGAACATTCTAGAATGTTTCTTCTGTTTTGTTCACCAGTTTTTTGGTTTGCTTCATTGTTTAACCAGAATGGTGGAACAGACCTGTGATCTGCTTTCCATATTTAAAGATTGAAATTTATCTTAAAGTAAATGGATAATTATGTGTTTCTCCTTTTTTTCTCTGAGGTAAAGCATGGTACTTTTTGTTTGTGCTAATGCATTTCTAGAGGGTTATGCAATTCTTCTTCCTGCTTGTGGCTCAAGCTTTCTTTGAAATCGAGTGCAGGAAATGAATGCAAGAAGAGGAATGGAGAAGCAATTAGAGATTAATAAGTAATAAAAAAGTACCTAAAGAAAGCCGAGTAATGGTTGTTTGATAATTTCTGATACTTAAAGATTGGAGGTTGTGTTATGTGCAGATAAAGTAGAGAACATTGTGGTAAGAGGTGTCATTTAGCTAGGCAGATTTGTATGTTATTTAAAGAAAATGAAAACTTTTTTAAATTTAAAGATGTTAAGTGAATACCTCAGCTCATGATCATCAGTACAGGCTGGTTGCATTTTACTTAAGGTTTTCACTCTTGAAGATCTTACATAATTCAGAACTCATAATTAAATCTAATCTTGACAAAGGATGTGAGGTATTTCTGTTCATCAGCTAAAGTTGTGTTACTGTATTACCATGTGGCAATAACGGAAACAGTGTAAAATTCAGTGAGCCAGCCAATTTTGAAACTGTAGAATTCTTAATTAATTTTTAAGTTTAGGGATTCACTATTTGAACTACTGCCTTTAAATGAAATTTTATTAATGTATTTTGAATTATAGAATATATTGTAATCATTTCAAATTGGTATAATTAAATAAAACTAAACAGATGTGAGATGATAAAATGCTTGGATTTGCAGTTAATTCTTAATTTTTATTTTATGGCAAATTTAAAAATCAGACTTTCTTTCCATATGTAACATTTATGAAGTGAATGAAAACTAATTTAAATGGGCTAAGTAAAAGCAAGTCAAGATGATTCAAATAAAAAGTATATGAGTGTGTACAATATATTTTGGCACATACAACATTCATAAATATTAAAAAATTGGTGAAATATGTGAAAGGCTTCTTAATTAACTCTGTAATTAGGATTGTTAAAAAGGATTTGAAAAAATCACAGCTTTGTTTCTCTGCTCAGTCACCGAGTAGATCTATTGTAGGTAAAATGTATCCTGTTTATATAATGAAATCACACCTTACCTGAGGATGAGATTCTAAGGCTAGATATAAGCCAAAAAGACAAAAATCACTTGTAGTGAAAATGTCCTTGAGTATCTCTTAGAAAGGTGTTAGTTAGAAGTTGGTCTCTAGCAGAGATATTTTCTGCCTTTGATGTTGGAAGATTGCTTGCCCTCCACTTGGTTTATGTTAAGGGGCTAGTTGGTCCCCAGTCCAGTTGGTTCTTTAAAAATTAGTTTCACAATTAGTGCAAAAACCTATACCTAGATCTACTTGAAAAAAGAGCAGGTTCAAATCTTATGCTCACTCCAGGGCATATACTCATTGATTGAAGGTTGAGCAAAATCACTCACACTATTTGAAATTGTTTTTTGTTTTAATTAATTCATACTTAGCATTTATTTTTGGTTCCATGGATAGTTAATATTAAGTAAACAAAACATACATATGCACCATGCAACTCCACTATATAAGATAAATTTTACATAGGTGGTACATGATCCAGTGAGCCTTTCTTTCCCCTTTAGGATATATTCCAGTTGTTTTCTGTATAATTAGTTATCCACTGGATTGTGATATCAATAACATAAATTATACTTGTTTTTTTTCTTACTTCATTTCACCTGATCTGTTCAACAGACCTTAAAGCCTATTTTGTTCTGGGCATTGTGTTAAGTTTGGGGAGTTACGAGTAAGTAACATGGTCTTTATCCTCATGACTTACACTATAATGGGGAAGACTGACAAGTGCACAGTTATAATGTGACATGACATGTATTGTGCTACCTTTCGGGATATCATTCATCATATTCCTTGAGTATTATAAAAATCACCCCACAAATATTAGTAATTATTCAAATTTATTTATATGTGCTTTTAAATATCTAAAAATTGTCATTTTGGGGGGCAGATAATTCTTTGTTGTGGGGGCTCTCCTGTAAATTTTGTGGTATTTAGCAGAAGATAGTAGCATCCTCACCTCCAGGTGTGACAACCACAAATGTCTCCAGACATTGCCAGATGTCCCCTGGGGGACAGAATTGCCTGTGGTTGAGAACCACTTGTCCTAAAGGAAGAGAAGGCAAACTGGATGGTAGGGCCACTGGGGGACATTGCCCAGCAGGTTGCAAGGAGGAAGCTCCCAGATTCAGGGGCTGCTGGGTAAGATGGTGGTGGGCCAGATGTGACTCCCGTCTGTGACCCTTCAGGTCTTCTGTTGTGAATACAGACGAAGATGTTTAATGTAATTTCTGTTTAATGTAATTTCTATAAAGCATTCACCTTAAAAATAAAGCATGAACTTACATAGTAACAGAGTCAGAAAATAATTCTGGGATATAAATGCTTAGTGTAATGTTTAATGTAATTTCTGTTTAATGTAATTTCTATAAAGCATTCATGTTAAAAATAAAGCATGAACTTACATAGTAACAGAATCAGAAAATAATTCTGAGATATAAATGCTAGGGCCTTTGCAAAATATTTGGAAGTTAAGCTTTGTGTTGTGTCTGCTTGTGGAATTGTATTTTTGTCCCATTTGTTTCCATATGCTTTTCTCTTATGTGTCATTTTGCCGTTGTGCATTATTATGACATCATCACTTTCTTCCCTTTTTCCATCAAGTCATTCTGCCAACAGGGCTCTGTCTCTGAGCTCTTGCTTTCGCTGCTTTCTTCTTGGAAAAATTCTGTCAGTCGTCGGCCTGCATATGTAAAATCTGATCCTGTTTCGGCTGTCACTGTATGTGTTCTTGTTGCATGCCCCTTGCCACAATTATTCCATTTTCTTTGCCATGAATTTATTGGAGGGATGTATGATAAAGTGGGACTAAAGTTTGAAAAAGAATGAGTAACAAACACAAAATTTTGCCAACCGCATAGAATGTACTTTTACCAGCATTCCATGTCCTGTCATTGTATTTGTTATTTGGTTGCTATATCTTACTTGGTTAGTTATTTAAGCTAAGTATCTTAGTTTATAGCTAACCATTTACAGGCATGTAATGACAATTTGTACATGGATTTTTATCATTCAGTTAAATGTGTACATTTAAGTTTTACAACTTTTGAGATCATCATTTTTGCTCAGAAAGTTCTCTTTGCCCATTGTAGCTCCTATGGTTAATTAAATGTCTTTTGAATGACAATGACAAAGACACTTAAGGCCAAGACTCTGTAAATTAGTCAAAATTTTTGTGATTGTTATTATGATTCCACTAATAAAAAATTCCATATAACACTCTAAGCTTTGTTTTGATTCCACTAATAAATGCCATATAATATCCTAAATGTTGTTTTGTTATAACAAGTACATTATTTAAGTCCACGTTGCTAGCTGAAAAGATGAAGTAAAAGGGAACAGATGAAGTTGAACCATTCATTAAATGGGAAGCTACTGAGTAGTTATTGACGTTATGAACAGTGACTAAGATATCACTAGGTTGCTGGGGTAATATCCATTTCCAATGACAAACATAATTTGACTTGAAAATATTTTAAGAAACGAAATCTTCTGTAATAAATCTTTGGCCTTAAGATTATAGCCCTTAAAGATTTAAAACCTCTAAACCTTTCAATAAATGGGAATGCTATTTTCTGTTCTTAGTTCTGTTGTCTATTCTTAGTTAAATTTCTAAACAAAAATTTAAGTTAATGATGACAAGGTGCAGAGTACGTCTGTATTTAACATGAATTTTCTGCTGCTTGCTAATCTTTTCTTTATCTGGTTAACAAAATCTAACAGCTAGCTAAGTGCTTTTTCTTTTCATGTCAGCTGTCTTCCTATTCTTTTCACAGTTTTTTATTAAATTGCTGAGGCTTCATAGCATCTGGCTCCAGGTATAATTTCTAACAAAGGCTAAATAAAAGAACATGAGGCTTAGAGTTTTCTGTTTTTATAAGTTACTGTTAGTTGTTGACAACATAAATAGTCAATAAGGAAATAACTCTTGAAAGCACAATCAAGTTTATAGAATGTTTATTGAGTGGAAAACAACTTGATATCTGCCAGATATTATTTATACATATGTAAGAATAATGCCTTGCCTTTTGAACACATCATTTTACCTAGTCCTATATAGTCTAGGTTCAGTTCCAAGCCAAAGGATACATGCGTTTGTAAATTTCCAAATAAAGTATTACAATTTTCCCTCTCTAGGCATTGTTCCAATTTGTACTGTACTTGCATATGAAGGCCTATTTCTCTATGCAAAACATAGTTTTTCATCTAACTTTTAGAATTTTTTTTCTACACTGATGGGTGAAAAAAGATTTTAGTGTGGCTTTATTTTGTGTTTTTCTTATTAAGATGCAAGTCGAGCCATTTCCTTTTCTGTGAACGATATATTCATGTCTTGTAGACATTTCAGTTTTAAGGTATGAATTGTTATTTTATAATAAAGACAAGAATTTGAGGTAATCACCTGTTTGATTTATTGTTCATAATATAAAATTGGTCTAAATTGTTTTTGATACGCTCGTGTCCATGAATATCACAAGGGTTTTTCCTTTTTTCTAAAATGAAGTTTGGGAGTAATCAGTCCAAGCCAGAGTTCACAGTGGACCTGAAGGGGGCGACAGTGGAGATGGCTTCAAAGGACAAATCCAGCAAAAAGAATGTATTTGAGGTAATACAATTTTTTTCTAAGTATAATTCACCTTCTTTAAATTTTTTTTAATGTTTATTTTTGAGAGAGATTGAGAGAGAGAACAGGGGAGGAGCAAAGAGACAGGGAGACACAGAATCAGAAGCAGGCTTCAGGCTCCAAGCTGTCAGCACAGAGCCCAACCCGGGACTCGAACCCACAAACTGCGAGATCATGACCTGAGCCGAAGTCGGACACTCAACCGACTGAACCACCCAGGCGCCCCTATAATTCACCTTCTTAACCATAGTAATTGGGTGTTCTTTTTTTTGAGTTCTTTTGAGCTATATTTTAGTGCAACTGATTAAGGCAAAGTTGGTCTTTAAATCAATTTGGTGTCATAATTTAAGGGGAAAAAAGCTGGTATAAAGATCTGGGCTTCACTTGCATAAATTATTGGGTCTCAGACTATATATTACAAGCCTTTGTTCCACAGTCTTGCCTTTCCCTACCAACAATAAAAAGGGTGTGGATTCCTTTACCTACCAAATCTAATACTGAAAAATAAGTTGAAACCTTTCCATTTTGTCATTAAAAATCCCCCACAGTAATATATGATTCTGTATCTGTTATTACTGCTGCATATCAGACCACCTTAGAATTTAGAAGCTTAGGAGAAAAGAACCATTTTTTTAGTTGGGTTTGGCCTTTACTGAGCTGAGTGGTTCTTCTGATCTCACATGGGGCCATTCATGAGGCTTTAGTAGTGGCTTGACTGCGTCTGGGCAGTCTACTCACATGTCTGGTGTTGTGCCAGCTGCTAGACCTCTTTCTCTCCAGGTTCTCTCACTCTTCAGGAGGCTACGCCAGGCTTCTTCATGGGGCCGTGTCAGGGTTCCAAGAGGGTAAGAGTGGAAGATATAAGACTTCCTGAGGCCTAGAGTTAGGAGTCACACATCAGTGGATTCCGTTGGTTAAAGCAAGTCCGAAAGCCAGCCGAGTGTTGAGGGTTGTGGGGAACTAGAACCCACCTGTTGATGGAGGAACAGTAAAGGCACATTGCAGAAGGGTGTGTATTCAGAGATTGGAGGAATTTTTCAGACTGTCTTTGCAAACAGTCTTCCCAATCCCAGCCTTCCTTTAGAGCCTCATGTGTCAGTCCTTTCCTGTCTTGTCCAGGCATTTGCTGTTTTCCAAGTGAGACCTAGGCTTTCCTGCTCCTATGATTTTTACTCTTAGTATCCATGGCAGTCTCTGCTTATCACATGTTACCTGTCTTTCAAGACCCATGAGAAATGTGACCACAACACTGATGCTTCTTTTTTACTATGCTTTTAAAATAGCATTTAATTGAGTGTGCCTTAGTTGACTATCATGTGTAAATTATGCTTCCCACTAGATAATTATTATCTTTTTCAGCAGAGAGACTATTTTTCCTTCTCTTGAAGTAAGAACTTCTGACAGTATCTCATGTGCAGTGAATATTCAGTATTGGTAGACTGGCTTGATGGACTCTGGGAAAGTAGTACAAGAAAGGAAGTCAGTGTTTACTGAATTAACCTTGTAGTTTTAAGAAGTAATTTAGAGTGAAAGTGAATCCATGGTCAAATAAATGCAGGCAATGGTGTATATTGTTATTCTTTCCTTAGAAAATCAGTGTACCCTGGAATATCAAAGCCCTGCAATATCTTGAAGGAGAGAATCTTGTTTAACTTTCTTCAATCCAGTATTTCCCAAATTAATATCTTAAATATCATTGAGGAATACCTTTTTTTTTAAACATTACTTTGGTAACTATATTTGAGGCATATGTCTCAGAATGTTGTATGGGAAACAATGCAATATGTTCCTCAAGGAAAAAAATAAACAGTTACTAACCACAAAATAGGAGGAAGGCTTTCTCCCAATACCTCATAATTTTTCTTAGTCAAGTGGAAGAAACTTTGAAGCAAAGTGATTACACATAATCTGGCAGTAGCCTTCATGTAGAATAATACATAGTATCCTTACTTGAGTAGTTCATGATTTGACACTTAATTTAGTACTGTTTCTTTCCAAAAGTGATGTAACATTTATTGTCTGTGCCTTCTCTTTATACCAAGACATTATATTTATTTGCCTATTAAATAGGAAATAATGAATATTTCACTCTTTCATATATATTTTCCTACATTTATTTTTTAACTGGGGAGAGAAAAAAGTTCCTCAGATTTACATAAAAAGATCACAGATTTTATTTCTTTACAAATGAATTTTGTTTTGGGGCACCTGGGTGGCTCAGTCAGTTGAGTGTCTGATTCTTGATTTCAGCTCAGGTCATGATCCTGAGGTTGTAGGATTGGGTCCTGCACCAGGTTCTGCACTGAGCATGGAGGCTGCTTGGGATTCTCTCTCTCTTTCTCTCTTTCTCTCTTTCTCTCTTTCTCTCTTTCTCTCTCTCTCTCTCTCTCTCTCTCTCCCCCCCCTCCCCTCTCTCCCCTTTCTGCCCCTCCCCTACTTGTGCACATGTGTATGTGTTCCCTGTAACATAAAAAACATAAATTAAAATGAATTTTGTTTCAATTCTAATTGAAAACACACAGCTTTGATACTTGAACTTATTTTTTTTTCTGTTTATTTTTTGTTCTCATTAATTTTATTTTTTTAATTTACATCCAAATTAGTTGGTGTATAGTACAACAATGACTTCAGGAGTAGATTCCTTAATGCCCCTTACCCGTTTAGCCCATCCCCCCTTGCACACCTCCTCCAGTAACCCACTGTTCTCCATATTTATGAGTCTCTTATACTTTGTCCTCCTCCCTGTTTTTTATATTATTTTTGTTTTCCTTCCCTTACGTTCATCTGTTTTCTATCTTAAAGTCCTCATATAAGTGAAGTCATATGGTATTTGTCCTTCTCTGACTAATTTCACTTAGCATAATACCCTCCAGTTCCATCCACGTAGTTGCAAATGGCAAAATTTCATTCTTCTTGATTGCCGAATACTACTCCATTTTGTGTGTGTGTGTGTGTGTGTGTGTGTGTGTGTGTGTGTGTGTATACATATCACATCTTCTTTATCCATTCATCCATTGATGGACATTTGGGCTCTTTCCATACTTTGGCTATTGTCGATAGTACTGCTATCATTGGGGTGCATGTATCCCTTCGAAACTTCACACCTGTATCCCTTGGGTAAATGCCTAGTAGTGCAATTGCTGGGTCGTAGGTTGGTTCTATTTTTAGTTTTTTGAGGAACCTCCATACTGTTTTCCAGAGTGGCTGCACCAGCTTGCATTCCCATACTTGAACTTATTTTTTAATGAAAAAGTACACTAGATTTCAACAAGTTTTATTGCATTTGTGTGATGGAATTTGGGACCCTAAGTTATTAGATTTTTGTTGAGAATTTTTTTGTGAAAAAAAATTTCATGTTTTATAAAATAATTCCTCTGGGAAAAGTAAAAAATACTCTATTGCTATGCAGCATTACTTTAACCTTTTATCACTTAATGTAACGTCTTTTGCTGGTGGTTTTGTAGACTTTAGCTTAAATATATTCATTTATTTGGGGGCTCCTGGCCGGCTCAGTTTCTGGAACATGAGACTCTTGATCTTAGGGTTGTGAGTTTGAGTCCCATGTTGGGGGTAGAGATGACTTAAAATCTTAAAAAATAAAATATACACACACACACACACACACACACGTGGCTTAGATGAACATCTGACTCTTGATTTCAACTCAGGTCACAATCCCAGGGTTGTGGGGTCAAGCCCTGCATCAGGCTCTGGGCTGAGCATGGAGCCTGCTTGGGATTCTCACTCTCTCTTTAATAATTATGTGTGTGTGTGTGTGCGCGCGTGTGTGCGCACATGTGCATTCATTTATTTGGTTGAAAGCACTAACTGTACTTTTTTTTTTTTCCTTTTCTCTAAAGCTGAAAACCCGTCAAGGAACAGAACTGCTAATTCAGTCTGATAATGACACTGTTATTAATGATTGGTTTAAAGTTCTTAGTAGTACTATCAATAATCAGGTATGTGTTTGACTTAGGTAAATGTTTTTACTTCAGAGCTGTTTTTCTTTTCTGCTTTCTAATTGACTGTTGCATATCTAGTTTCCAACTTATATGTGATAAAACAGGTGGGAAAGGCAGTGGTCAGTTTAGCAATTCCCCAGGGCTCGTGGAGACTTAACATTCTCAATTCTATAATATTTGCTATTAGTGGATGTTAAATAATTTTCAGATTGAAGGATTGGTCCTAAAAGAAATCATTCAAGAAGAGGGACAAACCATTCCTAGTGCATAGTATTTATTCAATGATTGATGAATTGGGAATAGTGCTATTTGGTAGAGGCAGGTCCTAGGCAGTTATAAAATGAATAAAGCTATAGTCTCTTCATGAGGACCTTTTCTTTCCTCATGATAGCTCTCTAGCTACCCCTTAGGCGTTCTAGTTCCTCCCCTCACCCCCCTAATCATGGAGGTGTTCAGTACCCTCCCATTCCTGGTAAGTCTCCTCGTGTGTGTGTGTGTGTGTGTGTGTGTGTGTGTGTGTAATATTACACACACACACACACACACACAGCAGATATAGAATATAGAGTATATGTATATATATAACAATAATAACCAAAAAGAACCTCAAATTTGTATCCTGCAGCTGTGTTAGTAAGAGCAGGAAGAAACAAATAGGGATGCTACTTTTTCAGACTATATTCTTACCCACACTGTATGGGGACATGTTCCTGATTAAGGATCATAGGTCAGTGACAAAAAGAAAAGTGAATACTGAAGAAAGTGTGTTATGGTTTTAAACTAAACAAAGACTGAAAAAAAATTGGGAATCACGGGCTTTAGTGAAGACTGAGAAGTCTTTCAGAGACTGTAGGTGAAGCCTCATTATTAATAAGATTTGTGATCTTGGGGCACCTGGTTGGCTCAGTCAGTTAAGCATCCAACTTCAGCTTAGGTCATGATCTCATGGTCTATGAGTTCATGCCCCGTGTTGGGCTCTGTGCTGACAACTCGGAACCTGGATCCTGCTTCGGATTCTGTGTGTACCCCTCTCTTTCTGTACCTCCCCCACTGGTGTGTTCTCTCTCTCTCTCTCTCTCTCTCTCTCTCTCTCTCTCACACACACACACACACACACACACACACACACACACACAAATAAATAACCATTGAAAAAATAAGATTTCTGATCTTACTGAGGTATTCTACCTCTATGGGCATCCACTTTTTTCACTTATAAAATAGGGAGGTTGGATTTGATTGTCTCCCAGTATCCTTTTAAGCTCCAGTGTCTTTATGATGCACTCAGTTCAAAACAACCAGATTTGGAATCTTGAGTATTAACTCTTACTCCTCTTTTTACCTCTTGTAGCCAGTTATTCATTCATATACATACATACATTCATATACATACATACATATACTTCCTTTGCAGTTTGTAATATTGTATATTTCTGAATCTTGTCTCTTCCTTTCCATTTATTCCTGAAACCTGATCAAGACTTTATATGTTAGATAAGAGTCACTTCCCAGTTTTTCTTATTTCATCTCATCCCCCACCAATATGTTCCTAATAGTATTGCTGTATGAAACTTCCTAATGTTAACTTTATAATCCTCTCCTGCTCAGAAACCTTCTGTGACTCTCATTAAAATTCAACAACCCGAGCCCAGTCTGTCTTTTCAAATGTACCTTCTTTCTACTCTACCCAATATGGGCTTTCAGCTCTAGTCACTGTAATCTGTTCCCAATCCCTTGAAAAGCAAGTATGGCTGCATTCATTTAATAAACGTGAGAGTGCTTTATGCACTGGGGAGATATAGCAGCATGCAACCACATGCTACACATTTCTGTATGGAGTTTACAGCCAAAGACAGAAGATTACTGAAGACAGATGACTGAATAGTTAATACAGTGGAATGTGGTGAGGTTTATGATGGTAAGGGATATACAACTTACTATGAAAATACCAATTAAGGAGGGGCTAACCTAGTGTAGGGATCCAGGAGAGCCTTGCAGAGAGAAAAAGGGTTTTGTTTTTTTTTCCTTTCCATTTAAGCCTTATAGGATCAGGGGATAAGCCAAGTGAAAAGAGAGTAACATCAACTATGAAATTTAAAATATATACTGTTTACAAAGTGGCAAAAGATACTGTAGAAATATGCACAATAAATGTAGAAAGAAGCACAAGACTCCTGCAGGGAAGATTGTAAAACTTGACTGAGAGACATGGGAGAAAATCTCATTATATGTTCATGGATTGAAAGATTCAGTAATGTGGAGCGCCTAGGTGGCCCATTCGGTTAAGCATCTGACTTTGGCTCAGGTCATGATCTCCTGGTTGAGTTTGAGCCCCGTATTGGGCTCTGTGCTGACAGCTCAGAGCCTGGAGCCTGCTTCGGATTCTGTGTCTGCCTGCTTCGGATTCTGTGTCTTCCCCTGCTCACGTTCTGTCTCTCAAAAATAAATAAATATTTAAAAATATTTTAAAGATTCAATAATGTAGGGGCGCCTGGGTGGCTCAGTCAGTTGAGTGTCTGACTTTGGCTCAGGTCATGATCTCGTGGTCTTTGAGTTCGAGCCCCGCATCGGGCTCTGTGCTGACAGCTCAGAGCCTGGGGCCTGCTTCCGATTCTGTATTTCCCCCTCTCTCTGTCCCTCCCCCGCTCATGCTCTGTCTCTCGCTCTCTCTGTCAAAAATAAACATTTTAGAAAAAATTTAAAAAAATAGATTCAATAATGTAAAGATATGTTCTTCCAAATGATTTATAAATTTATATATTTGAGATTTTTGAACCTCCTTCAAAATCTCATGGGACTTGACAAGCTTGTTCTAAAATTCATACAGGAATATAAATTTGGTAAAAGTAAGACACTCTTGAAGAAGAAAGTGGAAGGACTTGTTCTGTCAGATGTCAAGACTTTATAAAGCTGTATTAATTAATAGAACATGGTATCCATACCAGGCTAGATATGCAGATCTATGGAACAGAATAAAGAACACATACCTTTGGACACTTTATGCTAGATTTAGCACTGTAAATAAGGAAGAATAAGCTTTAAAATAAATGGTACTGGGTCAACTGGATATCTAAGAAGAAATTAGAACCTTTTTTTATGCTCTACACAAAAATAAGTTCTAAGTGGAGTAAAGACATCAGTGTGAAAGGCAAAGCAATGCTTCTAGCTTTGAGAACTCACTTCAGTTTTTTAACCCGTAAAAGTGACTGGTCAGGCTGTACATGAGCCCTGGGATTTCTTTCAATGCCTAAAATCCATGAATTGTGAGTAATTACTAGCTATTGATACAAAGTATAATTTGCAACATCTGTTGGTGTGAAAAATTAATGTGCCCTAGGCTAGTTAGCTTTATCTTGTAGTATTAGCACAGAATGTAGCTTCATCATGTTCTGTCACCACAGATTATAGTCTGACCTTTTAAGTCTTGTTACTATAATTCTTATGCAGTCGATCTACACAAGGGAAGATAGCCTCATCATCAGTATATAAACCCATTGTCATGTGAATTATTAGCATTTTTTCTCTTTTGAAATCAGAATTAATTTCCCCCATCTAGAGGAAAAAGAATACTTTTAAAGAGTTATCAAGTATCTAAATCATATATATCATATACTAAATAGTTCCCTAAAATCATTTAGGAGGATCAGTTACTGATTATAATGAGAACTATGCTATCACATCTAAAAATAGTTTCAAAAGTAATATGTGTTTGGGAAATCTGTAATCAATAGACAGTAGAAACTGATGAAGCAATTGAAGAGGAGATACCAGATTCACCAGGAATAGAAAAGCATGATAAAGAGAAGGACCATAAAGACCCTAAGAAACTTCGTGGTAAGTTATTCTTTATATGTTTTGCTAGTAGCCTTCAGATTAACTGAATGATTAGAAAATCATTTCTGCTTTTGTTCTCCCATATTCTGAAGAAGGCTAGGCCTGTTACAGGCATTGTCATGGACATATAACAATGTAAACACATGAAAATTTGATTATTTTAATTCTTTACTACCTATTGTTTGTGCTCTCAACTTTCCTCATATATAGTTCCTTTCAAGAAATTTACTTTTTGGATATTTTTTATGGTAACCAAAAAAGAAATCAGATTGATGGCAATGTAGGACGTTATTCACGTGGTCCCATTCTTAGTGTAGAAGTAATTATGATGAGATTTTGTTAGCTTAAAGTACAAATAATTGTGATGGGTATACATATCTCCAGACTCCTAGTCCAGTAAGGATACTGCAGGATAGGGACTTGTTTATGTTTTATAGACATTTTTTTCTGGTCATTTTACCTTCTAAAACTGATGGAGAGTCAAAGAAGGTATAAGTAGTATCATTTATGAAACACTGAATATAAATTAAAATAACCAGTGTCTTAGCACATATACCAAAGAAGGTATAGTTCATTGTCACTGTTTAGTGATAAAAATGAAATGTTTTGCTTGATTTATCACTTTGAAATTGGGTCTGGGTTAGCTTGATTCTTCACATATTACTCTCAAACTGTGTTAAAGTTACAATAACTGAATTTATAACTGATTTTTACATTTGAGATTAATATGTTTTGAGTGCTAGGTGGAAAAACTTTCATCAAGAAGTTTTTATTTTATGAAATGCCTAATATCTGTTTGTCTTAAGCCATGAAAGTGTCCAGCATAGATTCTTCAGAACAGAAAAAAACGAAGAAAAACTTAAAGAAGTTTCTTACACGGCGCCCCACTTTGCAAGCTGTTCGTGAAAAAGGTTATATCAAAGGTAGATAGAAGTGATGTTTTTACTAATGTTGGCCAAAATCAGAAATAAGACATTTTAAAATAAAAACTGAAAAATTTTTGACTAGTAAAAATGTTTTAATTCTTTAGAGTTACCAGGTGCATTGGTTAAAATACATTTGAGTGATTAAAATTGATATTTTAATGCACATGAAGGGTTTAACTAAAACATTGAACAGACCTAAATACCAGACAACCCTGTACCAGAGGAATTACAGGGATGTGATGGATGGATAGGAGACATGACTATAATAAAGATTTTTAGTTTTGAGATGCACAGATCAGAAGAAATTTTGAATAATTGATCCCTAACACAGTAGAAAGAAAAATATTGAACAATTTTATCTTGATTGTTTGCTTTCAGTTTTCATTTCAGGTGATTTTAAAATTCATATAAGGTGTGTTTTCCTAATTAATTTTCATATTTGTTACTTCATTTATAAGCAGTAATAGCAATAATGCACTAACAGGATCTTTTTTTAATAAGAGTATTCTTTAAAATCACATATACTTGTGTATGCCTTTAGTTTTTACAAGCACTTTTAATTTCAATGATTTCTAGTACATGACTCAGTGACATTAATTAGTAAATAAAGATATAGGTAAAGGTAGTATATAACACATACATGTCTTTGAAATTTCAAATAAAGACCATCACTGGAACATCTGTTTGCAAAGCATCTAAAATACACAAATGGGTTTCATTAAAAAGATACTTAAAACTAGGTAGAGTTCAGCCAATTAAGGGATTCAAATTAGCAACCTTAAGAGTTATCGGTAAACAGGGACTCTGAGATGATGCATATGAATTTTGTATATTGAGTTTAGAACTTTAAAAAAAGCCTGACAAGTCAATGAAAAGAAACTGCTATTAATTTGTTCACCAGGCTTTTTCATTGAAAAAGGCAGTTTCATTGAAACTGCTATTAATTTGTTCACCAGGCTTTCTCTATATTTTCATTGAGAAATATAAACTGTTGGTGCTTTATAGTGTTATGCTGCCTTACGGTGATAGGAGATTGTGTTTAGCACTTCGAGTATTTTGTTTTCCTGGATACTTAGCACAAATGTGTCATGTCAGAACCGTGCTTTTTTCTTTTTTTAATGTTTATTTTTGAGAGAGAGAGAGAGACAGAGCATGAGCAGGGGAGGGGCAGAGAGAAAGGGAGACGCAGAATCCAAAGCAGGCTGCGGGCTCTGAGCTGTCAGCACAGGGCCTGATGTGGGGCTCGAACCCACAAACCACGAGATCATGACCTGAGCCAAAGTCAGACACTGAACCGACTGAATCACCCAGGCACCCCGTGCCGTGCACCATGCTTGTTTTAATACTTAAAGAAATATTTCAGTATTTACTAAGTGTTAAGTGTTCACCTAGGTGCCATGAATACCTACTGGTGTTCAAGAATTGCAAGGTCCCTGCCCTCATGAAACTTACATAAAAATGAGAAATGGACAAGATAACTTCAAATAGTGCTGACTACTCTGAAGAATTTACCATAGTAATAGAATAGAGAGTGATTGTAACTGGGTTGCCTTAGGCTGCTCCTAAGGTTTTTCTAAGTAGATGATACTTTAGCTGAGGGTGAGAGTGAAAAGAAGGAGCCACGTTTGGGAGAGAGGATGGATCTCTGCAAAAGGTGTAGAAAACAAAAAGGCTCTCAGGTAGAAATGAGTCAGGGTGTTTGTGGTGTTTAATAAAAGCAGGACAGTTGAGTTGTTTGAAGTGGCATTGGAAAAGGGCAGGCAGATCACAGAAGGCGTAAGTCACAGTTGACGGTGTCTGGCACGGAAATGTCTTTGATAGCACTGTGAATGGTTATCACCATGTTGCAAACTAAGTTTTAGCAAGGTGGTTTATTTTAAAAAATAAATCTCTTTCAGATCAAGTATTTGGAGCCAATCTTGCTAATCTGTGTCAGAGAGAAAATGGCACAGTGCCAAAATTTGTGAAGTTATGTATTGAACATGTTGAAGCATATGGTAAGAGAATGATTTTTTTATGTTAAACATACTAACCCATTGTTTTGCCATCAAAATCCCTAGGATTTTTATGATTTTTGAGTGATAGAACAGTTGTAAGATATTAAGAAAAGCATCTTGTTTGCAAAAAACTTACGTGTTTATACTTATTTTAAATTAAGACCTTTGCAGGCACCTGTTGAATGTTCTGCACTTCTAGTTGACTAAGCGAATGGTATTCTTTGAAGCCATTTGGAGTTGGCATTTGCTTGAGATGAAGAAGGTGATTATGAAACTGAGTTTATTAAGAAGTGGTAGTGTAGAAGGTTGTGTTTACTTATCAAGAGAGTGTTCTTTCTCTTTAAAATAAAAATGAGATCACAGTTTAAAACCGTTAAATCAACTATGAAGTGTCTCAATAGACCAACCTTCTTATGTCATTTCCTGTTAAATAAGACTTAAACCAATTTATATTTTGGTTAATGTTAACATGTTTATAATACTTATACCTTTATTATATAAATATTATACTTAGAATTTATATTATACAAATATATATTTTTAATAAAATAATATCTTGATGGTAATCACATTAACTTGTATCTGTACCTCATCAAAAACATCTTGTATAGTTAAAACATTTGCATAATTTGTAATTTCTGCCAGTTTCAGATCTTGTCTCTGATTTTTCTTGACAACACGCCTTTATTTGAAGTTATATGAAGAGGCACATTAGATAGTGTGTGCTTTGTTAAATGTGTACAGCCTTATCATTTAATGAACATTTGAATTTTTTAGGCTTAATGGGATGAATTTCAAATGATTCTATTCCATATATAAAATAAGTTAAACTCTGTCAAATTATCAATAGTTTTTATAGAACCTTTACTTTTTAATTGCTAGTTTATATTAAGTTTATTATAAGCACTTAATAGGACAGCCATGTTTGAAAGAGTGCTTTAAGATATACATCCACATTATAAATTGTGCAAAAAAATGGATGCGCTGATTTTACTGGTTTCCTTTACCTGTTGAACTATCCGCAGGTGCAGAAGTTTATCTTAAATTGTTAGTATTTCAAGTTTGATGAGGTGATTTTTTTTTGAAATCCACCAGCTTCATGATAAACAAAGTAGAATTGTTGCTGTTTATTAAACATTTCCACCCCCTCTGTCTCTGCCAAGCATCTATAAAAAGCCAGTTAGAGGAAAAGAGCATTTGCCCATTTGATTTTAGGCTAATGTTAATGAAGAACAATTGTGAAACATGCAAGCATCTTTAGAAGAGGCAAACACCTACTTTAAACACAAAAATACTGTAATTTTCTTTTAGGTTTGGATGTTGATGGGATATACAGAGTAAGTGGCAACCTTGCTGTGATCCAGAAACTGAGATTCGCAGTCAATCATGGTAAGATTGTACTCCCTATTGTTATCTGCAAAAACTCTCATAACTGTTAGAATAAGTTTAAAGTAAGTTTAAAAAATTTCCTATTCTGTTTTTCAGATGAGAAGTTGGACTTGAATGACAGTAAATGGGAAGATATTCATGTTATCACTGGAGCACTCAAAATGTTTTTTCGAGAATTACCAGAACCTCTTTTTACATTTAACCATTTTAATGATTTTGTTAATGCAATTAGTAAGTATGTCATTACACTCAGTTTTTTTTTCTAGATGTTGAAAGTCCTCTGTACTGATTAAGCTACTACATTCTGTTTGATCTTTTAAATTTTTTCAAAGGTTTTACTTCAGAAATTTTAAATGTGACCACCAGATGTCACTGTGTATTACCAAATATCAGGTTCTAAACTATGTCACTGTTTTCAATTTCATGCAAAATCTCCAGTTTTTATCTTTTTTTCAGAACAAGAACCAAGACAGCGAGTCGCTGCTGTTAAGGACCTAATCAGACAGTTGCCAAAGCCAAATCAAGATACAATGCAAATTCTTTTTAGACATCTCAAAAGGTAAGAGGTTTACCACAAAAGAAAGAAAGAAAGAAAGAAAAGAGAGAGAGAGAGAGAAAGAGAGAGAGAGAGAAAGAAAGAAAGAAAGAGTAATTAGGGAGAAAAAAAAAAAAAGGTAAGACAAATGCATGGTTATGAGATGTGGCGTGGTACCCCCAAGGCCAGGTCAATGTCACTGAGACGTTGGTTCAGATCCCAGCTGAGCTAATTGCTATCTTTGTAACTTGAAAAAGACCATTCCTTTGGGCCTAGTACCCCATAGGCAAATGGTCTGCTATGAAAGATATTTACTTAAAGTAAATATTATATGTAAGCATTTATATAATACCTAGCACATAAGTGTCCAGAAATTGTTGAAGTTAGTTAATATGAAGATGAGATTGGTTAAGTGATGAATATTAAATTTAAATTACCCTTAAAGCCATCATAGCTTACTGCTGTAGTTGTTACATATAGTTGTCACTATAGTTATTACAGTACTATATTTATATAGTTACTATAGTACTATATACTGTAGTTACTATAGTTACTGCTTAGCCATTTTAATAACTGATTAAAGTGTTCTGATAGAATACTAGAATACTAAAATAAATTATCCCAATGAAGGAGATTTAAAACACACATAAAATGAGTAAAATGAAAAATTAATCTCTGTACCCTAATGAAATTTTTTTCCCCATCAATCTGGTGGAGTAATTATTGTTACCTGAATTGTAGCTCATACTTGCATCTGTGTCTTAATTTTGTTAGAGTATATACAGTTGTACCTTTCAGCTGTGTTTATCCAAAAGAAACTTTCACATGGTGTTTGGACTGAGTTCTACTTGGTTAAGTACTTAGTTTAGGAGAATAAGCATTATTTCTCATTTCTCTTTTTTTAAATTTTTTTTTGTTTTTGAGAGAGCAAGAGCACGAGTGGGGAGGGGCAGAGAGAGAGAGAGAGAGAGAGACAGACACACACAGAGGCAAGCAAGCTCTGTGCACAACCTGAGCTGAAGTTGAACACTCAATAGACTGAACCACCCAGGCGCCCCATTATTTCTCATTTCTAAATGCAAACTGTTTATAATACAATTTGAAGAATTTTTCCTCTCTGCTTACTCTTTTAACAATTTATTTTTTCCTTCTTAGAGTTATAGAAAACGGAGAAAAAAACCGAATGACCTATCAGAGTATAGCAATTGTTTTTGGTCCCACTCTGTTAAAGCCAGAGAAAGAGACTGGTAACATAGCAGTTCATACGGTCTACCAAAATCAGATCGTAGAATTAATTCTTCTGGAAATAAGTTCCATCTTCGGGCGTTGATTCTTACTGAAGACAACCTGTGGAATAGAAGTTGGATTCGATCAGATTTCAAACCCTTAATATGATGTGTTTAATTTTGGACCAAGCAGTTACTCTTTGATTTTGCACTTTTTGGAGGGATCAGAAGGGAATGGGAGAGTCAAGATGTGTGTTAGGCCCTCATATTTGCTGCTTTGTTGCAAGTTGATATAACTGTGTGTAATTTTGAATTAATTTTATCCTGAATGTGTGCATTTCATACTCTGAATTTCAGTAAAAATCAAAACTTGCAATTCTAACCAGTCGTATACACTGGATAATTTGGTAAGAAAAGTTTGTTTTTTTGTTTTTTTGTTTTTTTCAAACTGGATAATGTAGAATTTCTTCTCGTGATTCGTTAGATTCATCACTTGATAGAACAGTACTCACTATCAGTTATTTTGAAGACGCTCTTGGGCATTCTAAACGAAATGAAGTACATCCTTTTTGAAACCTGTGTATTTTTTTTTTCAGGGTTTCTGCATGCAGTGGTAGTCTAAGTACTACAAGTCACTATAACCCAGATGTAATCCCTTGTGCAGCCTTGCTGCCTTTAACTGTGTTGCACAGCATCCTTACTGGATGGATGTCTTAGTTGTTTGTTTGGGCAGCACACTAATATTACTTAACACACTGTGATACTGGAGTTTAACTTAGCATAAGTCAGTTCAGGGTATTTTTGGGCTGTCTGTGCTATACTGATTTGTAGCTAAGCATCCTAATTCTGTCTAGTGCCATACTGAGTTCTTGGTATGACCCTGTGGAAACAGACATTAGTTGATGTAAATATAAGCTAAAGACAATGTCCTTTAGCTTATGTATATAATTTTGTTGTATAGTCTCAGAGTACATCCTAACCTGACATTTCTAATCATGATATTGGTAATCTTTTCCGTGAATATTAGGTTTCCTCCAGAAATAGGCTGTTATTTGAGAAACTTAACTGTGTGCACTTTTAGATTTTAATTACATTTACAGGCAAATCACTGTAATGCAAATGGTACTGGAAAAATACTGAATAGACTTGCTAAATGGCAAATGCACTACAAGAGGAACCTTTTAGATAATTTAATATGTACAGAATACATTAGAAAAAATTTATTACAGAATTCTAACTGCAGTATGAATAGTGGAAACCCATATGTAAATTAGATGGATGTCAAATGGAAAATGACATTGCTAAATTTGAGAATTTCTTTTTACATTACTAATGTAGGTTGATTTGTACAATAAAACAGGGTTTGGAAGGTTTTGTTACAGAGAGCATGGTCTGTTAAAGATATTTTAAGATGTATTTTTCTAGATTAACTGATGTATATGAAATGTCTAATCTGAATAAAGAAAACTATAAGAGGTTTAGAGATTTTCCATTGGAAATGTGCATTTTGGTTTTACTTTTTTCTTGTTTTTGCATTTACTGGCATACTCTTATACCTCATTTTTAAAAAATCAATTGAATCCAGTATTTCATGTGGTAAATATGTTTTCCTCATTTTCCACACCTTTTCTGCTCCCTGCCATGCCAATACCTCCTCCACTATCCCCCCCTCCAATTTTTATTTCTTCATCAATATTTAAAAGTGGATACTTTTGTAATTGAGACTCTTTTCTTAGAATTGCATTTGTAATTTACAGATTGCCTTCCTTGGGAACAAATAGTTTTTGTATGATCTGCCTAAAAATCTCTCACCTGAGTTTTGTGGTAAAAATATTGTTTGTTGTTGTGATCTTGTTGGATTGGTAACAAACCAAGCTACTTGATAGCTATGAAAAGCAGATTGTTTTGGGCAGGGAGAAAAAGCCCCCAAATGAGAATGTTTATATTTGCCTAACAATGTCCTGAACAATACAATATGCTTTAGAACTCACCCATATAGTGATTGTATGCCAGCAAAACAGTTAGACTCAAATCAGTGATGCTCTTTTTCTTGGTAGCTGTGGACATAACAAAGATTAAAATTGTCCTGTGTTTCTTGTTTCAAAGTACATACGTGTGTATGTGGGGTCTTAAATGTTTTATTAGTCTACAGCTAATTCGTTTATTGTAATATTGTATGTACAGTGAGATAAATGTCTTGTGTTTTCATCCTTTGTGAATTAAAAATTCTCACTTTTTTTTGTAATAGCAAAACCAGTAATATTTTCCTGTCTTGATAACTTGATTTTTAGTAGAAAACATGTTAAAGGCTGAAATAAATTGTCAGTGGAATTTCATTTGCTAATAGGCCTTTTCCTTCAAAATGTCATTTTAAAAAGTAGTTGGAAATTGAAAGGAAAAGTATATTCAAATATGAATTAGAAGAAAAATGTTCATTTAAATTTTACAGCAGTAAAACTACCTTTTACTCTGGAAAAATGATGTTGTCTTCGATAGAGGCAAATCTGCAAATACATATATATATATTTTCTTGTGGGAAAAGCACCAATGGGATAATTCAGCCAAACTGGGCTGAGGCACATGTATGTGTATATAAATGTGTGTGTGTGTGTGTGTGTGTGTGTGTGTGCCATTGCTTACATACAAATGAAAATTTCATTAATAATAATGGCAGATATCTGGAGACCTTTGTGTTATTTTAGTTCTATCCCATGATTCTTTGTAAGCCTGTAATATTAGATGTTAAGATAGCAGTAAGAGGAGAAAGAGTTATTCTGTAATTTTGCCAAGAGATTCTTTTTTAGCTCATGGGAGAGATCCTCTAATTAAATATTTAAAGTAAACATGCAGTTTCCCATGACACTAATTTCTCCAACATATTTAGGCTTTTAAAAGACACAGAGGAGTCTACAACATGTCATTTTAGTAAAGAAGAAAATAAAAATAGTTAAATGGGCATCATGCTGTCAGTGGCCTAATAAAAGTCAAGTGTTCAAAGATTACATCTATATAGAGACCTGAAAATGGGTAGAAAATAAGATTTTGTGGAATTTTCTAGTTTCTCTGAACTCTAGCCATCAGCTCTAATGATCCTCTTTTATAGAAAGCACTCTGTAGTACAAGACTAGAGAAGGTGTTTAATAGGGACTGTAGCCTGTAACAATCCTAGATGCAGGGCATAGTCTTGTTTTTGTTTGTTTTTTTAAACAGTATTTCAGTATAACTACTATAGTTGTGTTAAATGCAACTTTCGTTTTAAACCAGAAACCCCCCCCCACACACACACACAAAAAAAAAACAAATAGCAAAGGGGGCTGCAAAACAAAATCAAGTCTTACAATAATGGTGTATTAGAATCTATTGGAAATTCACAGGCTGCAAACCCAGGCCAAGCAGAGTCAGACTTTGTATTCTAGAGAAGGGGGAGGTACAGAATGCCTAATGAGACATTCTATAACTACTAAAGACAAGGGAGTTCTCCTGAAGAATCTCAATTAGTCTTCTCAACTGAAGTTTTGTGGGCCAGTGGTGGCTGTAAATATATTCAGCTGGATTGAGCTTTTACAAATTAGCCTTATGTGAATATGGCACTTAAATGAACTCTTTCATTTCCTTCATTGCTTCCCTTCTCCCACAGGAAAAAAAGGAAAGAAAAAAAGCACTTTCATGGTACTCTCATAAACAGAGCACTTGTAGAACAAGGTAACTGTTTAACAAACCATTACAAAATGTATTTAGAAAAGTCTGATTTCTTAGTTTTTTCTCATCAACCCCCCCCCCTTTATTTTACTTCCTCTCTGTGTTTTCAGAAAAACAGTTTTTGGTAAAGAATTTTAAATTATTAATGCTGGTAGATAAATCTTTCAGGTAGTTCTAGTAGTTGTAATGTCATGAACCTTGCAACGCTAAAATTTGTGGTGACATCATACCAACAAATGATGCTGTGGAAGCTCTTATCAGCAGGGCCTTTGCAGAGGTGAACATCAAACACTCATCTATCTCATGGTGGAGTGACCAGTGAAGATTCAGCATAGCATTCAAGGCCTTCTTTCTCCTCCTGGACATTTTGAGAGATTGTTTATATTTAGGCAAGAGAAATGGGACTCTTAGACACTCAAGTAAAACTGAGTGTAACTGATTGATAAAGCAGGACAGAACAAATAGGGGCCCTAACATTCACAGCCTTACTTTATGGAAGCACAAAATAAGAAGCTTAAGGCTGGAAGGAAGACCTATCTTGATTAGTTACGTTATTGTCTCTTTAAACTTCACAATCAATTTTAAGGAAAACGTATTTTGCCATGTTCAAATACTATCATTTGAAGAACAAACTAGTAACTTCCCTACCTATTCTGACCATCTGTTTTCAAGCTAAGTTAGTTTTTATTTATGTGGCATATTGAAACTTCATTTACTTATTATTTATTTACATTTTTAAAATTTTTTAAACTTTTAATTTTTTTACTTTTATATATTATGTACATCTATTATGAATATAGATGTGGCAGAGAGGGTATGCATTGCTTTCTGCTGGTCTCTCCTAGTTCTAGTTGTATAATCAGGCTTGAGTGGTTGTATTTCTACCTGCTGACATTCTGGATTAGCCATTGTGTTCATTAATCTCTGTTTAATATGGATGTTTGCTTTCACTGGAGTTCTAGAACTATGCTGTCCAGTACTATAGCCACTGCACACATGTGGCAACTTAAATTTTCATTAAAATTAAGTAAAATGAAATTCAGTCACAGTAGCCACATTTAAAATGTTCAGTAGAAATGTGGAGTCTATGGCCACCATATTGGACAATGCAGGTATAGAATATTTTTTATCCTTACAGAAAGTTCTTCTGCAGTGTTGTTATAGAAGGTTGGTTGTGAGGAATAAGCAATTACAAAATACAAAATTCTTTCAAAAATATATGCTCTAAAGCATTATATTTCACAATTCTCCCTCGTGCGCATCTCAAGTACATGACACTAGAAGAATTTAAAATCAAGAAGGGATAACATTTTTATACAAGGGCTGCCAAACTTTGAATATTTGTCCCATTATATGCTGTCATTATAGGGGGCTGGGAGAGTAGTAAATGTGATTAGACTTCTAATACAGCTCCATCAAAATGCTTGCAATGTGGTGAAAATCAGTTTGAAACTGTGGCTTAAGAAAACCTTCAGTTGACATTGTTCTCTGGAAATTTAGGAACTATGAGATAATTAACATTTCTGATGCTATGTCACAGTATTCTTACATTCAGATTTTAGGGACTTTTCACCTTGGTGGGAAAGATTTTCTGAAAGATTTTCAAATCTTGCAAGATTTTCTGAAATCTTACTTTTTTAATTCTTTTATGCAATCTTTATTTATAAAACTTTTTTTAAAAAATTAGATTCAAGCTAGTTAACATACAGTGTAGTATTGATTTCAGGAGCAGAATTTAGTGATTCATCACTTACATATAACACCCAATGCTCTTCCCAACAAGTGCCTTCCTTAATGCCCATCACCTATTTAGCCCATCCTTCTCCCCACCTCCCTTCCAGCAACCCTCTGTTTGTTTTCTATATTTAATGGTCTCTTACGGTTTGCCTCCCTCTGTTTTAATTTTATTTTCCCTTCCATTCCCCTATGTTCATCTGTTTTGTTTCCTAAATTTCACATATGAGTGAAATCATATAGTCTTTCTCTGATTGACTAATTTTGCTTAGCGTAATACACTCTTATTCATCCCTGTTGTTGCAAATGGCAAGATTTCATTCTTTTTCATCGCAGAGTAATATTCCGTGTGTGTGTGTGTGTGTGTGTGTGTGTGTGTGTGTGTGTGTGTATACACACGTACACCACTTCTTTATCCATTCATCAATTAATGGACATTTGGGCTCTTCCCATACTTCGGCTATTTTTTTTTTTAATGTTTATTTATTTTGAGAGAGACTGAGCATGAGTGGGGTGTGGGCAGAGAGAGAGGGAGATACAGAGTCAGAAGCAGGCTTCAGGCTCTGAGCTGTCAGCACAGAGCCTGACGTGGAGCTTGAACTCACAAACCATGAGATCATGACCTGAGTCGAAGCCAGACGCATAACCCACTGAGCCACCCAGACACCCTACTTTGGCTATTATTGATGGCACTGCTATAAACATTGGGGTGCATTTGCCCCTTCGAACCAGCATTTTTGTATTCTTTGGATAAATACCTAGTAGTGTAACTTCTGGGTGGTAGAGCAGTTCTATTTTTAACTCTGCGAGGACCCTCCATACCATTTTCCAGAATGGCTGCACCAGTTTGCACCCACCAACAGTGTGAAAGGATTCCCCCTTCTTGGTATCCTCAGCAACATCTGTTGTTTCCTGAGTTGTTAATTTTAGCCATTCTGACGGGTGTGAAATGGTATCTCATTGTGGTTTTGATTTGTATTTCCCTGATGATGAGTGATGTTGAGCATCTTTTCATATATCTCTTAGCTATTTAGATGTCTTCTTTGGAAAATTGTCTATTCGTGTCCTCAGCCCATTTCTTCACTGGATTATTTTTTGGGTGTTGAGTTTGATAAATTCTTTATAGATTTTGGATACTAACCCTGTATCTGATCTGTCATTTGCAAATATCTTCTCCCATTCTGTTGGCTGCCCTTTAGTTTTGTTGATTGTTTTCTTTGCAGTGGGAAGCTTTTTACCTTGATGAGTCTCTAATAGTTCATTTTTGCTTTTGTTTCCCTTGCTCCAGAGACATGCCTAGTAAGCAGTTGCTGCTGCCAAGGTCAAAGAGGTTGTTGCCTGTTTTCTCCTCTAGGATCTTGCTGAATTCCTGTCTTACATTTAGGTTTTCTATCCATTTTGAATTTATTTTTGTGTATGGTGTAAGAAAGTGGTCCAGTTTCATTCTTCTGCATGTTGCTGTCCAGTTTTCCCAGCACCATTTGCTGAAGAAGCTGTCTTTTTTCCACTGGATATTCTTTCCTGCTGTGTCGAAGATTAGTTGGCCATATATTTGTGGGTCACTTTCTGGGTTCTCTATTCTGTTCCATTGATCTATGTCTGTTTTTGTGCCAATACCATATTGTCTTCAAGCTTTGTAATACAGCTTGAAGTCTGGGAATTAGGATGCCTCCCACTTTGGTTTTCTTTTTCAAGATTGCTTTGGCTATTCAGGATCTTTTCTGGTTCCATACAAATTTTAGGATTGTTTGTTCTAGCTCTGTGAAGAATGCTGGTGTTATTTTGATGGGGATTGCATTGAATGTGTAGATTGCTTTGGGTAATATAGACATTTTTAACAATATTTTTTTCAGTCCATGAGCATGGATTGTTCTTCCATTTCTTTGTGTCTTCCTCAGTTTTTTTCATAGTGTTCTTATAGTTTTCAGCATACAGATCTTTTATCTCTTTGATTAGGTTTATTCCTAGGTATCTTAAGGTTCTTGGTGAAGTTGTAAATGGGATCAGTTCCTTGATTTCTCTTTATATTGCTTCATTATTGGTATATAGAAATGCAAGAGATTTCTGCATATTGATTTTATATCCTGCGACTTTGCTGAATTCATATATCAATTCTAGCAATTTTTTGGTGGAGTGTTTCAGATTTTCCATGTAGAGTATTGTGTTGTCAGCGAAGAGTGAAAGTTTGGCTTCTTCCTTGCCAATTTGTATGCCTTTTATTTCTTTTTCTTGTCTGATTGCTAAGGCTAGGACTGCCAGTACTATGTTGAGCAGTAGTAAGAGTGGACATTCCTGTTATGTTCCTGACCTTAGAGAGAAAGTTCTCAGCTTTTCCCCATTGAGGATGATATCAGCTATGGGTCTTTTATATATGGCCTTTATGATGTTGAGGTATATTCCTTCTATCCCTACTTCCTTGCGGGTTTTTATCAAGAAAGGATGCTGTATTTTGTCTAATGCTTTTTCTGCATCTACTGAGAAGTCATGTGGTTCTTACCCTTTCTTTTATTAATGTGATATATCATATTGATTGATTTGAGAATATTGAACCACCCAACAGCCCAGGAATAAATCCCACTTGATCGTGGTGAATAATTCTTTCTATGTATTGTTGGATTCTATTTGCTAGTATCTTGTTGAGAATTTTTGTGTCCATGTTCATCAAGGAAATTGGTCTTTCTCTTTTATAGCAGGGTCTTTGGTTTAGAATCATCAAGGTAATGCTGGCCTCATAGAGTTTGGAAGTTTTCCTTACATTTCTATTTTTGGAAAAGTTTCAAAAGAATGGGTGTTCTTCTTTAAATGTTTGGTAGAATTCCCCTGGGAAGCTATCCGGCCCTGGACTCTTGATTGTTGGGAAGTTTTTGATTAGTGATTCAATTTCTTCAATGGTTATGGGTCTGTTCAAATTTTCTATTTCTTCCTGTTTCAGTTTTGGTAGTTTATATATTTATAGGAATTTGTCCCCTTCTTGCAGATTGCCCAATTTGTTGGCATATAATTGCTCATAATATTTTCTCATAATTGTTTGTATTTCTGTGATGTTGGTTGTGAGCTCTCTTCTTTCATTCATGATTGTATTTATTTGGGTCCTTTCTTTTTTCCCTCTTCTTGAGTGCACATGGAACATTTTCCAGAATAGATCACATACTGGGTCACAAATCAGCCTTCAACAAGTACAAAAAGATTGAGATCATATCATGCATATTTTCAGGCCACAATCTTTGAAACATGAAATTGACCACAAGAAAAAATTTGGAAAGACCACAGATACCTGGAGGTTAAAGAATATCCTACTAAATAATGAATGGGTTAACCAAGAAATTAAAGAGGAAACTAAAAAGTACATGGAAGCCAATGAAAATGAAAACACAACAGTCTAAAACCTTTGGGATGCAGCAAAGGCAGTCATAAGAGGGAAGTGTATAGGCTTTCCTAAAGAAGGAAAAAATGTCTCAAATATACAATCTAACCTTACACCTAAAGGAGCTGGAAAAAGAACAGCAAAGCCCAAAACCAGTAGAAGAAGGTAAATAATAAAGATTAGAGCAGAAATCAATGATACCAAAATCAAAAAAACAGAAAAGATCAATGAAACTAGGAGCTGGTTCTTTGAAAGAATTAACAAAATTGATAAACCCCCTAGCCAGACTTATCAAAATGAAATCTTATTTTAGAAACAATAATTAAAGAAATGGTTCTAATGAGAACTTTTCCTTGAGATCCAAGTTTCTTCACCTTGTATTTACTTCTGATTTTTAATAGTACCTTGTAAGAGATGGAGATCTTGACAAACTGACATACAAAATTTCTCTTTAAATGAGAGCTGACAGGTAGTCATGGATACAGGGAAATTTTTGGTTGTCTCAAAGTTAAGTAGGTCTGTATGTGATTTCACCAGATGCTTGCTTGAGTATGGACAGTGACATGGTACATAGGTTCTATACACTGTATGGTAATTAGCATTTTTCATTTTTGTCTCTATCAGAATGTTTATTTTAAGGGTCCCAGGCCAGATTCTTTCAGAGATGGTACTTCTATGCGTAGCTGACATATATAATGCTCTGACTGAAGAAAATGCTACTGTTGTATTTTCAACCTTGTAAGTCTTTCTGTTAAGAAGTATCTTAATATTTCTAGTGAGTATAATAGTTTGTTTTTCTAATTAAACCAACTCATTGACAGAATGCTTCAGTTCAGACTTAAGCAAAACCTAGGGTGAAGAAGCTTTGCTGTCTAGTAAAATTAACTCACAAAACTCTCTTCTTATCTTCTCATTAAGAAGTACATGGGAACATGAAATGCTACTTTCTGTGTCTTTTCCTCTTTTATCTCCCCTCCCCTTCTCTGTCTCAGTAGTTGCTGTTTGCTTTATTTAGATGATCAAGTGAGTGGCTACTCACAGAGGCTGTTTGGGGACTTATTGAGGCCCTTGTGTCCACAGTGTCCAGGTTTCCTGAAGGGGAGTTAGACTTAAAGAGAAATCAAAGGCCTCTAGGGAAGCCAACACAACTGCATTAAGGTGGAAACTAAACCTTTTATAAAGAGCAATCCCAGTATCTTTGGATGACATAGTTCTATAAGATTCCCAGAATTCAACCCCTTATGCTAGATGACCAGATTTTTTTTTTAATTTTACATGTTTATTTTTGAGAGACAGAGCGTAAGCAGGGGAGGGGTAGAGACAGAGGGAGACACAGAATCTGAAGCAGGCTGCAAGCTCTGTGCTGACAGCAGAGAGCCTGATGCAGGACAACCGCGAGATCATGACCTGAACTGAAGTCAGATGCTTATCCAACTGAGCCACCCAGGTGCCACTAGATCACCAGATTTGATGTAACATTTCTGACATCTGGCTACATCTTATGAATGCCCTCTCTGATCATGTCCTTGTTTCCTGACTTGTTAGATTATCCAAATTGATCGCCTGAGCATTGCCAAAACAGTGACAACCTTCTTACCCGTTGGATCACTCATTAACGGCTGTAGCATATTCAGTTGGCATTAATGGTTCTACAAAGCCAGCATCAGGCAAGATGCAATTGCTATTTTAAATGAAGAGTAGTGCTGAAACATCTCTCACTGAATAGATGGTTGTGAAGAGAGTTAATATAAACAATCTGCTAAGAGTCCATTCGTTCAACAAATTCAGTGAATGTGTTTTAGGTATTTAAGCATAGTGTTAACCTCTGGGGATAAAATGGTAAACCAAACAGATGGAATCCTTGCTTTTATGTTTACAGTTCTGAGGTTGATAATATGATAACTGGTATATATTTAATTCTGACACCTGTTTTGAGTAGGTGCACTCAGAATGGCCAATCTCAAGTAGTTTTATTAGTGTGCCTTCCAAATTGCTTATTTGTGTTGTGGTCATGTCAGTCTACTGAGATTGAGCTAGCATTTATTGCTACGTAATTGGGTAACATGTTGAGAATGACATAATTCTTGAGTGCTTTTTCAGGTGAAGTAAGGCAAAGCTTGTCAAATACAAGAAATGTTGAAGACTGTGATGAAGCATAGTTTAAAGAGGTGTGGTTTTAAACTGCAAATGGATCACCCTGGCATGAAACAATAAAATGTGAACTGGAACATTCTCACCGAAAGTGTTAGGAAAAGCATGGATTTAATAACAGTAGTTGCCCCACAAGAGATTCACATCATACTTCATATAAAATTAAATGTGGAGAGGACTCTGGGAAGATGGTGGTGGTGAGAGCATTCTTTTTCAATTCATACATTAAAACAACAATGTAATCACATTGACCCTAAAACTAGGTAACAAGGAATCTTCATACCTCCAAATACTAGTAGGTGGGATTAAAGCACCAACACCTCCAAGGTCTGCAATGATATTGGTGTCTCAGAGGAACAAGGAAGAAGAAACAGGGTAGCATCTGCTAGGTCTGAGAACAGAAGAACCACAATATAATCATCAAGAATTAAGGGGCTAAAACATTAGCCTCTGGGAATTCTCAAAACCAACTTGGCAAAGCTTTCTTCCAGCACAAGTCACATTAAAGAAAAGTTGCTGAGAGTGGAATCAAAATTGAACAGGATAGGGACAATAGACCAAAAAGGTGGTCTAGTTCAAAGTGGGGAAAGGAAGTAGAGCCAGGAAACCCCAGGAATCAAGCTGTCATATTTTTTAACGCAATGCAAAAACAAGGATGAATCTGTTAACAAAGCTTTCCTGAATCCTATTTCAAAAGTTTGAGTTAATTTTACACAAATTATTAATAATTACACAATAATTATAAGTACTAAAAAATAAATTTACACAAAAACAAGCAAAATAATAGTATCAAGGCCAAATCCCGTATTAAGTTATAAGAAAATAAGGAGCAGAGTAACATCCAAGTGGAAAATGGAAGTATGCCAAAAACACATGCCCACAAAACTGAAACCTATGATTGCAAAAGGAACTCAGTCTCTAAGAAATGGTAAAGACATAAAAGAAGAACATAAAACAGAATTACAAGAAATAAGGTGACAACTCAGGAAAGAATTAGAAATAGGAGGAGATATTTCAGAATTGTAAATAGAAACCTAAGAGCAGACAAAACAATGCCCTGAAGGAAGTAGGTGTAAAAAAGAAAACAATTTTAAATCAAAAATAAAGATTTAAGAAAACATCATTTTAAGATTAAAAAGTGTCATTGAAGATAGGCAAAGAAGATCAAACATGTAATTAATAGGAGTTTATAAAAAAAAAAAACAAGACAAGCAAAAGACATAAAAATATTTCAAGAACCCTGGAATTGGGAAAGACATTGAAATTCTGTATCGGAAAAGCACAGCAAATTAATATTGACCTAAAATAACCAATACCAAGACATCATCTAGTGAAATTACTGGACTATAAAGAAAAAGAAGCAAATCTTTTGGGCATCCATTTAAAAAGGGCATGTGATTTGTATTAGATTATCAGAATTTTCAAAAGCAACACTTTATACTAGATGGAAATGGAGAAATATATTTAAGATTCAATTCAAGGGAAACAGATTGAATAGAAAAGGCAAATTCTGTGATACCTAAATAAGACATTAATTTGTAAAGAAATGTAAAGAGAAACTAAAAGGAGATATGTAGCACTGTAGTATAATTACATAATGCCACTTACTATTTGGAAAATATGAATGATGATTGCTTAATATAGATTATATAACACAGAAATAATCCATTGAATTAAGACCTTCAACTTTCCTGATCTCTGCTAAAAGCAGAGGCCTGGAATCGAATCCGACCTTGCTGACACTTTCAGAAGGGGAGCAGCTATGTGGATAATTTTAATAAATAAGCGCTAGTTGGTTGCCTGGAAATGATAGGACACTGAGAGACAGCCTTTTATCCTAAAATTCATAATAGCAGGGAAATGGAATACTGGGACTGAAAAAGGTAGTAACTGAAATTAAAACCCCAGTAGGTGAGCTTACATATTAAACACAGCTAAAGAGAGAATTGTACCAGAAGATACGTCAAAAGGAAATATCCAGACTGAAACTTGGAGAGACAAAAGGATAAAAAATAAAGAATTGAACATAAGGGTTGTATGGAACACAGTGAAAAAAATTTAACCTGTGTAGTAGGAGTTCCAGGCAAGGTGGAGAGAGAACATGGCAGAAGCATTATTTGAAGAGATAATAGCTGGGAATTTTCTAAAATAGATTGAAAATCAGCCATAAATTGAGGAAGTTTTATAAATCCAAGCAGAATAAACACAAAGAAAACTACATCTTAGGGCATCATGGAGAAACTGCCAGAAATTAAAAACAAAAGAAAAAGGACATTACCTTCAAATGAGCAATAATAAAATTGGCTGTGGACTTCTCAACAAAAATAGTAGTGTTAAAAGTAAACTGCCAACCTAGAATCCAATACTTGTATATTATGATTCATGAGAAATAAATGACCCAACATATATTTCTCATGTGTTTAGTTTTTGCCCACAGTTCCTGGCTTACAGCTCCCCAAACCCTTGTAATTTATTGAGCAATGAGAGCATCTTTTGTTATTAATATTTGGTCTCTTGTCCTCAGTTCCTAAAATCTCTTCAGAGCCATAAAGGTGAAATGGAGATCTTCATGACAAGCCCTTTCCACCAAAACTGGGTTTATGTTGATGAATTGACTTTTGAAGCACCAAAGGATAAGGCTGTTTTCCATGGGAACCAAACGTGATTAGAGGGTTGGAACTTTCAGTCCCACCATCCTGATTTCCAGGGAGGGGAGAGAGGCTGGAGGTTAAATCAATCACCAATGGCAGTGATTTGGTTATTCATGCCCATGAAATGGAGCCTCCATTAAAACCCAAAAGGACAGGATTTGGAGTGTTTCCATGTTGGTGAACACATAGAGGTGCTGGGAGGGTGGTGCACCTGAAGAGGGCATGAGAGCTTTGCATCCCTTCCCATATACCCTGCTCTATGCATTTCCTCCATCTGGCTGTTCTTGAGTTGTATCCTTTTACAATAAACTAGTAATTTATTAGATAAAATGCTTCTCTGAGTTCTGTGAGCTGCTCTAGCAAGTTAATTGAACCCAAAAAGAGGGTAATTGGAACCTCCAACTGATAAGCAGTCTGTCAGAAGCCCAGATGATATAGCCTGGGCTTGCCAGCTGGCATTTAAAGATGGGGAGGTGAGGTACTCTTGTAGGATTGAACCCTTAACAGGTGGGATCTGACACTGTCTCCTGGTACGTAACGTCAGAATTGAGTTGAACTGTAGGACCCCAATTGGTGTCCAAGAATTGTTTATGTTGCTGTGAGGAACCAGCCCCCTCCTTCCCACATACTGGATTTGTGTGCAGAGCCCCCTTAATACAACTTTCAGAATGATGAAATTGGAGAGAATTTGTTACTGGTATTTTCTTGATAAACCAAAATAACAAATGTAGTTCCATAGGCAGAAGGAAAAATAACCTCAAATGAAACTATGGAGATTAAGGGAGAAGGTACTAAAACAGTAAATATGTGGGTATGATTTGTGGGGTACACATGTATGTGCATATGTGTGGGTACTCACATGTCTAAAATATGGCAATAATAATATGAATGATGTGAGGCAAGTAAATATAGTCAAATGTTCTGGAAGTGGTGAAAGTACTAATTTACATCAGATTTAATAAATCAAGAGACTTGCTGTAATCTCTGATCTCTTTTATAATCAAGAGTAGTAAAAAGACTTAGATACAGAGGACAAACTAGGGGTTGCTAGAGGGGAGGTGGGGGGGGGATGGGCTAAATGGATGATGGGTATTAAGGAGGGCACTTGTTGGGATGAACACTGGGTGTCCTATGGAAGTGATGAATCACTGTGTTCTACTCCTGAAACCAATACTACACTGTATGTTAACTAACTTGAACTAAACAAAAAAAATAAATTTAAAAAAAGAGTAGTAAAAAATATACAGTTAATAAGCTATAGTAAAGGAAGTGAAATACTGAAAACCATAAGATTAAAAAAAAGGCAAAAAAGGGGAGACAAACAGTAATGTAGGATAGGTGGGAAAAGAGAAAACAAAACAAATAATAAAACATAAAAATAATACATGAAATGTAAACAGATTAAATGTTTCACTTAAAAGTTTATCATACTAGATGAAACAAAACCAAAACTTACGAATATACCTTTTATAGGAGATGCAAATATAAAAATACAAAAAATGTTTAAAGTAAAAGAATGGAGAAGATATACCATGTAAACATTAACAAAATGAAGCTGTTGGAGTTACAAATTAGACTTAGCGCAAAAAAGCATCATCAGAGATAAGGAGGGATATTTCATATTGATAACAGAGTCAGTATACAGAAAGATACAAAAATTCTAAATTTAATGCAACTATTTACATAGCCTCAAAATATGGAAATCTAGAACTATCAGAACTGAAAGAAGAAATATACATATTCACAAACATGGTGGGAAATTTTAACACATCTCTCCCTTAATAACAGAACTTGTTGAGAAAAAATCAGCAAGGATATAAAAAATTTAAATGATACCATTAATTAATTTGCCCTAATTGACGTGTGTGTACCCACAATAGTAGAATGCATGTTCATTTAAACTGCATATGTAACATTTACCAATATTGGCCATATGCTGGGCAATAAAGAAAATTTCAACAACTTTCAGTGGATTCAAATCATACAGAGAATGCTCTCAGACTAGAGTGGAGTTACATAAGAAATCAGTATCAAAGGGAACTATAAAAGTCACATGTGCATGGATACACTTTGTTCGTTTGTGTTTTGAGAGAGAGTGGTTGGGGAGAGGGGCAGAGGGGCAGAAGGAGAGGCAGAGAATCTTAAGCAGGCTTCATGCCCAGCGATGAGCCTGACGTGGGTCTTGATTGCACAACTGTGAGATCATGACCTGAGCCAAAATCAAGAGTCAGAGGCATAACCAACTGAGCCACCCAGGTGCCCTGAAGCAGTACATTTTTGAATAACCCAGAGGCCCAAGAAGAAATCACAATGGAAATTTAAAAATATTGTAACTGAATGATCTTGGAAATGTGACAGTTCACCTTCTATAAATAAGCAAAGGACAGCAAATTAAACCCACAGAAGTAGAAGGATGGAAGTAATAACATTAAAAGAAAAAAATAGTAAGTGTACAAGAGTAGAGATTAGTAAAACCAAAAAATAGTCATTTGAAAAAAAACTAATAAAACTGATGATAGAGAATAACCCATAAAGCACAAAAACAGGTGGCCATCATCACAAATTCTAGAGATATGTAAAAGGTAATAAGAGGATCTTATGGAAATATTCCAACAAATTTGAGAATTTAGATAAAATGGGCAAATTCCAGGGGGGAAAACTTCCCAAGACTGACACAAAACAAACAGAAAGGAGAGAATCTGTCCTAGACAAAGGGCTAATCTCCCTTATATTTAAAGAGCCCTTAGAAATTAAGAAGTGAAAGACCAACAATCCAGTAGAATAATGAACAAAGGAAAGAAGAGAATAGCAGGTATGTAAGTAATAAGGGATTCATTATAGGTGGGTGCTAACCTAGTGAGTGAGAGTTGAATGAGAAGGGGGATATGTACCGCCCTCTTCTTTCAATAATTCCCAATTGTAAATGCTTTGGTTTCTGCAGTTTGGAGACCTTGCTATAACTCTATTATTATTACTACTACTGCTGTTCTTATTTGAGACCTCAATTCACTCTTCTCTTGGTAGATGCTGCTAGATGGACCTTATCAAGCCTTAGAAACTGTATTTTACTGCCATTCAGCTTTGGAATTCTTGTAATTATTTATCTTTCCACTCCCAAGAAGACGCTGTCTTAAAACTCATCTTGGATTCTCAGCTTCTTCGTTTGGTAATTGGTTAAAGGGGACACAATGGGAAAATTACATTTGAAATGTAAGGGATCTGATTTTTTTTCGAAGTTGTATTTCACTATTTTTTCAAAACAGATCATTGGAAAGAAAAACTTCCCCATATGACAGAGATATTTGTATCTGAGGCTAATTTCAAACAACTTCCCTATTTTTGAAAACTTAATTTCTGAGAAGTCTGTTAGGCAGTAAGATCTATTAAGACTCTTGTCTCAGTCACTTTTGGATGAGTTTATACCTGGGCTCAAGGCACCAGAGTATGTGTGACATTTACTGATATAGTCTGTATTGACATAGATTTTCAAGTCTCTGTCCTATGCTGCTTTGGGTTGGGATAAGCAACACAGAACTGTTAACTCATTTTGAAAATGACTACATTTTTCATGGCATTCAAAAGGGAAGGAGAAAAACATCTTTCACTTAGTGAATATGGAAGTTATTTGTCCAGAAACTGCCCTATTTCCCTTCATTTCACCTAAACAGAGAGATCAATCTGCATGGTTTTCTCTTGTCACACCAGTGATCAATAAAAGGCACATGGTGTCTTTCTCCAAGTAGCTGAGTCTGCTTGAAACTTTAATAGTACTATTTTATGAGCTGAACTGCTTCAAGTTTTTCTCTTAGAGAATGGTTATATTTTATTGAGAATAATTGTGCTGCCAGGTAATGGAAAATAAACATTAAACACTGATACTATCATCCTCTTGACTTGTCTAATTTTCCTAGTTCATAATGCATTGTGGCTAGACTGATGAAATCAAACCGTTAATGGTAAATTACCTGTCAGACTGATTTGTCTGCTCTGTTCATTATCTTTGGTGAAAATACGGCTGAGATGGTGTGTGTATGTGTGTGTGTGTGTGTGTGTGTGTGTGTGTGTGTGTGTGTTGTTTTAATTTACTTGAGTTTAGAAGTTGGAAATGCCTCTTTACAGAAAGTAAACTTAGTGTGTGTATGTTTAAAATAAAATAGCTACCCACTCGTAACTGCTGTTCAAAATATAGTCATCAAGCCCTTACTGTTTCGGATTTATCTTGGGGTCCTAGAAAACAATAGTGGAAACTCTTCTGGTTGTCCCTCTTTACTACCCAGAGGGATTTTAAGACATGCCTATACATATCACTGTGCTAGGCACTGAACACAGAAGGTTTTCCAGCTCCTTCGGTGATTGAAGATGAAAACAGCTTTGCCATAACTACATGAAGGCCTTTCAAAGAACAAAATGGAAGCCATAAACTGATTCCTAAGTAGACCAAAGTGTAGTTCTACTCAAAAACTTAGGAAACAGTTCTTTTGGATCTGGAGACGAGTGGCAAAAATTTTAAGCTGTTTTTTTTTTTTGTTTGTTTTGTTTTGTTGCCTTAAGTTTGAAAAATCCTTTTTTGAAAAATCCTTTTTGAAAAATCCTTTTGTTAAATGAGGAAGAACTTCCTTCAGTATCAGCCTCTCCCGCCATGAGGTTTTGGACACTCAAGGACTGCTTGAACTGTGTGTCTGTGAGTGGAAGACAGGAGGAAAGCCATCATGGACTGAAGCAGATCTTGGACAAGAGGAAGAAAGTGGCTCCATCACCATAGTCATGGGGACACCTCTGTGGGGCGGCCAGACTCAGAACCCTTTGCAAAACTGGGTTTCCCCAGCTCATCCAGGTTCTCTATGCTTCGGAGTGCTGTGCTTTGGTATATTTATTCTAGTGAAGTTGGGAAGGACATGGTTCAGAGAGGACCTCCGATGTTCGCTCCTTGATTCCTAGCCAACCAGACAGTCGGTTCCAGAGTAGATGCTGCTGCCTCAGAGCAGTGCTGGGCTCAGTGGGGCTCTGGGATGACACTGAGGCATGGGGGTTAAGAGTGTGCAGGTGCCAGGATCAGAGACTGAGTTCTGACCCCAAATTTCTCAGTTGAAGATGAAGCAAATTTCTTCAACATTTTAGGACTTCGATTTCTTTGCTTGTAGAATGAAGACATTAATATCTTCTTCACAGTTTTTAAAATAAAGATTAGATGAGATCATGTATTTGGAGCACTTTGCATAGTGCCTGGTTTATAGTAAGTACTCAATAAGTACTTATTAGTCATATAGCATAATGTGATATTGTTCCAGCTACAATCCTATAGTAAAATTTTTCATATATTGGGTTTTATTTGGACCTTATAAGAACCCTGAGAAGTAGGTGGGTGGGTCTTATTATTCCATTATACAAGAGGAGAAACTAAATTGCAGAAAGATCAGTGCCTGGCAAAGGGCACAAGATAAGTGGCAAAGTTGGGGCAAGCTCTGTGTTCTGAGCTCCCACAATTCAGCCATTCAAAAATAATTTTGAGTATTTCCTGTGTGTTAAATACTAGAATTTATGATGAATATTACCAGATATATTTCCTGCTACCAAGGTGTTTATAGTCTTGTGAGGGACAGAGATATTAATCAAGTAAGCCCACTAATAAATGTCTAATTCAAAACTGATTTAAGTGCTCTGGCAGCAAGGAAGGAAGTTTTATAAAGGTGTATTTACAAAGGGGCCGGACTTAGACTTGAGGTCAGATCAAGCTTCCCTGAGGAAATGCCGCTGGAGCCAAGGTCAAAAGGATGAGTATGGGTCAGCTGATCATGGAGCAGATGTTGAGCCCCAAGGGGAAGGCCAGGGGCGGGAGAGTGTGGGAGCTTCCAGGAAATGGGAGGAAGCCAGTGCAGCTGGAAGACACAAAAGGCAGAGAGGAGGCAGAGAGTGGTGCGATGGAGGTGGTGATGGGAGGTGGTAATGGTGGTTGCTAATATTTATTGACTCTGTGCATACCACGTAAGCTGGGCCCATCTGGGACCACCTTCCACTAGATTCTGAGGGTGAGTTTCCTTGTGAATCTGGGCTGCAAATCCATTCTAGGGCCAGTGGCCAAGGATGTGTTCCTTTTGTTTTTTTCCTTGCCTTGCCTGCTAGCTGCAGAAGCGATCTACACTATGACCCCCGGGTTGTGTGTTTATGTGGGGTGGGGAGAATGGATTTGGGCCCAAGTGGAGGCCTCCATGTGGGGAGGGTGTCCTGTTGGGTTCCCTGACTCGGTGGATCCCCAAGCCTTGGTTTCCGTTTTCTTGCCCCAACAGGCTGTTAAAGTAAAACCCATTTAGTTTGCCCATTTTTAGCTCTGAAGGTGAAAACAGCTGAGATGTTTTCATGTTCTGCTACCTCTGTGGGTTCCCATTTCTGCTTTGAGTCCAGCCTGGTAGTTACTATCTGGTTAGCTTAGTGATGCTTTTAAGGAATTTGCTTCTATTTTATCCAGTATGGTTTTTTCCCCCCAGTGGACATCTTGGTCTGAAAACCCAGTGTGCCATTGAAGGAATCAAAAATCCACCTACTACTGGCTTCTTCTCTCTCTGCCTGTGGAAATCTTATGTAATATGAGAGTGATATGGGGCTTTTTTTTCCCCCCAGGAGGAATTAAGTAACTGAAGAATTGTTTTTATTGTGGAAACACATATATTACACAAAATTTACTATTTTAACCATTTTAATTGTATAATTCAGTGGCATTAAGTACATTCACAATGTTGTGCAGCCATTGCCAGAACTTTTTCATCATTCCAAATAGGAATTTTACACCCATAACCATAACTCCTATTTTCCCAACCCCAGCCCTTAGTAACCTCTAATCTACGGTCTCCATGAATTTAATGACTTTATGTGCCTCAGATAAGTGAATCACACAATATTTGTCCTTTTGTGTCTGGCTTATTTCACGTACCAGAATGTTTTCAAGGTCCATCTATGTTGTAGCATGTCAGAACTTCTTCCATTTTATGGATGAATAATAGTAATCGTACATCTACATGCCACATTTTGTTTATCCATTCATCTGTTAATGGAAACTGATTTCTTTCCACCTGTAGGCTATTGTGAATAATGCTGCTGTAAACATTAGTGTGCAGGTATCTGAGTCCCTGCTTTCAGTTCTTTTGGGTATGTACCTAGGAGTTTAACTTTTGGAGGAACCGATACTCTATTTTTTTGAAGTCACTCTTTCTGACATCAACTTTATGCCCTGGGGCTCTCCCAGCACAGATCCTCAAACCCAAGCTTCTCTGAGACACATCCTGCCCATGTGCTCCTGTAACTCTTATGCCTGCCCTGTGACTACACAGATGGTACTTACATGCGTCTCCCGGGGCTTCCAGGAGGGCAAGGTCTGTCTGTGTCTAGCATGGTGCCTGACATGCTGAATGAATTAATTCTTTTGATGAGTGTTATTATACTCTGCCCTTACAAAGGTTGTGGCCTTGGAACATGGCCTCTGAGAATCAGTTCACCCTTGATCTAGACTGAGTATAGAAGTAGCCTGGACCAAAGGCTCTGAGCTCAGCCACGCCCTGTGGACACAGGAACTTCAGATCTGCCCTGGATTCTAAGGGTGAGGATTCTTTTTTTTTTCTTTCAATTTTTTAAAATGTTTATTTATACTTGAGAGAGAGAGACAGAGAGAGACAAAGTGTGAGTGTGGAAGGGGCAGAGAGAGAGAGAGGGAGACGCAGAATCTGAAGCAGGCTCCAGGCTCCAAGCTGTCAGCAGAGCCCGACGCGGGGCTCAAACCCATGAACCATGAGACCATGACCTGAGCCGAAGTCAGAGACTCAACCGACTGAGCCACCCAGGCACCTCAGATTCTTTTTTTTTTTCTTTAATGTTTTTTTTATTTTTGAGAGAGAAAGAGAGGGAGAGAGCAGGAAGAGGGCAGAGAAAGGCGGAATGGAGGATCCAAAGATGGCTTTCTGTTGACAGCAGAGAACCCTATGCAGGGCTTGAACTCACAAACTGTGAGATCTTGACCTGTACCCAAGTCGGACGCTTAACCAACTAACCCACAGGGCTCCCCTAAGGGTGAGGATTCTAAGTGTGAGGGCGGATCCACCTGGAGCAGGGCACCCACAGCAGAGTTACGCCCATGCTGGGTGTTAATCACTGGCCAAGGCTGGGAGCTCGCGCCGGCCTGAGTGCTTTTCCTTACTCTTAAGAGCATCAGTGGGCTTGTGCAACAATCTTTCCAGAGGCTAGATCTAGAAACAACTGAACACTTTTCTCTTTATTCCTATTAGGTTTTTCTTCCTTTTAAACAATTGCAGTGAAGTATACATAATATAAAATTAACCATTCTGATCATCTTTACAGTGTCGTGAAATTTTCCCATTCATTTTGAAAAGATCTCTGTAGTCAAAAGAGATTTTGCCTTTCTAAATACTAAAAAGAGCTTTTCCCTTAAGGAAGCAGAATGCTCCCCCAGGTATGTGATTTTCAACAATGTGCACAGCATTACAAATAGAATAGGTAGACACGACAAGGCAGACCCTGGGCTGTTGAAGAGAGAGCCACAGTTCCTCCTTCTTCTTTCCCTTCTCTCCTCACCTTTCCTTTGTTTCCATAGTACTGGAAGTCAATACAAGTGAGGTTGTTCACCTCCTCCCAGAGGCATCAGCATCTTTGATGATGTCTGCAGGAACCCGTGCTGCTCTGTGAATAATAGTGATTAATTCCTGCTTTTGTCTGCAGTAGGTGATGGGGGTGGGGGGCGGGAAGCCAAAGCAAAACTAAAGAGAGGGAGCTGAAGGCTCTATTTATGTATTTATGTATTTATTTTTTACCAAACTAACAGTTTTTAAGTGATTAACCTGTTAGGTTTTATTTCGGTGTCACTGTTTCGGAGCAAATGCCATTTCAGAAATGTTGCAGCTGCAAAGCAGAGCCCTGACGTGGTCAGAGATGTGGGCTCAATGTCTGCGCTGGTCTGTCCTGCTCCAGCGGTGGGACCACCTTGCTTCCACCATTCGAGGGGGAATGTCACCCCCAATCTCCACGGTCATGGAACCAGAATTGATAGATCTGGAAGGACCAGAGGGAACAGATCCAGGGTCCCATTTTGCAGACTAGTTCATTGTGGCTGTCAGTGAGAAGTGCCTTTTAGCTGAGGCAGACCCAGGAGCAGAGGCAAACTGTCCTGAAGGAACCAGCACACTCCTCTCCCCGCCAGACTGCAGGACTGTCTGCACCAGGTTGGGTAGTGTGGGGCCCAAGGCGGCAGCCCTAGGGCCCAAGATTCTCCCAGGGCTCTGGCGTAGGAGGTTGGGGGGTCCCTGGGCTTCTTGCCCCACCTCTGCTGCTCAAAGCCTGGCTTTCAAAGTTGTAGGACAGTCACAGACCCCCTTCTTCCTTTCTTTTTCTTCTTTTTGACCCAGGCGGTGGGCCTGTTCAGACCCCCCAGGCTTACAGGAGCCTTCCCAAAGACGTGGGCCTGTTGTTGATTTACGGGGACACGGCTCCTCTGTGTGCGCCTGGCTGCATAACTTAACGGGATCTGTCACCTTCAATAGACTGCCACACAGCTGCGCGCGCGGGAGCAGCTGCCTTCTCTGCCTTTGTTTGGTCTCAGCGCTCCTCTCCTCCAGCAGCGGGGCCCTCTCTCCTCCCGGCACCTTGATTAGTACTGACTGTCTCTGCCCTCCAAGCGCTTCGCTTGGTCCCCGTATATACAGTGTCTTGCACACAGTTTACGATAGTGACAGCGAGCAAAGGTCGTCCATAAACACTGAGTCGTGGGTGGTAGCATTAGCTCTTAAAAATCATAATCAGCTCTCCTGGTGGCCTCTTAAATTCGTGTGCGGCTTTTCTTCTCACCCATAAAATAGGCTCCTTTAGACAGAGGCCCCAGAGTTGGCAAGCGTACAGAGCACATGTTTGGCCATGGGTGCCTCAAATGACAGTACAATCCCCAATTTGGGCTGAGAGTCCGTGTGCCCCTCTAAACACACGCGTGCGTGCACATACATTCTGTCACACATGAACACCCATGCATGAGCACTCCCTCTCGTGCATCCAGAGTCCGTGGTGCAGCGGGCGGGCAGCCAGGCCGGGAAGCTGGTGCATGGGCCACAGCAGGCTCATGGCCGAATGGACGTGCACAAACGGCTTCCCCTTTCACTCCGTGATGGCTTGCTCTCTACTGTCAGATCTCAGTGCCGGCGACCTGTCCCTCGCCCCATCTCAGGGAGCATCTGATATCATTTAAGAAGGCCTCACCCAGGGGCACTTGTGTTGGCTGCTGGGGTTGTGGAGTGAAATCCCACGGAGCAGGTGGCCGGGGTGTCTGAGAGCGTCATGCCTACTGCCGCCAGCCGCTTGTCGCTAAGTGCCACCGGTTCCTCGTGGGCACCAGAGTGGACCTTGGGACAGGAGCTAAAACGGCATGCTGACTGGTCACAACCTAGGCAGTGCTGCCCAGAGGAAGGAATGCGGGATCCCCAGACGGATGCATGCGGGCTCACCAAGCTCCTGGCCATTCCACTTCCTGGCTGTGAGACCTTGGGTGAATTATTAACTTAACCCTGGAGCCTCAGTTTCCTCATGTATAAAAAATGAAAATGAAAGAACCTACCCTCAAGGCACTGTTAATAGGAGTTAAAAAAAAGAATATGTGTAAAGGGGCAATTGTTTTATTGGGGCTCGATACATGGCAGCTATAATAAATACTATTATTATTTTATGATCTCTTTGGCCCAAGGCTTCGATCCCGGGATAAGGAAACAAGTGTTGGGCCACATACAGCCCTGACAGACCCAGGGCTGATTTCAGCAGCAGGGCCAGTAAAAACCTCACCTTTTCGATGTGTGTGTAACGGGAAGGAAGCCCCCAGGTATGGCGATGACAGGCAACCCAGGGCTTCTGTCCGACTCATTCCCTAACTCTTCTGGGGTTCATGTGCTCCGCCTGGCACTGGTGTCTCTTGGTTTGGGACCCAGCCCTCCTCTGTGGTGAGTGCAGGAAGAGAGGGGGAATGTGGGACTCTGAATGGCCATGGCCAAGGATGGGTCGTGAGTCCTAGGTCACCTCAGATATCTGCCCTGGGCTCCCATCAGTCCCAGAAGAGCTGCTAAAATAGGTGTGGAGAGGCCAGGTGCACTCACCAGCCATTTGGTGTCAGCATCAACAAGAAACCAAAGCAAGCCCCCACCTTCAGAGGTGGGAAGACCGGAGACGAGGGACCACAGGGATGTGAGGGCTGAGCAGAACCCGCGGGAACACAGTTTGGGACCCATTACCTCAGGCCAAAGACTTAACATTTCCCAGATGCTAGACGCGCTGTTTTCGTTTCGCACATAAAGAGCAACTCTCTCCTCTGGACGTGACGATCCCAACTCACGTTGTCTGGCATGTGAAGAGAACAAGCCATGAAGTCTTGTGAGTTCCCTTGGAAGAACCGTGTTATAATGACACAAGTCATTACTTAAGGCCAAGCTCACAGAAAGTCTGTCCCAGGACCGAGCTGGATGCTGGGAAATGTGCCTGCTGACTCACACTTTCTTCTCCCCCTCCGCCCAAGTACCTGGTGCCCATCCAGTTTTCAGGCAGCTCATGGCTCACCTGGACTGCTCTCATGAAGCTGAGTCTTGACTCCAGTCCTCCCCCTCTCCTTCCCCCACTCACATGAGCTCATCTCTGCTGAAGTGTTAGCGCTGAAGGTCAGACGTGTTCTCTCATTCTTTTCCAGGGTGATATGTGCCCTCCACACCCACTTCACCCAGAAGGATGCAGGTTGGTACAGGTGCAGATGAGCATGAAGTATTGTTAGACAAACATTTGAATTTGCCTCCTGCCATCTATGTGAGCGACTATCATATATGTGGTATACACTTTCATGTAGAAAATTAAATTATCATATATATCCTGTTTCTGAAACTTTTACCAGTCAGTATATTGTGACTATTTCCCCCATGTCTTTATATATAGTCTTCTATAACATAATTTTTTAATAACTGAAAAGTAGTCTCTTGTGGGGTGCATGAATGACAATCCCTCAGGATGAGGGAAGAAAATATTGCAACTTCCTCCCATATGTCTTTTCATCCAAGTGTAAGAAAGAACTGGTTTACTGATACTCTAATACTTGGACTCACCATGGTGTTGCACCCAGTCTGCTAGTCCCCTGGTTATCTGTGGCCAATGCGGGTCCAACAGCGTTGTTTGCTTTTAGCAAATTCTGATTTACTGTAGTTTTTGAGTCTGGCTTAGAGATTTTGCCAGATTATATTCTTTTAGATAATAACCTTCATAAAATGAACAGGTAGCCAAAAAATCTTCCTCCAAAGAAAATGTAGAGCATGAGAAGAGAACAAGAAAATGGCAGAGTGGATTCTTCTTCAGCTTTGAGCATGAGCTCATCATAATTCTGATTAGATGTAAAAGAAAAAAAAAAACCCAATAGCATCAGATCTGAAAGTCAGCCAGAAATATATTCATATCTTGAGAAGATTATGTAAATAATGGATATATATTCATTTCATTCATGATGGCCTTACCTTAACTGTATATTACATACAGAGATATTAGCTTCTAAGGTATGAGCTAAGGAGAGTATCACCACAGGCAAAATGTTAAAAAGCAAACATCGAAAACATTCTCCCACCAATGTTTAAAGTCATGCAATATTTATTTCAGTACTTAAACATTTTTGCTAAACTACTAATAATACATGCTCAGCAGCTTAAAAGCCACATACCATGGTAAAACTGGGCAAAGTAACACATGGAAAAAATGCAGGGATGAACTTAAATGTAGTATTTTGTCAGAAAATACTGTTGGAAGATGCAAGGAGAACAATTGCTGAATGTTTGAAGAAACAAGTATGAGAATACATAATGCCGTGTAGGAGTTTTGCCACAGAGTTGGATGAAAGTACATATGTTTCCAACATGATTCGGTTGTGGCAGTTGCCAAATGCTGCTTCCAAAACAAAACACATGAATTTTGTTTTTGTAAGCCACTACAGGAAGGATAATTGAAGGACACATATTCTGAATATCAAATGAGGTCTTTAACAATGGTTAAAACAACAACAACAACAACAACAACAACAAAGGATGGAAGTAATAAGTGCAGACAGGGCACCTGCTTTGACTTCAGGAACAAGATTCTTGAGCGTCATTGCACAGGTAATGGTCTAGCATGGTGGGGAATAGCGCCGTCCCTCGATCCTGGATGTCACAGTTCAAAATCCAGTGCTGCTGCTTGTCAGTGGTGTGACCTTGGGCCAGTTACCTAACTTCCCTGTGTCTGTTTCCTTCCCTGTAAAATAGGGATAGCAATTGTGTCTACATGAGGGCTAGTTGCAAAAAGCAAATGAATTCATATAGGTAGGGTGCTTAAACTATGCCTGGCACAAAGTAAGTGCTCACCAAACATCAGCTAATAATTTATGCCACACTTGAAATTTATTTACAAACCTCTATAGCAAAGGATTTGAAGCTGGAAGTTCTACACTGAGTATCAGTGATGCGGTTCAGGTAATAAAACGAAGCTTTTAATATATAGTAGAAACTTTGCAATATTTTACATAATTTTAATACATTATATAAACATATAAACATAAACATTATATAAACATGTATTTATATGTTTATATTTATACGTTCATATATTATATAAATATATATTTACATATATATTTATATATATAATATAAATATATTATTTATATAATATATGTTTATATAATATAAAATATGTATAGTATGTTAGAATAGAAAGGTCATAGAGAATGAGCAAAAAATCTTTTATGTACACAAAATTAGATGTGTATCATGTAGCAAATTACTTGAGTTAATAAATATAAAAATGACTTAGAAATTTTTGTGGCTTCCCATATTATGTTACTTGACTCTTAAAATATATATATTACATGGAATTTGTCTCATCAAATTATGGTGACATTTAAAAAAATAAATAAAACATAAAGTTTTTTGAAAGAAATAGAGCATTTAGACTTCCAATGTTCTATGACTTTATTGCTGGAAAAAAGTGCAGTTGTATATAAAAACTCTCATATACTCACTTTAAAATGTGGAAACAGAATTTGCTACCTTGTTTAAATACCTTCCAGTTAAGTTTTTAGTGTTTTGGAAGCATTTGTTTAAAATATAAAGAATGTAAGACCTATTGATTGACATCATAGCAGTAGAAAATTTACTCAGCCTAATTTCAATAAAAGTCTGTATAGTTAGTATATGAGAATGAAAAATTAATTTATTAATTAATAAGTGTGCCCAATTATGCCTTTCCTCTATTTGTATGTGTCTTTATAAAAGATTGCTTCCAGTTATGGCAACTATTACAACCAAGTATAAAAATATACTGACCTTTCCATTGTTGCATCACCAAATGTGAAGATAGGATTTTAAAAAATAATGGAGCATATCCAAAATCATGTCGCCCAAAGCCAAAATGTTTCTGTAGTATTAATGAATAAAATAAAAAAATTTGAATATTGGCCAAAATTTCCACATTGTATGTTTTGTAGTGCACATAACGTCTTTAGTTCAGTAGTACCCATATGTGACTCATTATAAACAAATATGCATTTATCAGGATGTGAACTAAAAAATTATATTTGATAGGAGTATGTGACTGTTGACTCGAAGTGCAAGAGACCACTTAACTCTCTATTGTCGGGCACTTAAGTTATTTATAATTTTTTCCCTTTTGCCACATTCCCGCTTGTTTTCTGGGATAGATTCCTGGAAGTGGAATCAAAGAGTATTTGAAGGGAATATTTTTATAGTTATGTATTACAAGTTGCCTAGAGAGAGATAGTAAATCTGTAGTAATTGATGTGTTCACCGCCATCAATGTATATCCCCTGCCCTTGGGTTTTTTCTAATCTGATTTCATGCTAGTAGGAGGAGAGGGCTGTGGTCTGTCTTAGGGCAGTCAGGTTGCCCAGGGGCTCTGGGGAAGACAGTTTTGGGCAGGGAGCCCAAGTGACCACAGACAATGGCCATCAAGGGCATCCTTTGCTTCAGGCATTTCCTCTCTGGATGATGAGCTCCCTGGGGACTTGGCATGGCTCTTGGGTCGGCAGCAGGGTGGGGTGCAGGATGGTGTGGGAACATGGTCATCTTGCTCGGAGGTGGGGGTAGGAGGTCAGCGAGTGAAGTTCTGTTTCTGGAAACTGTCTGTGGGATGATGATTGTTTACATGCTGCAGTGTCTAAGGATCAAAAGCGAGTGGAAAGAAGCCTCCTCCACTCTCAGGCCATGTGGAAAGCATTTATCTCCTGCTGAAAACCTTGCATGAGAACAAAAGCAAACCTTGCAGAATGCTTTCAGGCACTGCATCTTGTTTCCGGGTCTCTCAGCCTTTTGCTAACAGAGCAGAATGGGACTTCCCGCCAGAATCAGAAATGCCAGATTTTTCCAAGCAGAGTGGATGCACAGCAAATTGGTGGCATTTTGTTCTCCATTTTCCAGTCCTGCTAAGCTGGCACATTGTTCCATCTCAAGCTTTTTTCTCTGTCTGGAGACCAAGACAGAGTGGCTCCTAGTTGAAGGAGGTGTTAACCTCACAGACTGCATTTGTTTCTTGGCCTTGGATTCCCTTCTTAAGGGGCAGTTTGGGAGTGCGGGACAATGACTTGGTCAGATAAGCCTTTTTGGTACTACCGCTTACCACGCTGGCACCCAATAGCCTTGCCTTTGTGCAGGTGGGTCCTTGGGAGGCACAGGACCAGCCTTGCAGTGGGGGTGGGAGGGTTCTGCTTCTACCTTTGTCTCTGGCCCCACAGGGAACCCTAATCTGGTGTCTCAGCAGCCCCATACTTCTCTCTTTCTGGGTCTTCCTAACCTGAAGTCTGTATTCCCAGCGAGGGGTGAATGCAGCTGCAGGGTCTGAAGAGAGGATAGTTGAACTTGCCCTCCAGGAGCAAAGGGCTTGGAGGTGACCACTGCTTCATGCCATTTCCTTAGGTATCCAGGCAGCCAAAGAGACAGGAAGGCTTATTGAGGGATCTTCCAGAATAAGTAGGGAGTGGCTTTAGAGGCCAGATTAGCTTCTCCACTGGCCCTCTTAATCTATCCTCTCCCTCTCCTCTGAGACCTTACCTGGTCTGTCTCCAACTTGCCCAAACTTTCTCTCTCTTTCTCCATGCATATATGTGTACACACACACACACACACACACACACACACACACACACTGGTTCCTTCCATCCATCCATCCATCCATCCATTCAAGAAGCCAACCAGCCAGCCATTTATCTTTTTTTTTTTCCCCATTTGTTCCTTCCTTCACCTACTCCTTCAGTCAATAAACATGAGGCTATTTTAAAGCAGATGGCTGTGGCTGAGAGAGGTTTGAGGGCTCTGACCCACTGCTCATAGGACCTCCCAGGACTTTGGACAGAATCTAGTTCAGAGCTTTGCAGGTCTAGAAACTCATTTTTGTCCACTAGCCCAGAGGTTCATTCCAAAGAAGTAATAAGTGACTGATTTGTAAACCTAAAGGCCAAAATTAATTACAGCCCAAGTTAGACTGGGTGGGATAACCAGTACCAGTGTTTCCTCCTGGGGCAAATTAAAGTCCAGAATGGGGATGTCGACTCAAGATAATTGAATGGATTGCTTTTCCTCATGCCAAGAAGATACCTCTCTAGATAATGCTATGCTCCATTAGCCACACAGCAGCCAGAGTGGTGTTTACAAAATGTAAATCAGATCATGCCTCTCCCCTGCTTAAAACCCTGCAATTGTTTTTCATTGGACTTAAAATTAAATTACAGCTCCTTAATAGGAGTACGAAGTTCTGAAAGATCTGGCCCTGCCTCCCCTTTCCAAACTTCACCTCCTACCGCTGTACCTCTGAGCACTTTGCTCCAGCCATCCACCCTCCTTTCTGTTCCTTCACTATCCAACTGAATGCCTCACACCGTTCCTGCACTGGAAGTCTCTGCCAGCAGCTCCCACTACAGCCTGGAGCCTGTGTGCTCTAGGGGCAAGGGTTTTTGTATCTGTCTTGTTCACCAGTGTATCCCTGGTGCCAGCACAGAATAGGTGTTCAAAGGTTAGTTAAATGAATGGGCAGTACCAATTACAAAGCGGGGTAGGCTCCGCTTTGAACATGGTGGAAAAGATTTTGAACTTTGCTCTATAGGATGCATTTTACAGTCCTTTATCTTTATCTTGTTTCTCCTCCTTCTCCTCCCCCTCCTCCTCCCTCTCCTCTTCCTCCTCCTTTTCTTTCTTTCTTTGGTTAGACATCACCATGAACTTCCAATTTCTGTGCAGATGGTTAACCAATTTGACTGCTGTTTGTCTATTTTAGAACAGCATTGGAGAAATTATGAAACAAAATGAAAAGTTGGATTTTAAGAATTAACCAGAAAACTAGGAGAAAATCATGGGGGCCTGAAAGCTGTTTTAAATTGGTACATGTGGTGGGGGAGGCAGGTGGCTGAGGGTGGGCAGAGACAGCAAGACAAGAATAGGCCAGAGGAAAGCTTCTGAGATTCTTCCCTTGCCTCACAAAAGCCTTTACCATCGATGAGATTGTAGGGGAGTTCAGTAAATGCCTGATGCTGGGGTAAGATGGTCCAATAAGCTGGGGTAAGGTGGTCCAAGATGCCAAGATCTTTGGTGCGTTTGGTAAAATGAGGAAATCTATCCTTGGATGGCTGCAAGATTTTACAGGTACCCGATCCAACTGATTCTATGTTGTGGGTACGGGATATTTGGAAATTAAGAGAATCCAGCCATTAGCCACTATACTGCTGATGCAATGCTTCATCACTCTGCCTTTTAAGGTTTGGAAATTTTGTGAAATCATCTGCAAGTCCTGCAGAGTCAAAGCCTATGTACTGCAGAATCACTGGAATGCTTCAGAGCTTCAGATTGTGGCCAAGTTAAAGGCACCTTCTTCTTTCTTCAAGGGATCTACCTTGACTAATATCAGAAAACTCAGCTTGGTCCTTGTCTCCAGTTTCTGAGGGCTGGATGTGTATGTTGCCAATTATTATTGGACAGTATGAGAGGATGAAGAAGAGGGGGAGGCACAGCAAACCCGAGTCCCTGAGGAAAGCAGATGGTCCGAGCTGTCCAGCATGATGGGACAGAAAGGGCATAGTATTTCTGCTCTGAAAGCTGGGCTGCCTTGTGCAAGGTGCCCAGCATCTCTGAGCCTCAGACTTCTTATCTGTAAAGCGAGGGGGTGAGGGAGATTGTTTATCATCCCTGCGGGCTCTGACACCTGACACTTCAATCAAACCTCAGCCCAGAGCCATTCCACATCTCCTTCGGTTGAAGGGAAATTCATCTCCCTTGCAGATTAAACACCTATTGATTTTTTTTTTTTCTTCTGGCAAGGGGGAATGAGACAGCTATTTCTTCCTCTGTAGACAGAAGGACAGAAAAAAAAAAGTCAAACCAGACTCCCATTCTGTGATTTTCTGTTCAGGCCTGAATGCTAAACAGCGTTGGCTCCCAGGGGGGTGACTCAGCTTCCGCAGCTCATAGAAATTTAGAATTGGAAGGGTCCCGACAGACTATCCAGTCCTCTCTAAATTGAGGAAACAGAGACCCTCGGATGGAAGTGACACGGAATTAGGTGGTGATGGAACCCGAACTAGAGTGTACATAGTATATAGGATGAGCACATCTGATGGCCCTTCGCCACAGAAACCTTTCCAGGGCCAGCTGTTAGGGGCTGCTCAGGTTCTCGTATTGCTCCTTTATGTAAATACGATAATCCCGCTGCGTTTTGCCTCTCTGATTGGAGTTTTCATTAACCTCAATTGAGCCATCAGCCTAGCTTTCCTGTAGAGAGAGAGCATGGCTTCAGGAAGGCGACTCTCCACCCTTTGTAAGAAGACGCGGCCGGTGATTGGTGGCTTCAGGAGCGCCGGAGCCGACCACCAATGGGGAGCGCGAGGAGGCGGGGCATCCTGGGGCGGGGCGGAGCCGCGGAGCGGCGGGTTCCTGGGCTGGGGGTGGTGCGAGGCCCGGCGCGGTCGCCGTAGTTACCGCACCCCGGCTGCGGCTGATCAGTAAACACTAATTACGCCCGCCACCCAGGTGTCGGGGCGGCTTGCTGAAGACTGAAAAACACCTCAATCCCACTCCGGGACTTTGGTATGGTTTTTAATTTTACGGCTCCTGTCCTCGAATCTGTCCAAGCGCATTAGTATTACGTGCGAGGTTTCCCGACAGGACTTTGACGGATGTTGCCCGGAGAGAAGCTGCTTTCCCGGGCAGAGAAAAGCTTCCTTTAGAGGCCTGGATGGACGAACCCTGCTGTACCCGCCTGGACCTGATGCAAGCGCTTGGGTGGAGCAATCCTTGATGGAGCAGAAACATCGTTTTCTGTGTGAGGGTCATGGCCCAGGTGGACAGCCACGCAGACACACGCGCCACCTCCTCCAGAAATCAGTCCCAGGCCAGGGGTGCAGGGGAGCGGCTTCGCCCGGGAGACTCACGAACAGCGCCACCGCAAAATTCAGACTCTTCCGCCCCAGCACGCTGTCCCTGCCCCCGCTGTCCTGCCCGCGAGCAGTGGGGACACAGACGCGTGCACACAGACCGCCAGGGCCACTTCATGGGCACGCCTAGTCTTACGCACGCGGGCGGGCGCTCACCATACTGCTCCAGTCCCCTCCCAGCCCCATAGCACCCTCTAGCGGGGATAACGTGCTCCCTCGTAGGCGCACCGACCGACCGAACTTGAACCTAGCACCAAGCGCCCACCCTCCTCCTCCCTTAGCCCGGTGCTGCAGCTGAGGCTTCTGCAGGTTTGTTTGATCACCTGCCTTTCTACTTCTACGTTTATGACCCTGCTGACGCCCGGGGAGAGGGCAGCACAGCTAGCCAATCAGGATGCTCTAAAGGTCAAGGTAATGCCCATTTCCCAATTTGATTCACAGACTTCACAATTCTTGTTCTCATGACAAAACGTGGCAGTCAGCACTAAATGTGACGTATCCCCTATCTTCTGGCAACCGAAAGAATAAAATGCTGAAAATATAAACAAACTCTTTTTATTAGAATTAGAGGTCAGTTCTCTTAAATGGTTATAATTCTTCTCACCTGGGACCTGTCTTCAGTCTTAACGCGCTGACATGAGATGAGTTGGTCTGCATCCCAGGCATCCCTTGTTTCCCTTATCACTTTTTAAAAAGTCTTTTTAAGTGCGGGGAAGGGGCAGAGAGCAGAGGGAGAGAGAATTCTAAGCAGGGTCTGTGCTGTCAGCAGGAAACCAGACGCGGGGCTCAAACTCTCAGAACTGGAAAGATCATGACCTGAGCCAAAATTCAAGAGTCCGTGGCTTAACCCACTGAGCCACCCAGGGGCCTCTCCCTCATCAATTTAGGTAATTTTTTTTCCCTTCAGCTGTCAAAACACAGACCCCCTTTTATGAACTTCACCCTGTAGAAAAATGACCCATTTGAAATCCTTCAGTTTGTAAGCTTCAATTTCATTAGAGGTTAGAGTAGGTTCGAGGATGAAGGGACTGGAAGGATAGGAACGAATGTACACCTGTGGAGTCACTTTCTTTCAGATAAGGTGGCTGGGCCTTTCAGTACACTGAACCCACTCTCTTTCCCACCTTTGAAAAAAAAAAGTGTGCTTTCATCATAATTTCTGTGCTTGAAAATCCAAGGCAACTCCTGGTTTCGCCCTAATGTACTAAAAACAAACTGCTGCCTCTGCAGTCTGAGGCCTGGAGCTACAGGTCTCGTGAAACCAACCTGACCGCAGATGTTGTTCTGACTTCCACGCTTCGCCCTGCTCAGAACACCTTCCTTTTATTCCTCCAACTCCACCTGCACGTTCCCCATCTCCATTCACATCTGGTCGGTCCCGCAGTTCAGCCCTTCGCTGCTTTTGCCTCGTTAAGTAGCAGAGTAAGGGCCTTTCAGATGGGAGGGTTAGTCCAGTCCTGGGTTAGAGGCCTCTGGCTCCCACAGGGTCTGGTTCTAGCCTTCATGTGGTCGTTGGTGTGTGGAGCCGTTTGGGAAGGTTTGAGGAAGAAGGAATTAATTTGTGGTCGGCAGAGAGGAATGAAGGTGAGGTAGGAAAGTTGAGAGGTGCCAGGTGAGGTCGGCAGTTGAGACCTGTTTGGGATTTGTCCCAAGCTCCATAAGAACCCTAGGCTAGACACCAAAATAATTTGGAGAGCTGTGTTTTTCCCTGTCAATTTATGACTGGCCATGTCTGGCCAAGAAAAAGGAGGTGGGGGAAGCACGCCAGGAGCCATTTGCCAGACAACTCGGCAAATAAGGCTGAGTCTGAAACTGAGGCAGGCTAGAAATTGCAATTAGCGTGGAAATGAAGATCTTTTCAGAAAAGAAAATGGCCCCAGCACTTGTTCTCTATTGTCTCTCCCATCCTCTGGCGCCCACCCAGACAGCCCTGAGACAGCCCCTTGGCTCACAGACTTGTGAATACCCAGCCAGGATAAGGGGGAGCACCCACCCATCCTCACCTGCTTCTGGAAGGGCTGTGCTGCCTGTGAGGAAGGGAAACCCAGGGAGGCTGGCAGCAGGCAGGTCCGCAGCAGGGAGGAGGAAGATCTGTTCTGTTGAATACATTTGGATAGGTTTATTGCACACCCCCAAATCACAGCGAGTTTAAAATGGTGTCCTTGGGGTGCTTGGGTGGCTTAACCGGTTATGTGAAGGACTTTGGCCCAGGTTATGATCTTGCGGTTCATGGGTTTGAGCCCCGCGTTAGGCTCTGTGCTGACAGCTCAGAGCCTGGAGCCTGCTTGGGATTCTGTGTCTCCCTCTCTCTCTCTGCCCCTCTCCTGCTTACACTCTGTTTCTCTCTCTCTCAAAAATAAAGAAACTTTAAAAAAAGTAAAATAAATAAATAAAATGGTGTCTTTGAGAGTTTGTCTCTCTCTTTCCCACCCGAAGGTATTAACTTACCTAAAAAGTGCATGCTCTCTGGAAGAAGGCTGGGAACTCTGAGCTCAAGTTAGAGGATACAAACTTAGTCAACATTTTTTGGCAATGAAAAGGATAGGATGTTTTGTTGATTTTCATTCTAATTTTGTTTATATAATATGGGTGGTAGGTCCTGCTAGCCTACATTATACTCATTCTAACGAAGCCATCCATCATTTGAGCATTTACCACTGACAGATTCAGGGCTAAGTGCTTTGTATGCATAGTTTTGTTTTATCCCACGCCAGTCCCACCCAGTGGGCATTAATCGCCCTGTGAATGACAGAGGAAGTGGAGTCTGAGAGGTTAAGCAACCCACTCAAGGCCATACAGCCCCAGGGTGGTAGTGCGGGACTCAAACTGGGGATTTTGACCCGCACAGCCCAGCAGCTCTGGGCACGACCCTGCAGGTACTGGCCGTGGGAGCCGAGGCAAGGGAGACTCGTGTCCCTAGCGGCCTTGCAGGAAGCGTCTGCAGTGCCCAGCAGGGAAAGGCCTAAAGGTCCCAGACAAAAATACTGCAGAAACAGCCCCTGGTGGCAGGAAAGAGCCAGCCCTGCGCTAGGATGGGTCGGTGGCTGGAGGGTGGCGGGCGGCGAGCGGGAGGTGGCTGAGAGCCGGGCTTTGGGCCAGGGCCAGGATTTGGGCTCCAGCGCGGCCTTCCCACGACCGAGGCCGGGGGTCGGGGTGGGGGTGGGGGGCCCACAGGCCGAGATTCTCTCCCGCCGCCCCGCGGCGCCCCAGGCTCCGTGTCTCGCGGCTGCGGCCTGTCCCCTCCCCTGTGGCCCAGGAAGGCTGCGAAGCGAGCTAGTTCCTGGGCCTGTGCATGTTTCCCTGGGTGGGGCCTAGGTGCCGCCGTCTGTTTCCTGCGGGGACCCAGCACCCAGCTCCCGGTTCCTGACCAGTTCATACTGGTCCACGGCTTGGACACCCGGGTCGGCGTGACCAGGTTGCAAACGTGGTTACGTAGGCCCGTTGCAGGAAGAGTGATTATCCACGATGGAGTGGCTTACGCGTGCTCTGCGATTATAGGTTCTTGCTCAACTCCGCAACAACCGTGGCGAGTGGAGGGGGGTGGGGGTGGGAATATAATCCTTATTCTTGTTTCACAGATAAAGAGGGAGTCCAGGGTGGTGAAATAACTAGCTCAAGGACATTCTGCTGGGAAGTCAGGACATGAAAGCTTTGGTAACTGGAGAGGAGTTAGAAAAGTTGTGGACTGTTAGGATCTGTTGGGAGGGCAAGGGGTGTGGGGATGTGGGGGCTCACGTGTGCTTCTAAGTGTGTGTGGTGGGGAGGCATGGGGCTGGGAAGGCCGTGAAACCACTTTCCTTCTTCCATTTGCTCAGGTTCTAGGCAGTCAACAGTTGACATTGACACTGTCCTCAAACTATATTTTCAACCACTTTTTATCACCTTTTTGCTGTAGTCAAGCCACTATCAAACCTCCCCAGGACTACCGAATCCCTGCAGTGGTCTCCCTGCTCCTGCCCTTCCCTTCCTTTAGTCTGTATTCAACAAGGCAGACACAGACATCCAGCTAGAACTCACATCCTGGCACTCCTCTGCCAAACCCTCCAGAATTTCCTCTACGAGAATGATCTCCTCTCCCCACCTGAGGGCCCTCATCTCCCATCGTCCCAGTCTCTCCCCTCTGCCTCCTGCCTCCAAGCCTTGGCAATTGCTCTTCTGAGTAGAATACTGTGGCCCCCCCACCTCCCCACCCCCTATATCCACATGGTTGTTTCTTCACTTCTTCATGGTTTTCTTCTGTTTTGTTTTGTTTTGAACAGTAACTCGAATAAGGCTTTCCCTGGTCTCCTTTAAATCACCCCTCACACTTATCACTTACTTACTTATTACTTACTTACTTATCCTTATCACTTACTTACTTTACACTTTCTTATTTTTCTTATTCACCTTCTATCTCCCCAGCTAGAGTGGAAGCTCCATGGTGCAGGGAGGGCATTTTGTCTGTGTTGTTGTTTGGCTGGTGTCTTTCATTCACTGCTATATTTCCCCATGCCTAGAACAGTGACTGGCACACGTGATGAACTTAATAAATATTTGCTGAACAAAAGGATGAATGAATGAACAGACCCATTTCTGTCAATGAAAGAAGCTAGAATCTTCTGATAGGACAGGGAGTGGGGGAGGGTGGGGATTAGGGGGGTTGTTGAAGGAGGCCATGTTGAAGGATGAGGAGAGCAAAGACCTGTGAACTAAAAATGGTTGTCATGAAAGGCAGTGGGTGTGGGGGAAACCCCCTCCGTGTCACCCACACCCTCTCCTCCATCATGTACTGGGTCACTGTGACTGGGCCCTAGCAGCTGGTATCAGCTTGGGGAGTCCCACAGGAAGCTGTTCTGTAGGTCCAGGAAGAGAATGAGATATGTCAGATGACAGTGTGTGAAATGTAACCTCTGCTGTCAAAGCTGATGTGAAGTGGCCCCATCTTAAAGAACAGGAGGTCAAGAGAAAGCCAAGGACTATCTTGGAAACCAGATGCCATTGGCATTAGGGCGGGAGGTATCTTCTCCTCTGGTGGAACTGCCCTGGCTCCTGGCATAGGTGTTGCTGCCCTGCCCACCTCATCAGGGGTGTCATCTGTGACCTGCCAGGAAAGACCTGTGCGCCCAGCAAGAGAGTCCTGGTGTTCTTCTGGCTCTTGGCAGCAGTTACAAAAATTTTTTTATGTTTATTTATTTTGAGAAAGAGAGAGAGAGAGTATGCACACAAGTTGGGGAGGGGCAGAGAGAAGGAGAGACAGACTCCCAAGCAGACTCCACACCATCAGCACAGAGCCCAATGCAGGGCTCGAACTCAGGAACCACGGTATCATGACCTGAGCCAGATGGAGAGTCGGACGTTTAACTGACTGAGCCACCCAGGCACCCTTTGGCAGTAGTTCAAAAAGTACAGGCTTAAGATAAGGAAACAACCCAAATGCTCATCAATGAATGAATGAATGGATAAAAAAGATGTGGTGCATATACATAACGGAATATTATTCAGCCACGAGAAAGGAGATATCCTGCTATTTGCAACAACAAGGATGGACCTTGGACACATTGTGCTAAGTGAGAGAAATCGGACAGATAAAGACAAGTACTATATGATATCACTTATATTTTGAATATAAAAAAGTCAAGCCCATAAAAAAACAGAGTAAAATGGTTACCTGGGGATGGGGGGCATGGTAAAGAGTGATGGTATTTAAGGTACATACCTGTAAGTATGTACTAAATAAGCCATAGAAATCAAGTACAGTGTAATGAATATAGACGATGAGATTGTACTGTAACTATGTAATGTGGCAAGTATCACTACATGGACAATCATATTACAATATATAAAATGTATCAAAGTAACAGGCTGTGCACCTTAAACTTACACAATTTTATATGTCAAATTTGTTTTTATTTATTTTTATTTATATTTTTTTAACGTTTATTCATTTTTTGAGAGAGAGACAAAGCATGAGTAGGGGAGGGGCAGAGAGAAGAGGGAGACACGGAATCCGAAGCATAAGCTCCAGGCTCTGAACTGACAGCACAGAGCCCGATAGGGGGCTCGAACCACAAACCGTGAGATCATGACCTGAGCCGAAGTTGGATGCTTAACCGACTGACCCACCCAGGTGCCCCCATATTTATTTTTTAAAAAGTACAGGCTTCGTGTCCTCAGATTATGGGTTATCTGGGACTTGGAGTTAGGCAGGCCTGGGATGAATCCTAAATGCAACTTTATTGTGTGTGTGATATCGGACAGGCTCTCTAATAAAAAGCGTGGGGGATGAGGTCTACTGAGAGGCTATCGTGAGAACTAATGACATAATGCATACGATGTGCCAGGCATACAGGTGCTCAATAAGTCATATTGGAGCCTTATTTTCTTTGCTGTCAGAGTCACATTCAGAAGCTGGAATGGTGTTTAAGAGTGCAGTCGAGAAAGCAAGAATCCAACAAGGAATCTGGAAACCTGTGCTGGCTTCCAGCTCCAGCTGGTTATGTGGCCTGAGCAGGCTACTTGGCCTCCCAACAGCAGTCTCTATAGGAAAATGGAGGGGCTTGAGCTCCATGACCCCTTATGATGCCCGGATATAGCTCCAGTATTCTATGATATGGGACTCTGAGAAATCATTTTTAACTGGGCTTCACCGAAGGGAGGAAATAAGAGGCAAGGGCCCATTGGACTTCACACAGAGGGGCTTCTCAGAGGTCTTCTTCTCCGGAGTTGGTGGGCATTTGTGTGTTAATGCACTATGAACTTTGGGGAGCTCTGCTAACAATATCCTAACTGCCATTCTCCCTCACACATGGGACCCAACCTCAAAGTGGCCTATGAAACACAGGGGCATCCTTCACACAAAGGCAGCTAGGTCAGCGATTCTTGAAACTGGCTGTGCTTCAGGTTCACCTCAAAGCAGATTCTCAGACTCCACCGCATGCTTACTGATTTAGAATCTCTGTGGGGAAGCTCAGGAGTCTGTACTGTTATCAGGTTCTCCAGGTGATACCCACAGCTATTTAAGCCTGTGCATTTGGGACCCATTTGGGAGCAGGGGACTGCCAGTTGTGTAGGGTACGAGATGGACAAGGCACGTGTTCTCCTAAATGTCTTCGCGGTGTGACAGAAGTGGACATCTTGCCTGACAGTGTCCCCTCGTTGATGTGTCCTGGCCTGACAGATGTGAGAGCGTGGTGACCAGGCATTGTGCATTTGCTTCTCTGGTGCTTTGTTAGGCTGGCTAGGGGAGCAGCTCTTTGGGGGACACCAGCACCCAGTGGGCAAGAGGATGAGTAGAAAGGTGGGAAGGGGCTGTGTGAGTCCACTAGGACAGCCATAAAAACATACTACACTGAGTGGCTTAATCAACACAAATCTATTTCCTCACAGCTCTGGAGGCTGGAAGTCTGAGATCTGGTGTCGGCCAGTTGGTTCCTCCTGAGGGTCTCTCTTGGCATGTAGATGTCTGCCTTCTTCCAGTGTGTTAGCATTTGTCTGTGCCCCAGTCTCTTCTTATAGGGACACCAGTCATATGGGATTAGGGCCCAACCATATGACCACATTTTAACTTGATTACCTCTTGAAGGATCCCATCTCCAAACACAGCCACATTCCGAGATACTGGGGGTTAGGGTGTCAACATATGAATTTGGGGGAGAACACGACTGAGCCCACAGCAGGAACACTCAGGGGCAGCGTGGAGGAGAGGAAGCGAGGAAAGGGGCCGTTTCTTTTTGTTTCTAGGCTTGTCCCAGGGCCCACCTGGCCTTTCCCACACACCAGCCTCTGGGGGCTCATCACCTCCACACTTTCCTTGGAAGGAGTGCTGGACTCTCCCTCTCCTGGTTCTGATCCCATTTATTCCTCCCAACCCTCCTGTGAGGCAGGCAGGGCAGGCTTATCGTTATTTTGCAGGAAAACATGAGTTCAGAGAAGCCAAGTGGTGTATTCCAGAATGTATCCCATGATTGGTATCCAGATTTTCCTGCACCCAGAGCAGTATTCTTCCCATGGGTGCACTGGGCACCTGCTATGTGCACTACGTCTGTTTCTGTGGCTTCCAGGGACTCGGGTACAATGTCTGAGGAGGGCTGAGTGCTGGCAAGGGGTGGTTCGAAGAGAGATCCCATGTCTCCCTCCCTGCCCCGTCTTCTCTCCTTTCTTTTTTATTTTTTGTTTGGTTGGGATTTTGTTGTTGTTGTTGTTAGTTCTCTCCTTTCTTTTTTATTTTTTGTTTGGTTGGGATTTTGTTGTTGTTGTTAGTTTTTGTTGTTTGATCACCTCTTATATTGTATTCTCTGATGGAACTCCTAGGAGAATAAAGCCCGTTCTGTGTATACAGATAAGTGTTTTTCCATTTTTGGCCTATTAAAAGCATGGGGCTTGCCTAATTCATTAAAAATTCATGCTCCATTTGCTTGGGTGTGGATGGTGAGAAGGCTGAAGAGCCAAGGAGACCAGGCTAGCTCATGTCTCGTTGACACGAGGGGGGTGGATGGCTGAGCTGGGAATTAGAGAACACTCTGGAAGAGTCGATTCACAAACACTCGCTGGGACGTGCTCGCTGTCCTAGGCCACAAACAAGACACAGCCTCTGCTGTCACTTCACGGAACTAGAGAGGTCAAATGAATGGATGATGCTATGATGCTATGATGGAGATGTGCTCATCAAGGATCTTGGTTAAGCGCAGGATAAATTGGGGCAGCTGAGGGTGAGCGGGGGTGCTAAGGAAGGAGGCTGGGAGTGCTGGTTCCCCCCAGCCTCACACACACACACACACACACACACACACACACTCACACACACACTGGCTCTTGTGATGTTATGATGCACAATGCTTGTTCTGATCTGTATTCTCTGTGTATCCAGGCAGGTGGAAACTCTGGGAGCGATAGAATTCCCAGGCCACCTGCCAGCCCTTAGCCAGCCTGGGGGTGCTCAGAGGCCAGTAGGCTGCAGGAGGCTGATGACCAGTGCAGGGAAATGACATGGGCTGGAGTGTTATAGGGATCCCTGCCCTGTGGTCACCTAGAAAACAAGCTCAACTTTCTACGAGTTTTCTGATGTATCTCTGCGTCACCAGGAGGATGGCCCAAACTGCAAAACCCAGAAACCAGAAGCAATTGGACAATGATTATAAGCTGCCAAAGGATAGCCTGTTTTGGGGGTGTGAGTGTGGGCGTGGTCTTGTCCTTCTGCTGTTGTACCCTGATTTGGGGACTTCCAAAAAGGAGTGTTCTTGGATTGCTTAGGCCAGCAGGACAGTACTGTCTTGTAGACAGGGTTCCACTAGTCTCTGGGGACAAGATTCCCAGAGTGACTGGACCTGGAGGTCCCGTTCATTGTTGCCTCCTGCATGATCTCTGCTTGTATTCTGGGCTCAGTCAGCAGTGTGCCTGGAGAAAAAACCCCAGGTTGCCTGAGAGTCTTGGGCAACATAAATGTCTGGGCCCCTTGGTCAGTCTGTAAACTGCTCTCTCTGGCAAGGCCAAGGGCAGAACTGCTTGTTTGTTGGTTTTTAAATCCTTATGCTAATCAAGGTGTGATGACAGGCTCTTTCTTTGCTCCCAACCAGGCTGGTAGAATTGGCGTGGGGACGCTGATAGAGCTTTCGACCAAAAGCCAACTCCCCTGGCTCAGTGGATTGAAGCCCCCATCCACCCCATTCAGTCCAGGAGCTGTGGCCAAGAGAGAGAGATCCAACAGGGGTGGAGGGGCTGCTTCTTCAAGAGCCGCCAGGGAGGCTCCAGACTGGTGATTTAGTGAGAAGAAGTCCCCTTGTTCATCTGTCACTTCCGTCCCCGAGGGCCCAGTACTGCAGCCCAGCAATCCTCCCGGCATCTGACAGGGGCGGCAGACCAGACCGGAGAGCAAGAAGGGGTCCTGCACTGACCTGGCCGGTGGCCCAGAGCTGCTCCGGGTGGGGGAGCCGCGTGTCAGGAAGGGGCCGCGGTGGGGGTGGGCAGGGGAGCCCGGGCAGGCTGGGACGGCCGCCAGCAGACAGCTTTGTTTTTCCGTGGCAGTTTGCTGGTGATACTTCTATTTCCCGAGCCGCCAGCTGAGTGGGGGAGGGGAGAAGAGCGAGGCTTGAAAGGGACAGACTGTGGCCACGAAGAGTGGGAGCCGGTGCTTGGCACAGCTGCGGGGTAGGGGCTGCCTTGACGCCCCGCCCCCTCGGATCTCCTGCATCCGCCCTTCAGATCTCGCGGCCAGGGGAGCAGATGTCTTGCTGGAGAGACTCCCCCATCACGAGCCCCCCCGCCCCTTCCCCCGGGACTCCCCTCCTCCCTGAGGCTCAGCAGGGCAGGCGCCGGGCTGAGAGATGGCCTGCCAGCTGTTGGCTCCCTCGGGCGCTGGCCCGGGCCCTGCTGTGTGTGCCAGGCGGCAGGTGCCACGCAGGGGGTGCTGCTTGAGTCTAGGGGCTGGAGTGTGCAGGGCGGGGGCGAAGGGGGGGGGCTGTGCAAAGGGGCCGCTGGAAGGGCAGCAGGTTGTTAAGGGGCAGGGCGGCTTCCTCTTCGGGATTCGAGCCTAGCGGCTGTGCCGAAGGCCCTGCACCAGCTACAGTTACAACATGGACAAAATACTGGGTGGACAAGCTAACAAAGTCTTGGCCTAAACCTAAGATTCCACGTCATTCTGTTTTCACTTGAAAAAAATGGCCTTCAGCCGTGGTCTCTTTTCCAGGCCTCAGACTTTCCCAGGGCAGTGAGTGGTGGAGGAAGGAGCATGTTAGCGCCAGGAGACATTTCTCAGGCTGTTCTGGCAAAGCTTGCTCCGAAGCTGACCCTGCATTCGGCTGGGAGCCGCAGAAGAGGCCACTGGCTGTGCAGAGCAAGTCCCAGGACTTCCCTAGGCTTCGGCCACTTCTGGGACCGCCCACCGCCCCCAGCCTGCCTCCGGAACCCTTCCCACATCTTCAGATGGTGGGGAGAGCAGCTGCGGGCTGCGAGGTCACCATGGTGACTGGCGACAGCCGGCAGCCCCTGCCTCCATCCTCCAGGCTGGCGGACCAGCCCCCAGCCCCCAGCCTGCAGCCCCCAGGGAGCAGGAGGACTGCAGGGCCAGGGCCTGCCCACCGGCTGCCTCTGGGGCTTCCTTTCAGGGGCAGATTCCTCTCTGGCAGCCCTGATACAAAGGCAGGGTTCCGAGCTGAGGCAAATGGGCATAAACATGTCCCTGGAGGAGAACTCTAAGGCGTTACAAATGTAAGGTATTGTTGGTACAAATAAAATCAAACTCATTATCCAGGAGATAATAAAGATTATGATGTTAGAGAGAACCTAGTCTAGTCAGAATATCCTAATTCTCCTCTTGAGTGTCCCCCTGGCCTTGTGATTCATTCATTTAATGAGTCTTTCTGGTCTGCTGAAATCTTTGCTTTATTTTAAGATCATTTACTTTCAATTTGTCAGAGGTAAAGAATGACTGATGAACTTCCTTCTCAGAAATCTTCAGCTATTTTAAGGCCAATCAAGTCTTCTCTTCCTTAAGCTCAGCCACCCCAATTATTCTGACTGGTGCTTTTTAATGACCTAACATCTTTTTTCTTTTAGAATGACATGGACATAGCTGCTCAATAAATTAACATCGGCTGACGTATTTGGCTCTTACAAGTCCACCTGCCAATAAAGAAGAGGCAGATGGGGCAAAGAACTAGAGGAAACAGTTGGGGAGTCATGTGACCATTTATCAAGTGAAGAGAACCAGCACCCAACCAAAAAAAAAAACAAAAACAAAAACAAAAAGCACTACTTTTAACCTTTTTTAAGTCTATTTCCCATATCTTTAATTATCTCTATTGCTCTTCTCTGAATCCTCTCTGGTTTTCAATGTCCTTTTGAAGGGATGTTAATCAAAACTACCCATTTTTCTGATCACAGTTCAAGTAGCTACACTGTAGCATAGAATAATTACTTTACAATCTCTGTAAGTCATACAACTATCCTTTATTATAGCCCAAGTTATCAGGTGATCTTTGTTTCTTTGCTTCTAATAACACTGACTTATTATTTCAGTTCAGCTTGTGGTCAGCTAGGACCCCTGGATTTTCATTTTTGTTTTCTGTCCTCTATACCTGGGTCTAACTACCAAGTATTTTTGTGTTAGTATGAGCCCTCTGCCATTTCATTTAACATGTTTTTATTGAGGCAAAATAAACACACACAAACCTGGACGCGTAGTTAAGTACACATCCCGATAAATTTTTAAAGACGCAGCCCACATAACCAACATTCAGATTAAGCAACCTTAAGTTATCAGCAACCTCGAAGCCTCTCTTGCGCCCCCTTTCCACCTTCGCTTCCACCACCCCACCTGTGTTAACCACTATCCTGATTGCTAACACTGTATGTTACATTAGCCTGTTTTTATTCTTTATAAAATATAATCACAGACTGTGCACTATTTTGTGTCTGGTTCATTCATGTTGCCACTCACTTCCACTCTCCTTTCTTGAGCTCACCCTTTTCATTAGTGGGCCTAGAAGGATGTAGGGGCCTGAGAACCAAGGCATTTCAAGCTCAGACCTGTCAATGTTGACTGCAGCTAGGTAACATAGTTCCTGTGACATGCCAGATTTCTGAGTTAGAATTTTACTCGAACCATTTACTGGTCATTTTGTCCCTTTTACTCTTCAGAATCAACTCTCTCCTCCCCAGGTCAATTTATACTCCCATATCAGGGTAATCTCTGAGGACATAATGTGTGTATGTGACTGCATTAGCCCCATGGGGAATTATCCCTGTGTTTATGAGGGAAAGGATTAGAGAGAGTTGTGTCTATGTTTAGGGAAGCCTTTAATTCAGATGTTCAGTTCAAGGTTTAATCCCTAGTTGTGGTTTGTGCTAATATGCTGTGGGCATGACAGGTATGGGAGGTGGGGAAATCACGTGTGTTGTTACCGTAGAGCAGTGCTTCCCAGACCTTTTCACAACATGACACCACACAGATGATAACATTTATATGGAAAACTGTGGCCGATGGAAAAGATATGTATGTATAATGGGCAACAAAATGTAAGACAATGTTTTACACCATTCCAATATTTACAACACTTACATTTATGTATATATTTATATTTAAGCAGATCTAGTATATATTTAAATGTATTTAGTGAGTAAATCTAATACATATATTTATATTATTATATATGTTTATGTTTAAGGAATCTAATAGCTCTTCTTTTTCTTTGTGCCATATGTAATGTTGATTTGTGTGTGTGTGATGTAAATAGAATTCCAAATCCAAACTAATTTATTTCATATCAACTATTTCAGAATAAAGAAGTTCTAATTTGCAGAATAAACATGCATTGTTAGGGATGCCTGGGTGTCTCAGTCGGTTAAGCGTCCAATTCTTGATTTCGGCTCAGGTCCTGATCTCACTGTCTGTGAATTTGAGTCCCTCAGTGGGCTCCATGCTGACAGTGCAGAGCCTGCTTAGGATTCTCTCTCTGTCCCTCCCCCACTAGCATGCGAGGTCTCTCTCTCTCTCTCTCTCTCTCTCTCTCAGAATAAATAAATAAACTTAAAAAAAAACATGCATTGTCATCAGCTCACTTGGGCACCACTAAAAGGGATATCAACCAAAATTACAGCAAAAGTATCCAGTATACACAAAGCTGGAGATAGAGCTGTGCCTCCGGGAACCCCTGCCACCCTAGGGGCCTTCTTTGGGCTGTGGGCCACGCCCCCTGGCACGTGGAACACAAAGTCCTGGAGTAGCTCATGGTCGTGTCCATGAACAGCAGGTGCAGACTTTGTGGATGGCTGCCGGAGTCCTTGGGCAAGTGGTGGAGGCAAAACCACAGGTGTGGGGTATTTCTCATTGTGCAAGCTGCCTGCAGGACCAAATGCATGCCACTTCCCTGGGGGCTGCCCTTCGAGGATTCGGAGGTGAGGCTGCTCCAGCTACTCAGGCCCTGCTCAGCTGCACAGAAGGATGAGGGGATCATCTCTCATGGCATTCTTGGAGCTCATCTGCAGCACTCCAGTTGGCTTACCATTTGGGACATTCTTCCTAAGATGTTTTAGTGACAGAGGCCAATGCTCTAGAATTGTCACCTTAGAGTGTCTGAGCTGCTACCATAAGTACAGTAGGCTGGGTGGCTTATAAATAGCAGAAACACAGTTTTGGAGTCTGGAAGTCTGAGACCAGGGTACCAGCATGGTCAGGTTCTGGTGAGGACCTCTTCCAGCCCATAGACTGATGACTTCTCATTGTATCCTCACATGGCATAGAGAAGAGTCTCTGTGGTCCTTTTTTTTGGTAGGCCACTAATTCCATTCATGAGGGTTCCACCCTCCTGACCTACTTACCTCCCAAAGTTCCCACCTTCTTATACCATCATAGTGGGGGTTAAGATTTCAACATACACATTTCGGGGAGACACAGACATTCAGTCCATTGCAACTCTTCCCCAAGCAAGCTAGTCACACCAGTTGAGGCTAGGAGAGCTTTTTTTTTTTTTTTTTTTGTAATTTTTTAAATATTTATTTATGAGAGACTGAGAGAGACAGAGCATGAGCAGGAGAGGGGCAGAGAGAGAGTGAGACACAGAGCTCGAAGGAGGCTCCAGGCTCTGAGCTGTCAGCACAGAGCCTGATTCGAGGCTCGAACTCACAAACCGTGAGATCATGACCTGCACCAAAGCTGGACGCTTAACCAGCTGAGCCACAAAGACACCCCTAGGAGAGCTTTGTTGAACAAGTTCCTGATTATTTATTCAGAAGGCTGGTGAAAAAGTGTCTGAATATGTGTGGCACTGAAAACTTTTATACAGAATATAGACAGGTGAATCACAAATTCAAGAGCCTTGAATTAGGCCCAATCAGAACAGGTGAGGATGGGCACTAATCTGAGAAAATATCTGCTCTAGATTCAGCCTGACTGACTGGGCTGTGTTGGTGAGGACTGTGATAGATTATCCAAATGGAATAATTGAGAAGGGTTTAATAAAGGGACTACTTACAAGAGTATTTGTCGGGTCAGGGGAAATCAGCAACATTTAGTGAATCATCTTGGGAGTAGAGTGCCATTACCACCCCTCTGCTTGAGGAGAAGAAGAGGAGGTGTGGGGACTAGAACCTGGAGGGTAAAGTATTGTAACCTTTAGTAAAGGAATGTGGCCACTGACAACCTGTGATGTGATGGGAAAGATCTGATGGAAACTAAGGAGCTGATGGCTATGACCTCATTGTCTTCTTCCTCCAGCCTCCTGTCAGAGCCTCCCATGGCCAAACCCAAGTGGATGCTGAAGACAAAGGAGCCCATCGATGTGGTCCACAGAGGCCAGTTTCCAGGAACAGAGTACAGAGTGGAAGAAAGAGAATATCCAACACTTTTCACACCTTTTGCCCTTCATCATCCACCTTGTCCAGATGAAGACGTCATGTCCCCAGCCCCAGGACGTACAAAATCCCATTAGTTACTGAATGACATCGTACTCCCACCTGAAACCTAAAGTGTTAACCATAATGCTCTTCATGTAAGGTTTGGGGGTAAAAGTGAAGGAAGAGAATCAAGCAATTAACATAAAAGCTGCTATTATCCCTCCTTCTATACCTGGTCATGAGACTCAAGTTGATAATTGTGTCTTCCTTCTTTTATTACCTATTACACATTTCCTAACTCTTTGCTACCACCTCAACTGATCAGGGTTTTTTTTACCCTCATGTCTTCATAATCTGTGTCCTTTGGTGGCATTATCTTTTTTGGGTTGCCTCAGTTTTCCACTGATGAGTAATCTAGTGAAGAGAATACTCAATGGTGGTCTATGAAGTCTTGGATTCTGCATCTGGTCCTTCCTGACCTCATTGTATAGTGGTGACCCAATTTCTCCTTGGTAAGCAGATCACCTTGGTGAGTGGCATGCCCTCTTTTCTGATTATTGGTTCAGTAGAATGAGAAGCTGAAAATGGTTAGAAGGCAGTAGCAGCTTCTGACTTAACAGAACCTCACCCATGTTTTCTGGTTCACAGGGACCTCCACTGAGGCCAATGAGCCCAAGGTTGCCAGGATCAGAAGCAAACATCCCTTAAGAGGATACAACAGTGAGAGGCCACGCCCACATCCATGCTCCCAGTCTGGTTTCCAGACTTGGGCATTCCGTCTATGGGATAGGACCATACATGGCTGCTGGTTTAAGGTACGTACCATGTCCAATAGCAGGTTTTGCAGACTGCGGTCTTCCAGCAGGCACAGTAACTGAGCCTTCAGTGGGCCATTTAACTGGAATATGAAGCCATCTACTTTCTGAGGCATGTGGAAAGACCACATGAATTTAATTGGAACAAACTCTCTACTGCACTTTCTTTTTACTTTTAAGAAATGAGTTTCCTGGTCATAGGCAATGTGATTTACAGTGATGAATAAGGCATTCTGTAGGGAAGGATGGTGCTGGCAGAGCATTATGAGCGGGTAAAGCACAAATAAATGTAGAGTATGTATCTATTCATTTTAAGGACAAGTCACTGCCCCCACAATGCCAGAAGAGATTCAGTGTCATCAACCTGTCACTAGGTGACTGGCTATTCAGTTTAGGGAATAATCCCATATTGGGAACTCGGCACTGACCTCTGCTGATGGCAGCAAGGGCATTCAGCTGTGGCACTGATTATGTTAACCGTGGGGAGGTGAAGTCCATGTTGTTGAGACTACCATAGCTTCTATCTCAGGAAAGGGTGGAGCAAACTACTTTTTCATGGTTCCATTGAGTTAGTCCCAATATGCCCTCTGGTAGGCACTCACATAGAATGTAAATATTTTCACAACCTTGGCCCATTCATTGAAGTCTATCCATATATCCCTTCCCAGTTCTCCTTGTCACCAATCTACCCTCACAGAAACATCAAGAATAATGTTTGACTGAATATCAGGGCACTTTGCCCCACCTAAGGTGATATATAGATTAACCATCACTGTGCTCATGCAATTTGCTTGTGCCTGAATTGGTAGATAAGATAATGCTCAGTTCACAATGGTGGTGTCTGTCACATAGTCACATGATATTGTGTGACCAGGTCTAGGTTCTATCAGAGCCTAGTGACAAGTGGGGAACTGCTTTGTCAATGAAGAATAGTCAGCAAAAGAGGCCACACACCTCACACCTTAGAGATATCCATGTAGTTCTCCCATTAGAGTTCTTCTGAGGCTACAGACAGCATTTTATAGTCTATGTCTGAACACTTTCTCTACCACTGGGTCTGCTTACTTGTGTAGTCCCAGAGGCAGAGCAGCTTGTATTTCTTGATCTGGCATCCCTCAAAACTGGCAGCCTGAATGGGTCAGAGCAGTGTACCTAAGGGTGGTATATATTATTCCCCAAAATCCACAGATCTACCAAATATCAAATCACTTTGTGGTAAGAAGTGCAAGATGTAGCAATTTGTCACTCATTCCTGACATCGTTCACACCCCTGGGTCCCTAGAAATTTCACAATGTGGAAGGCCTCTGAACTTTCATGGGGTTTATCTCCTATCCCCCAAAATGCATGCTTCTTATTAAGGCACCGAAAATATTTGCCACTTCCTGTGCACCAGGTGCAATTGGCACAATGTCACCAATGAAATACAGTGATTTGTTTTTATTTTTTATTTATTTATTTTTTTAACGTTTTATTTATTTTTGAGACAGAGAGAGACAGAGCATGAACGGGGAAGGGGCAGAGAGAGAGGGAGACACAAAATCGGAAGCAGACTCCAGGCTCTGAGCCATCAGCCCAGAGCCCGACGCGGGCTCGAACTTACAGACCACGAGATCGTGACCTGAGCTGAAGTCGGACGCTTAACCGACTGAGCCACCTAGGCGCCCCAGTGATTTGTTTTTAGATATCAAAATGATCAAGTTCTGTGGACTGTAGTACAATAGTGCGATAGCAAGGTAGTGGATGAAGCCTTGTCATAAAAACCTCAGGTGGAAGTGTACTGCTGTCCTTGCCATGTGAAGGCAACTAGCTTTGCTGCTGGGAATTGGAAAAAACCCTTTTCTAGGACTGTAGCTGCACCTAGCAGGTGCCAAGGGTGTTTTTATTTGTTTTGGTTGAGCTACCCATCTGGAACTACAGTTGCGATTGGCATCACCATGTGACTGAATTCTCCATAATCTATAGTGATTCTCTACAATCCATCTGGTTTCTACACCAGTCAAACATGAGTTAGATGTTAATGTGGTAGTAATTACCACTCCTGTATCTTTTAAGTATTTGATGGTTACATTAATCTGTGCAATTCTGACAGGGTTACTATATTTCTTTGGGTTCACTGTCTTGGTGTGGGGGAGAGGGAAGTTCCATTTGGAAGGGGACATTTCCCACTTGGAACTGCCATAATGGCCTCATTCCATGGGTCAGGAAGCCAGTGTGAGATTCTGTGAGTAGGTAACATATCTATTATTATTATACATTCTGGCACTGGGAAGGTAAGACGAGTGTGGTTCCTCAGTCTTATTGGACCCACTGTAAGATAGACTTGGACTACTGCTATTCCATTTATCACCTGATCTCCTTGAGCTCACACTATGACTTGTGGACCACTGTGCCAGTTTGAATCTCCTGTGGTTAGCACGAGTTGAGAAACAGAATCTAACAGTCCCTGAAAGTTCTGGATAGTTCCCTTTCCCCATTTCGTTTAGTGGCCTCTGGTCTCTCTGGGGAAAGATTGGGGAAGATTCACAGCATAGAGGTATGGCCACATTTCAGGTGCTTGTTCAAAGAGACTCCCTCACCTTTGCCCCCAAGTCAAAGGATTCTGGGCCTCTGGGTCCAAACATGGTAAATCCTGATTGTCCACCATGATTTTCCCCGCTAGACCCAGAATTATATATGTCAAGTAGCACCTAAATAGTCTGTACATCCACTGCAGTCCCGAGGAACCCATGATTAGGTAGCCAGTGCCAGAGATCCCTACAGACCCAAACTTTCTAATTACCACTCCAGTTTCACACCTTATTATGGTAATTGTGTCCACTGTGGCTTTGAGACTCCTGACCCCTACTACACTGGGATCCCGTTTTTTCCGTTTAAACCAAGGAGTCTAATTTCATTGCAACCTCTCCCATTGTCATTTCCTGCTTACAGAAAACAGCCAAAAGCTTTTCAAGGAGGTCTGTGAACACTTCACAATGGAATTCTTCTGGCCTTGAGAGGAGAGTATCCTCTGGCCTCCTGGGGAGTGTGGTTAAGGTGTGGCTGTGCATGTTGTACAGAATAGATCCCCTCCAACATTCTTAACCTCCCAAATCTTCAGTTTCCTTCTCAGAATGCTAGAAAAGTCCTCATTAACGGCCAGCCACTGTTGAGTCCAGGCTTTAGTTGGCCAGTATAGCTATGACTGCCACTCCCAGATGCTCAAGCCAGCACATGAGGTCCTAAATCTTGGGTGAGCACGCCTGTACCATTAAATTCTCCCATTCAATGCTCTTACGACTCCCTCCTATATATGCTTCCCAGTCTCCTCCTGGGGGTTCTGCAACCCTTTTGATGTATAGGCTGTCTCTCCCCTGTACCATGCTTTGTCCTTCTCCATCTGGGCTATACTAGGACATAACTCTTGCTATGGGCCTGGAGGCAATGAGGGCTGTGGAACAAGTCCTGAGGTGACTTTGCCACATCTGTGTCTGCTCAAATGTCCTATGAATCAGCGTCTCACTTTTGTACCAGTGGAAGGCATAAGAATTCTAGTGGGATTGAACATTTAATGGACTCTGTATGTATGTCACCTTTATAATCAGTCCCTGGGCATAGCTGCCCAACAAGAGATCTGTGACTCTCTCAAAGCTACCATCAAGGCTTTCTGCATTTCCATCCATGTTCCAAGTATTCAGGACCTTCGATTTATCCCTCCTCTGTATATGGTCTCTGGGACTATCATAGGTCAGCCACCCCACACCACAGTAATCACCACTGTCAGCATAGCTAAGCCACTGGATCTGCCAACATTGTGTCTTCCATCCACATTCTTTTAATGCCATTCATGGTGATAATTGGAGCAACTACGATGCCACTCTTTGTATTGTATTGTATTGTATTGTATTGTATTGTATTGTATTTTTTGAAATGTTTATTTATTTTTGACAGAAACAGAGAGAGTATGAACTAGGGAAGGACAGAAAGAGAGGGGAGCAGATGATCCAAAGGGGCTCTGTGCTGACAGCAGGGAGTCCAATGTGGGGCTTGAACTCATGAACCATGAGATCATGACCTGAACCAAATCAGATGCTTAACTGACTGAGCCACCCATGTGCCCTGATGCTACTGTATTTTGTGGATTAACTGCATTCTGTTTCCCTCTGTCTGGCAAGAGGATATCCCTGCCATACATCTCAAATATGTGAGCAACCCAATTCTAGAATCTCATCTGAGGGTTATTTTCCTATAGGGCCATCCCTGGTACCATTACTTTATCAGTCAGGGTCCCAATGGGACACTGAAGTGGGGTAATTGCAGAGGGTTTAACAAAGATATTTACAAAGTTGTGAGCAGGGTTAAGGGAAATCAACAGGGTATGGTATAATACCCTTGGGCTAGAAAAAGCTGAGATCCCTGGTCTTATCTAGGTCTGAGTGGTTACCAGAACCTGGAGAGGGGGCTGTAGTTCTAGGAAGAGGCCACAGAAGAGGCTCTGTGGCCTTGGTAAAGGGAATGCCGTTACTGTCAATCCTCAGCTCAAAAGGGCAAGAGCCTGGGACAGGAAGGCCCAGACTCCAGGGGAAAACCAGACTCTCATCCATGTTCTTGTTCAGGTACAGAAAACCTAGGGGACTCCCATCAGCACATCACCCTGGAAATCCTCTAGCTCTGTGTAGACTAGCTGCATGAAAATTGATAGAGCATACTTCCTGATTTTGGAGAAAAAAAAAAGTCACCTATTAAAGATATTTGGGGGAAACTTGGGGAAATTTGAATATAAGAATTGATATTAGATGATCTCAAAAAATTTCATTAAGTGTGATTGTTTCTTGCGGACAACAGGAAAATGTCCTTATTTTTAAAATGCAGTTAAAAAAAAAATGGCATGGTGTCTGTAATATACTTTAGGACAGTTCAGCCAAAAAGGAAAATATGTGGTTCTAGAGAGATGCAGGAAATAGGGCAAAATGCTAGTAGTTCTCTAACCTAGGTGGTGGGTAAATGAGTGGTCATTAATTAATTCTTCTTTCTGTATGTTCAAAATTTTTCAAAATATAAAGGTAGCAACATAACAGGGCATCTGTGGCCTCCCATTTCCTCCAAGAAGTGGAAGCAGTTAGAAGCATTCAGCAGTTGGACAGCTATTCAGTAAATGGGGCAGGGTACCATTTTCTCAGTGTAGGGTCACTAGACCAGCCTGTATAAAAAGTAACTACAGAGCTTGATAAAATGCAGATTCCTGGGCCAGATTTTTCTGGGCATCTGCATATTTAACAGATTTCCTGGGTGAGAAGCACAAGGGTAATAAAGTACCACTGAACTAAAAGTCAAGAGTGTGGGACTGCTGGGTGGCCCAAGTTGGGTAGGCATCTGACTTCAGCTCAGGAACTATCTTGTCGTTCATGAGTTCAAGCCCCGCATTGGGCTCTGTGCTGACAGCTCAGAGCCTGGAGTCTACTTCAGATTCTGGGTCTCCCTCTCTCTCTGCCTCTCCCCAGCTTGTTTTCTGTTTGTCTCTCTCTCTCAAAAATAAACATTAAAAAAAAAAGTCAAGAGTGAAACATCTTCTCTTTGCCACCTAATAGCTGTGTGATCTTAGACAATTTGCTTAACTTCCGCCATCCCTGATGGTGTCATATGTAAAGCGGTGACATTATATACATGCTACTTTCCCTACCTCACTGATTAGTTTATTCCATATTGTACGTTTCTCATGTGCTCTACAAAATGCTATTCAGCTGTAAGGTGATCTCCTGCAGGGTGAGAAAGAATAACTATTGCTTACTGAATGCTTGTTATGCATATTAGTAAGCATGGCAAGTACAGTATTTGGTTTGATGCTCATAACGATGAGGAGAGACACAAATGACACGCTTCTCTTTACAGATGAGGAAATAGGCTTGTTCACTGTTGTTGTATCCATTTCCTATTGCTGTGCTAACAAACTGCCACAAACTTAGCAGCTCAGATTACTCATTCATTTGTTCGTTCATTCATTCATTTATATTTGTTCCGGAGGTCAGAAGTCCTAAAATCAAGGTGTCGACAAGGCTGTGTTCCTTCTCGAAGCTCTGGGGGAGAATCTAGTCCCTTGCCTTTTCTAGATTCTGAAGGCTAGGCGTGCTTGGCTAGGGCCCCTTCTTCCATCTTCAAACCCAAAGTGCAGCATCTTCAAATCCCTCTCTTCTCCGCCTTTCTCTCACTCTGTGACCTTTGATTTGTATGTACCATCACACCTTCTCTTTTCCTACAGTCCTCCTGCCTCCCTCTAGTAGGGCACTTGTGGTTACATTGGGTCTTCTTGAATAATACAGGATACTTTCCCCACCTCAAAATCCTTAAACTAATCACCTCTGCAAGGTCCCTTTTGCCATGTAAGGTAACACATTTACAGATTCTGGAGATTAGGACGCAAACATCTTTGGGGGCCATTATTCTACCTACTGCCATTGTATAACTAGCAAGTACCCATCTGATTCCAAAGCCCATGGCCCTGGGCTGCTCCCTCAAAGATAACTTGCGCCAGTGACTTGCCAGACACCCTCCAAGCCTCCTCTTCCTCCATTCGTTAGGATCCCCTATACTATGGTTTATCAAGCGAGGGGCTGGTCTGGATTTCACCCCAGTTGTCGAATGAATGTTGAATTGTAGATAGCCAACACCACAAGTAATGAGTCAGAACAGTCCCAGCAGCCACACAGGTGCAACAGAGGCTTCGGATGGAAATGAAGCCATGTGGCAGGGCTCTGAACTATACGGTCACATCATCTGGGATGCTGGGACCTAAGGTTTCCCATTGCCCTCCACAACACCACTGAGGCACACACGTGCTTTTCTTTCCTTGATTGTAGAAGCAGTATTTACTCATTTTGGAAACTGAAAATAGAAATGAGCATAAAGGAGGAAACATCACAAAATTCTCAAAATTCAGGCAGATTTTTTAACATGGTCTGGTTTGCTCCAATTTTTTCCTATACATTTTTACACGGTCTAGATCATACTATATATGTAATTTTGCTTCTTACTTTTTCCCCTCAACATTATATTGTGAATATTTCTCCAAATCATTGAAAACTCTTTGTAAACATCATTTTTAATGACTGCATAATGATCCATTGTCAAAATGTATCACTGCTTACTTAATCAATACATTCTTTTTGGACAATTAGGTTAGATTTTTTTCCAATTTTTTTTTGTGCCATTAACTGCTTCAGTTAATATTTTTGTGCATCAATCTATGCATTATGAAGTTGCACCTGATGCTGGAGTTAAGCTTTAAAATCAAAATGTAAAACAAAAATTGAGGATAGGTAAAATTAATCTTGAAAGAAATCCCTTAAATCAACCTTAATCCATTAAGGCCACCAGAAGCTCAAAAGGTAAGAATGAACTATTTGTATTTCTCTTTGCATTTAAGCTGTGGCTGTTTTCCCTGGGGCAGTGTATAACATATGGTTGAATAGGAAAGCTTAATGGGTTAAAGACATTTTTCCTCCCTCCTTCCATCTTTCTTTTCCTCCCTCCAGCCCTTTCAGATATAGTTAAGTACATACGTCACCCCTATTTTGATTACAGCTGACCCTTGAACAACATGATGGTTAAGGGTGCTTGACGCCCCACACGTTTGAAAATCTGTATATAACTTTGGACTTTCCCCAAACTTAATGACTAATAGCCCACTGTTGACTGAAAACCTTATCAATAACATAAATAGTTGATGAATATATAGTTTGCATGGTATATGTATTATATAGTGTATTCTTATAATAAAGCTAGAGAAGGGGAACCTGGGTGGTTCAGTCGGTTAAGCATCCAACTTTTGCTCAGGTCACGATCTCAAGGTTAGTGGATTTGAGCCTCACATCGGGTTCTGTGCTGACAGCTCAGAGCCTGGAGCCTGCTTCGGATTTTGTGTCTCCCTCTCTCTCTGCACCTCCACCACTCACACTCTGTCTCTTTCTCTCTCTCAACAATAAATAAAAATGTTAAAAAAAATTTTTTTTAAAAAGCTAGAGAAAAGAAAATGTTATTAAGAAAATTGTAAGGAAGAGAAAATACATTTAGAGTACTGTCCTGTATTTATCAATACCACAAGTTTGTGTCCTCTATGAATCATCTGTCAGTACGTACATCAATATAGCCTTATGTGACATAAAACACTGCAGATGTCATATGTATAACTGAAGCTAGACATCAACAATGAAAAGATAATGTACAGTCTGTGTTTGTATGTATAAGTTTTTTTTTTTAACGTTTATTTATTTTTGAGAGAGAGAGAGACAGGGTGTAAGTGGGGGAGGGACAGAGAAAGAGGGAGACATAGAATCCAAAGCAGGCTCCAGGCTCTGAGCTGTCAGCACAGAGCCCAATGCAGGGCTCAAACACATGAACCGTGAGATCATGACCTGAGCTGAAGTTGGATGCTCAACCAACTGAGCCACACCCAAGTGCCCCTAAATTTTAACTTTTTATAATAGATGTGTGTATCGTTTATGGTAGCAAATGATAAAATAGGCTAGTATATCTATATTTTATGCATTCATACATGACCTACCTCACCATTCCTTATTTTTTTTTTTTTGATATTTCTAGGCTGCACTGTTTGTGAGTTTTTTTTCAAACTGTCACAGATCTCCAAAAAGCTTCCCAATATGTTTGTTGAAAAAAATTCACGTATGAGTGGACCCACGCAGTTCTAACCTGTGTTGTCCAAGGGTCAGCTGTATTTCCCTAAGTGGATGCTCTGAAGGGTGATTCCTGAGACCAAGTGCATGCTGTGTGGTCAGTGGGGTGTTTCAAACACTGCTTCAGTCTGCTGGGCCCTGCCTCTTGTTCCCCCATTCTTTTGACCAGCTATGTGAGGGGCAACCTGACAACCTTCCTGTGGCCTCTAGATTCCTCTTTAGGGCATTTCTAAAGCCTTGGAACACCCAAGTGTGCAATCTGGAAGCATTAGTGCCTGCGAGCCCACTTGAACCTTCAGTGATGGGGCCAGTAGGTGATTGCTTCCCCTCCCTGCCCAGGGTGAGAACTTTTTTTTTTATGTTCATTTATTTATTTTGAGAGAGACAGTGCAAGTGGGGGAGGGGCAGAGACAGAGGGGGGGAGAGAGAGAGAGAGAGAGAGAGAGAGAGAACCCCAAGCAGGCTCCCTGCTGCCAGTGCAAAGCCTGACACAAGGCTCAATCCCATGAATCGTGAGATCATGACCTGAGCTGAAATCAAGAGTTGGATGCTTGGGGCACCTGGGTGGCTCAGTTGGTTGAGCGTCTGACTTCGGCTCAGGTCATGATCTCACAGTTTGTGAGTTTGAGCCCCACATCAGGCTCTGTGCTGACAGCTCAGAGCCTGCTTCCAATTCTGTGTCTCCCTCTCTCTGCTCCTCCCCTGCTCACATTTTGTCTCCCTCTCTCTCAAAAATAAATAAACATTAAAAAAAAAAAAAAAAAAGAGTTGGACGCTTAACGGACTGAAGCTCCCAGGTGACTCAGGGCGGGAACTTTTAAGATGCATTTCACGAGCCTCCTCAGAAGGTCCTGCAGGTTTGAGCCCCAGCCACCAAGTGTGGAGTTACCTGATAACACAACCCCGGCTGGCGTCTCTCCTTTGGTTTCCCTGTGCATGTTCCACACTGCTTCCTGGGATCACCATCAAGCCACCATGCCAGGCTTTACTTCAGGAGCACCCAAGGCAAGACATCAGGTGTACCCTACTGGCAGGTGACAAAGGTCCAGTTATCCTCACTCTTAGAACCTTGAGTATCACCACTCTGTAATGGTTGATAATTGTTATGCCAAACAAGGGTACCACATTGTTGTTCCAATTTAAATTTCTGCGGCTAATAGTGAGGTTGAACATTCTTTTTCCATGGAAAAGTTTTTTTTTTCTCCATGTGTTGTAATTCTTTCTTTGATGTGTTAATTATTTAAAGTATCTTTATAATTCTGGAGTTCTAATCTTGCTGTTTATTGAGAATTGTCTTTTCACATATAATGTAATCTTGGATAATATGCCCTGTCATCTGGCCTGCTGGGGCTCCTCAGAGATGTTTTTTCTTTTTTAAGTTTATTTATTTTTGAGAGACAGACACACACACACAGAGAACTAGAGCATGCAGGGGGAGGAGCAGAGAGAGAGGGAGACATAGAATCCCAAGCAGGCTCTGTGCTGACAGCCTGACAGCATGGATCCTGATGCAGGGCTTGAACTCAGGGCTCGAACCCTGAGATCATGACCTGAGCTGAAATCAAGAGTTGGACCTTCAACTGACTGCACCACCAAGGCACCTCTCCTCAGAGCAGTTTTGCATTTGTTTCTGTCAGACCACAAGGGGGATTACCATTCTATGATCACTTTTTATATTCTGTCCTTGGCTTGGAGTTCTTGGATTACTATGAGATAATACTCTTCAATGTAAAAAACAAATCCTGTGGCATTTCTTCCACCAAAAGGTTAAGTAAGACCAGCTTCCTCATTGTCCCAGTTTGCCAGTGGACTGATTTTTTTTCTGGTGCACCCTTTCACTTCAAAGACTCCTGTGGGGGTCTTAATTCCAACTCCCTCCCTTTCTCAGGCCCAGGGCTGCAGCCATTAATACTCAAATCTTTGGGTTTCCAAGGCCAGCCAACCCCTAGAGATAAGATAAAGTGAGAGTTCTCCCAGGCCAATGTGGTTTTGTTTTCTCTTCATTTTTTGGCCTTTGGGGGTTTCTCTTACCACGACCACCCCCCATCCCCTACCCCAACCTCAGCTATGCATTTAAAAAGGGTTTTTCATGTTTTACCCAGAATTGTCTTCATTTTCTAACAGGAAAGCATTCGGGCTATCTAGTTCTATGTTGGTGGAAAGAGATGTTCTCACTCCAGCAAATCTTTGAGGCTTGGAAAAGGAGGCTGTGCTGATGCCTGATGAGGATAAATCTCAGAGGGATGAATCTTGGGCTCCTGGCTCAGCTGGCCTCCTCCACATGAAGATTCCGGAACAGATTTCCTCTCCGCTCCAGTGCTAGGGGGTTTTGTAGTTTATTCCCCAGGAGCCTAGCACAGTACCTGGCATACCATTAGTGCTTTGTAAATGCTTGTAGGAAATGGTGTTCCTTACCCTTTTCCATTATGAAACTTCTCAACATTCAGGCTTTGGGGATCTGTGTTCAGTTCCTATTTTTCTTGGAAATATGTACAAGAGTCAAGCTTAGGACTAATGTCCTTATGGTTTTTCCACATTCAATCTATCAGCAAGGCCTTTTGTTTCTACTCCAAAAATATGTCTTGAATGTTCCATTTCTTTCTATGTCCACTGCCACTCCTTCACAAAGGGTGCCATTGATGGGCCAAGGCAAGCATTTCATGAGGGGGAAGTTGGTAGTCTCGCTCCAGACCCACCCACTGCCAGCCCATTCTCCTTTATCCGAGCAGAATAATTAGGCTGCCTGACTGCTTCCAGTCCTTCCAATATCTCCCAGTGCACTTAGATTAAAATTAGGATGCCTTACCATGGCCTCAAGGCCATCGGTTCCTGGTGACGGCTACCTCTCTTAATTCACCATCCGTTCCCCCACCCTCTTGGCTCCCATCCAACATTTACTTTGAGTTGCTCAAATCCATGAGTTCTTTACTGCCTCAGGGTGCACGGCACTCTTCTGCTCAATCTTGGAATTGGAGTTTTTTACTAGAATTTAGGAATGCACTAAAATGTCAACAGTCTTTGCTTCCCTCAGGGGGGTAATTACAATTTATAACTATTTTTCCAGTTTGGTTGTTTATATATTTTTTTTGTGTGTGTGTGTGTGGTTATCTGTCTACCCCTTTAGGATGTAAGCTCCATGTAAGGAGAGACATTCTCTCTTTCTGTCATTGCTGGGTCCATAGCATATAGTATGTGCTCAATAAATACATGTTGAATGACAGAGTGAACAAATGAATCGTAAGTTCTCTTTAAGGGGTTCAGCCCTCCTCAGTTGTTTTCCTGGATCTCTAGCCAAGGACAATCAGGGCCTTCCATGATTTGTAGAGATAACTATCTCTTGGAGATCCCTGAATGGGATCTGCCCTAAATTTTCCTTCCCTTCCCTCCCCTCCCCTCCCTTCCCCTCCTCTCCCCTTTCCTTTCCTTTCTTTTTTCTTTTCAGACAAAAATCATATTCAGGACTAGAATGAGACTTCTTCCTAGAGAGGGAATTTTCTTTGTTGGGATAAATAGCTTGACTCAGCTCTTGGGGATACAAGATGAGACTATGCAAGGGCTGGTTTTGGGCAGGGACCCAAGCAATAATAAGAGTTGTTTGACCTGCTTTTCAGGAGAAAATGAGGAAAATTTTGTCTCAGTTTGAGAGGAATGGAGAGAGGAGACAAGAGATGACTAGGAGATGGTGACAAGCTGTTTGTGGTCAAGATTTTGACCAGAAGAAGCAGAAGCTCTCTCATGAAGTGGCTGGAACAACGGAGATTCTGAGGAGGGTCCGGGGAGCAGTGGTTCCAGAGCTGCGGGCCCAGGCTCCTCCCGTCTCTCTGCATCGCTATCCTCCACTTGTGGACTCTCCCACCTGGCTGTGTCACATCTATGTAACTCTGAACACAGGTCCTCATGTGACTGCCTTGTAAGGCAGAAGGTGGAAAGGGAGCGGGAGAGAGATTTTCCTTTTATATCTTTTTATTTTCACTAAGAAGGAAAATATTTTCCGGAAGCTTCTAGGACACTCCCCTTTAGAACACCGGCTAGATCTGGTATTTCTGAGTCCAGCCGCCTACACCTAAACCCACCCGGCAGCGGGCAAATTGGGTTGTCATGATCACTCAGGCCCATCATGGTTCACCTCCTGGTCTCTCCTGGTCCTTCCTGTTGGAGAGCTCACCTTTGGAGAACATCGACCCTATGCTGGAATAAAAATGAATTTTCATTAGCAAGAAAAAAGCAGGAGATGTATGGTACACAAACGACCTCTCTTCTTAGCTTTCAAGAATTTGTAAAGTGCACTGTCTTCAGCATCACTGGGCATATGCATGCCTATGTGGGACCCTTCGCAGAGCTCATGTTCACCTGCCCTGCAGTGGTGGCTTCACCCCCAGGGTTAAAAGCCGATGTCTGCCATGATTGCCAGTGCCTATTCCATGATGGTTAAGTATTTCCAGTGTCACCCTGGTTGTGTGCAAATCACATGTCGGTCAGCACAATGTGAGTCCAAGCTGTCGGGTAGAGGCCAATTGGACCATAAAACTTAAGTCTCCAAATGAATATGTGAAATCTCTAGGGATGACATGACATCCTCGAGTCATGGAAAAGATGTGTGAGCCAACCTCGCTTAGATTTTCAGTGGCTGGAGAATTTAGCTGACAAGTAGGTTATAACTGTACTGTACCGCCTACTTCCCGAGGAGGAGGACATCCAGGCTCTGAGGAATTCTCAGAGCAGACTCACAAGAGTCTCCCAGGGGTGTTGTTAAGTTGGCCTGGCTCCTCCTCCTCTCTTTACACTTGCCTGGATTCTTCTTGCCCCTCCTTCCAGGAGTCCGTCAAAGTTTGGGGGAGGTCTGTGCAGCCGTAGCCCCCTGAGTCTTCCTCAGACTAGCCAGCCAGCTTGGGGTGAAGGTGTGGAGTCCCATTCCCCTTTCCAGCTCTGGAAAGAACAGTGAGAGCTTCTGCCCCAAGCCAGACCCCTTATTCTGTAGCTCAGAATAAGACCTCCAAAGACAGTTATTAAACCAACTGGGATAAAGGCAAGAAGGGGTGCTAATTCTACCTAGCTTAACAGCAGTATAATTTTTTTGGCATTGTTCTACAATTTGAAAGTGGGTAGGAGCTCCAGCTGATACAAAGCAGAATGGTGGCAGGTGATGCAGAACAGGTGACTGCTGATGTTGCTGCCTTAGGAGGATCAGCATCTCACCCAAGCCTTTGCTGGGATGGGCAGCCTTTCCTCCTTAGCAAAGAAGGATCCAGTCCTGCTGGGTTCCTATGCTCTCCTAGCAGGCAGGAGGCAGAACATTCCCCTGAGGAGGCCAGTGCTGGGCCAATGTCTTCTCTTTGGTGCCTCAGATTTACACAGCCTTTGGGCTTATATATATCTGCTCCACTGCGTTGGGCTCTATTCCCCAAGTTTACCTCATGATCCATGGATGCTTCAGCTTTAGTCCTCATGTCTGCATTCCAGCCAGCAGGAAGGAGAAAAAGGGAAGATAATTTCCTGCCTCTTCCTTTAATGACATCTTGAAATTGCACACACCACTTCTGTCAATATCCAACTGGCCAGAACCTAGTGACATGGCTTCACAAAGCTGTGAAGGGGCCTGTTTGCCAAATGAGACAAAAGAGGCACATGGAAATAAAAATTACAGTAAATGACAAATGAGTCAGGAGCGGTGGGATAGAATAAGCACAGAACCTGGGGGAAGAAGGCAGCAGGGCTCTGGGCTGAACATCCGGACTTTTCCCTGGGCATCTGCAGGCCTGGGAAGGAGAAACTGAGGAGCAGAAGGTTATCCCCGGCAGAGATGGGCCAAGGTAGTCAAGGTAGGTTGGCAACGTCTCTTTCTGCAGGCTTCATGATTGGAACTTCAGAGGTAATGGCACATAATATAAACACTGTTTTGTTCTGGTACTATCTCATCATAAGTGGTAATGCTGTTGGCAGCCAGGTTATATCCTCCATGGTATACCTCACTCACAGGAGGCAGAAACATAAAAAGAGTTGTTTCCAGGAACGTTGAAAGTTTCCACTTTCCTGTCCTCTTGCAGACTGCTCTCTGCCTCAGTGGGATCTAGCACAAGGTGTGTGGGGGCGGGTGAAGGGGTGGTGTGTGTGTGTGTGTGTGTGTGTGTGTGGAGGGGCCAGTTGCTGAAAGGATCTCCCTTCTTTAAAGCCTTCGCTTTTACTCTTGGCATTATCGCCACATGATGTTCTAACACAGTTGTATTTGTCTTTATTTTTATAAGTATTGAAAGTGTTTATCGTTAAATGTTGTTATATTTGAAAAACTGTTTTGTCATTTCTTAATTTAAAAAAAATTTTTTTTATACATAGAGGCTCAAAAACGGAAGTGAGTCATGTCTGCCTGTGTCCACCCTTCCGGTTTTATCTTGGCATTTCCGCTATCTCACCCCAGCACGAAGAGATCAGTGATCTGGATGGCTCACCTGGCATTTTCCAACCCTGCATGGCGTTCGCCAATGATTCTCTGCCCTTTTACCTTCTCCCTTCATCAGATTTTGGTGTCGGGGTTATGTGATTTGTTAAATTAATAACTTTCCTTCCTTTTTTTGGTACTTTCTGAAAATGTTTATGTAACAGAGGAGCTAATCTAACCTTGGCAATTTAAAGAAATCGACCAGGAAGTCTGTCAGGTGCTGAGTCTACTTTGAAGGTGGTTCCTGCCAAACTTTCTTAGGTCTTGTCGATTTCAAACTTTCCACATCTTGTGGCATTGCTTTTGGCTATTTATATTTACTAGAAAAAGCGTTTTTTAAAGATCTCCAGATTTATATTTATTTAATCTTTTTGTCTCTGATGTTTATCAGCTTCTAATTTCTCATCTTTTTTTATTAAAATTGTTTTCTTTATTATACTTGCCAAATGTTAATCAATTTTGTTTCTTGTCAAAGAACTAGATTTTAATTTACTTATTCAATTCATTTTTCTACAAATTTATTTTTTTCTACTGTTAAGTTCACTTTATAGTCTATTTACTTTCTTTTTATTTTTAATCATTTTTAAAATAATAAACATAATTAAGGTCATGATGTTTCCTTTGAGTTTAACTCTTTTTTTTTTTTAAATAGACTTTATTTTTTTAGGATAAGTTTAGATAGACAGTAAAATTGAGTGGAAGGTCAACAGAGAGGTCCTATATACAGGTTCCTTCTGTTATGCATAAGTAGACAGTTTTTATTATTCAACCATAAAAAAGAAGGAAATCTTGCCATTTGTGACAACATGGATGGATCTTGAGGGCATTCTGTTAAGTGAAATAAGTCAGAGAAAGAGAAATACAATATGATCTCACCTATATGTGGAATCTAAGAAAGAAAAAAAAAATGGCTGCAAGTGGCAGAAGGTAGGGCAAAATAGGTGAAAAGGGTCAAAAGGTACAAACTTTCCAGTTATAAACTAAATAAGTCCTGGGGATGTGATGTACAACACGGTGACTATAGTTAATAATACTGTATTGCATATTTGAAAGTTACCTAAGAGAGTAAATCTTAAATGTTCTCATCACACACAATTTTTTAAACTATGTTTGGTGATGGATGCTAACTGGACTTATTGTGGTCATCATTATGCAATATATACAAATATAAAATCACTATGTTGTACACCTGAAAATATGATAGTGTTATATGTCAATTTCAATAAAAAATAAAATAATTTTATTCTCAAAAACACCCACAAAAAAACAAAAGTAAAGAAGTTTCATGAAACCTTTCATAAAATGTCATAAAGTAGGGGTGTGTGGGTGGCTCAGTTGGTTAAGCATCTGACCTGGCTAGGTCATGATCCTGTGGTTCAGGGGTCCGAGGTCCACTTTGGGCTCTGTGCTGAGGGCTCAGAGTCTGGAGCTTGCTTCAGATTCCTTGTCTCTCTCTTTCTCTGCTCCCCCCCGACTTGTGCTCTGTCGCCCCCCCCACCCCAAAATAAAATAAGCATTAAAAAAATGGCATAAAGCAAAGAGCATCTCCCTGCTTTCTGAAAGTTCATGCTCCACCCATTTGCAAAAGACTTGCTTTGAGGTACCTGTACTCCCTGCCCCCACACATGAGCAGCCTCCTCCACCATATCAACATCTGCCACCTGAATTGGTACATTTGTTACAATCAGTGAACCTACACTGATCCATCATATTCACCTGAATTCCAGAGCTTACCAAAGTCTTCAGTCTTAATACTATCATTCTATGGGTTTGGACAAGTTTGTGATGACACGTCTCCACCGTTATTGTATCATAGAGATTAGTTTCATGGCCTTAAAAATGCTCTGTGCTCTGCCTATTCCTCTCTCCTCCCCCTTTAACTCTTCTTTCAACCCAACTGGTTTCAGTAATGGTCACATTTATTGTTTTTTCAGAATAGCTTACCATTATATTCTTAATTTTCTTCATATCATTGCTTCTTTGAAGAGTGTTTTTCAACATCCAAGTGAATAAGACTTTAAAAATCATTGTTTTTGTCTAGATTACTGATTTTCAGTTTTTATCACTTGAAATCAGAGAACATGGACTGAGAAATTTCTGACCAAAATTTGATTGAGAGGAAATTTAGTTTTTGTTACTTAGCGTGTCATCAACTTTTACAACTTAAAATGAATGTGCATTTTATGTTTTTAGGAACCATGAAATAATTCAGCTTGTGATTGGAAGATATACTGTGTATTGTTGAAATCTTTTGATATTCATAGAGACTTATTTTATTGCCCTGCCTGTGGTCAGTTGTGGCGAATGTTCGTGTGCAAAGAATATGCACTCTGAAATTAGGAGTTGTGTTCTATAAATGTTAATTGGGTTAAGTTAGTTAGTTGATTATTTGTTCATGTCTTCTATATTTTCACTAGTATTTTTCATCAGTTATTGAAAGACAGATATTAAGAAACTTTCCACTGTACTTGTGATTTTATCAATTTCTCCCTTTAGCTCTTTTAATTTTTAAAATGCATTTTGAAAATCTGCTATGAGTTGTATATGCATGTCTTCTTAATGAATTAATCCTTGTATAATTAGGACATGACCCTCTATCTATAGTAATACTCTGACATAAAGTCTACTTTGTTTGGTACTGATTATAGCCATGCCAACCCTCTCCTGCTTATAATTTGCTTTAAACCTGTCCGTGTCTTTATACATAACAGCATATATATTTCATCTTGCTTTTGGATCCTGTTCGTCAAATTCCAACCCTTAATTGGAATGTTTATCCCATTTACATTCAATGTAATTATTATATGATTAGATTCATATCTCCCAGGTGAACTGGTTATTCATCTCATTAGTTCTGTATTCCTTTGTTTCTTCTTTCCTGACTTAAAAATAACCACTCTATTGAAGTATTATTGACATGCAAAAAACTTTACATATTTAACGTATACACTTGATAAGTTTGGAGGTAAGTATACATTTGTGAAACCCTCACCACAAAGTTACTCATCATCTCCAAAAGTTTCCTCTTACCCTCTTTTTTTCTTCTTCTTCTCCTTCTCCTTTTTTGTGTTAAGAACACTCAATGTAAGATTTACTCTCTTAGAGAACTTTGGAGTATACAACACAGTATTGGTAACTATAGGCTCTGTGCTGTACAGATCTCTACGACTTATTCATCTTGCATAACTGAAACTTTGTACTCTTTGTCTAATACATTCCTGTTTGCCCCTCCCCCTGTCTCTTGACTTTTTGGGGGATGGGTAGGTAAACTGTGTATTTTTTGGTATTCCATTTTTCACTCATATTGACTTTTTAATTATATCTCTTTGTGACATTTAATGGTTGCTCACAGTCTACCTTCTAAGGTACACGAGCTGTAGAAGAATTCCATTTACTCCGTCCTATATTTTGTGTTATTATTGTCTTATGCTATGAAACTCACAATACATATTATTTTTGGCTTAAATAGTCAGGAATGTTTTTAAAATTATTTTATTTTTATTTTATTTTTTAAAAATTCTTTTAAAAATTACACACATGCTTGAACACACACACATTCGCACAACTACAAAGATGAAATCTTTTATAGTAACTATTTGCACTCATGTTTACACTTCCTGTTGCTCTTCATTCATTCCTGCAGATCTGGGGTTCTATATATTCCATCTGGTGTGTTGTTTCCCTTCAGAAAGATAGAATTCTTTCAGTCTGAAAAATCTTTGAACATTTCTTATATGTCTTCTTTCACCAATTCAAGTATGCTGGAAATGATTTCTTTAAGTTCTGTATGTCTGAAAATATCTTCATGTTGCCTTCCTTTTTGAAGAAACTTTGTATTGGATATAGAATTTTACATTAATAATTTTTTTTCTTCCAGCACTTTAAAAAGATATTCTATTGCCCTTTGACCTCCATTGTTTCTGGTGAGAAATAACATTTCCTTCTTCCCTGATTGCTCTTAAGATTTGATGTTCCTATTTGATTTTTAGTAGTTTGATCATGTTGTGCCTACATATGGTTTTCTTTTAATTTTCTATACTTGAGATTTGCTGAGGTTTTTTTTGTTTTGTTTTGTTTTTGACTTTGGATTTGGAAATTTATTGGTCATTATCTGTTCAGATATTCTTTTTTATTTTTAATGTTTATTTATTTTTGAGAGAGAGAGACAGAGTCAGAGTGAGGGAGGGGCAAAGAGAGAGGGAGACACAGAATCCGAAGCTGGCTCCAGGCTCTGAGCTGTCCACACAGAGCCTGCCACAGGGCTCAAACTCTTGAACCATGAAATCATGACCTGAGCTGAAGTCTGATGTTTAATTGACTTAGCCACCCAGACGTTCCTGCTCAAATATTCTCTTGCCCAGTTCTTTCTGTCCTCTCCTTTGGGACTCCAATGACATATATAGTAAAATGCTTGATATGATATTGTCTCACAGATCTCAAATTCTTTGTTCTGTTCTTTTCATTCATTTTTTTTATCTTTGTTTCAGTTTGTAAATTTTCTATTGCTCTGTCTGTAAGTTTACTGATTCTTTTTTTTTTTTTTTTGCTGAGTCCAGCCAACCATTAAGGCCACCGAGACTTTTATTTGCAATATTGTATTTTTTTATTTCCAGCATTTCCATTTGATTCTGTTATAGTTTCCATGTCTCTAGACATGTTTCCTTCTCTTCATGCATGTTTTCTACCTTCCTACTAGATCTGTTAGCATTTCTATCATAGTTATTTTAAAATTCTGTGTTTCATAATTCAAAAATCTGGATCAGGAGTGATCTGTCTGCTTCTATTGACTATATCTTCTCTTGATCATAAATCATATTTTCTTGATTTTTCATGTGTCTTCTAATTTTGTATTAATGTTAGCCATTTTGTGTAAAAAAACAGTAAAAGAACAAAATAATTTTGTATAAAAGAGCAATAAACAATAAAACACAATAAATAAGATACTGACATAAACAGTTTACTCCCAGGAAGGGGTACTAGAATTGAGGGCCTGAGTTTGTGTAGTTGGGTCTGGGTTTTATTGCAGCTTTATTTTGATTTGGTTGACTGGTAGATGCAACTGTTTTGAGAGTATAATCAGAACTTTCCCTTCCCTGGGTCTTGGGGACCTGAGTAATGGTAAGATTCTGGAGAAGTTTTTGTTTTTAATAGCTGAGCTAACAGCTTTCTGAGCCATAGGATATCTCTCACTTGGCTTAACAGCCTGACTGCCAGCATTTTGAGTTGTGAGGAATTCTCTTTGCTCTCTGCTCTTGCCCCAGATTTTCTGTACCTATCTGCCTAGAATTCCCGGAGCAATTTCCTTCAGCTATCCTTCCCTGCTTCATCTCGTGGCAGTCAAAAGTCCAGCATATCAGGCATTGATTTGTCTCAGCTTTTCCATTTTGCTCCTCTACCTTCATAGATTGTCTGCCTTGAACTTGGTGGAAGACCCACACACTGCAGGCTGTATCTCTTCCAGCTCTTCTGCTCTGCCTCTCAGCCTTTGGCCTACTCTCCTGAGAATTCAATGAAATCTGTGTGAAAAAGCGTTGGTGGACAGGAATAGCCTGACTCGGTGGCTTGAACTCCTGGGAATTTTTGTCTATTATGCAAGTCCACACATGCTTGTTAAAAGGTTTTTAGAGTTTCAGCTGGTTTCTCCTCATTCACAGCTATGGAGGATTCCTCGTCCTGCCACTTTGTCAGAGACCAGGGGTAAGAGCAGCTGTAGATATCTTATTTCCTACAAATAGCTTGTCACTTTTGGTGGTTGAATCCACTTAGGTTACTTTGCATTCTCAGCTCTCTGATGGGTTCTGGAAAACTACGATTTTGTAGCTTATCCAGTTTGTCTGGGTTGTAAAGGTGAGAATGGGAATGTCTGGCAACTTTTTACATTTTAATCAGAAGGAGAACTTAGGATAACATCATTTATTATAATTATTGTTCAAGTCTTCCATCTTCTAATCTACTTTATCTGCTACTGGTATATCACAGATTCATTAGAATGTCCCATGGCAATTTTGTTTCTGTCAATATTTTATGTATTTCTAGGTTTTTTACATTATATAGTCTATTGCCATACTTAGTAAATAAAGAAGGCAATGGATTGAATAAACAAATCCTCAAATGGCTCTTTGGCACATCTATAAACAAACAAACAAACAAACAAATACAAATCCACAAAATAAATAATTCTTTGTCAATTGAGTTGATTTTACCTCAATGATATGAAATTGTTATTCTGTTTTAATGTTTTTTCTTAAATTGTACTTCTGCTATATTAATCTTTCCTCTGCACTCATGCTTCTTCTTAATTTAGACTGACACAATCATTTTATATTTATCATTTTATACTATTTTTTTAGGTTTTAGATACAGCTCTTATAAGCAGAAAAGTTTTAGATTTTACTTTTCAATTTAATCTGAGGCTTTGGATAAATTTAAGCCATTTATATTTATTGTCATAATTTGATGCTTAATAAGACTTTTCAATTTATATATTTATCAAATATTTATTGAACACCTTCCTGAGAAAAAAATGACCAAAGCAAAAATTTTGCCTTTTGGGAGATTACAGTCAAGTAAAAGACTATGATCACCACCACCGGAGTTAATTTTACTCAGGGAATATGAGAGTGAAATGAGAGAACTGGCTCCAAAGAAAAATGAATTTTTCAATTCTATTCTATTATTCAGTTAAATTTATATGGGGATGCAAAATATATGCTTGCTCGTTATTCCTTTTTATGGTTACATGGAGAATTTTTTCCCTTTCAGGTGATATGTTATGATATATAAAGGAGTTTTCTTAAATCTTCTACTCAGTATACTATGATTCAGGGGAAAAATTTTATCTTTGTAACCATTTTAGATCATCTTAATTTTTAATATAATTTCAATATAATTTTTGCCTAGAGGTTGAGGATAAGTTGTGTTATAGATAGTATTTTGTAGGCCAGTTGAGTTTCTACCCTAGAAGGGAGTAACCTTTAAAAAAATTTTTTCATGTTTATTTATTTTTGAGAGGGAGAGAGAGAGAGACAGAGCACAAGTGGTGGAGGTGCAGAGAGAGAAGGAGACACAGAATCTGAAGCAGGCTCCAGGCTCTGAGCTGTCAGCACAGAGTCTGATGAGAGGCTTAAAGTCAAGAACCATGAGATCATGACCTGTGCTGAAGTTGGCCGTTCAACAAGCTGAACCTTCCAAACACCCCAGGAATAGCCTTTTTTAAGTGAATGAAGAAGTTTCCATCAAGTAGTTAAGAGCTCTTTGATTCTTTGGGGTCTAAGGAGAAAAAAGTTACAATATGATTTCTTTAGATAATTTTGTCCCTGAAGCTAGAGAAGTTGCTTCTTACCAAACTGCTGGCTGGTTGGATTAAATGGGGGACCTGGAAGGAGATGGCATCTGACCCTGTAGCCTTGCTCAGGGTGGGGAAAGGATCTGGAGCAGTAGGCCTGTCACTGTACCTGTTAGAAGGAATAGAGGTGAACACCTTCTGCCTGAAAGCTAAGGAAGAATGAATATTACAGACCTGAGTCTGTCTTCTGACAGAGTTCACGGAGGCCTAAGAAGAGAGAGCTTGAAATTCCAGCCTCAGGATTACTCAGGACTCTGCTGTCTTTTGCATTTGGAGATGAAGTTGGCAGAACTCAGTTACTTTGCTGAGAGTAGCTAGCTGCTTAGACAAGAAAAGGAATCTGGCTTTCCTCAGGTCTGCAACAGAGCCAGCTTTCTCTGGGATGAACTAATCCCCTCTCTCCCCACTCCCCACCCCTGTGTAGCCTCAGACAGTCATGGTTGCTGACAGCCACTCCTTACCCTCCTCAATCCCCTCCATTCTGTTGAGCGTAGGGTCACTTGGATCCAAATGAATGTCCAATATTGGAGCTGACACCAGTTTAGAGCTTATAGTGGATAGGGTGATTCTATGTTCCAGTTTTCCTGGGACAGTCAACCATCTACACTTGTTGTTTGGCATAATTATTAATAACCCTCCTTTTCACTCAAAAGTGTCTAGATTTAGACAATAAATTATGTGGTTACTCTAACTTTTCATCTGTAACAAGACCCATTCTTTGGCTTATACTGACACCTGTAGGATACAAAATGGCTTTGAAGAAAATGAAAAGGTGGAAGACTCTCCACCCTCAATGTCCAGGATTTTAGCTCACCTCCTGAGCATATTGAGAACCTGGTTGTTTGGCATGTTCTAGAAAAGGACAATGGCAGGAAAACATTTTCACCCGAAGATGCTATATAATTTGCTGCCTCAAGTGTCCAGGATTGCATGATAGTTGGAGTAATGTCAGTGCTCTGAAGAGGACTTTTTGACCACTTTTGTTGGTGACAATAGTTTCTGGTCAAATGACTCTATGAGGCACAAAAGACAATGCCCAGGTTGGGAAGTGTGATGCTTGGGTCCTCCTTTGGGGACAGGCAATTGTCTGAAAAGGGCAGGAAAGGACACAGTAAGGGCAGCCACATGAACCTTGAGGCTCTCAACATTCACAACTGGAAAGTGTTAGAAGGATTTAGGAGGGACAGTGTCAAGGCCCCCTGGCTCGTCTGTTGGAAAGTAGGTGACGCTGGGTCCATATTGACAAAAGGCAGGGCAATTGGAGGGATATGTGCTGCAGTGGAGGAAATTTTCCCTCAGGTCCCATTGGGACACCTGGGGTCCAATCTGAACGTCAGAAACAACATAACACACATAAAACATTTTAAATTCAGGGGTCAGGACAGCTTCAGGCAGGGCTAATTGATATGCTTGGCTGTCACGATGATGGATTTGCGGCACATTAACCCTTGGTTCTCCTGGGCCCAAATGCCCTGTGGGGGCACCTTTCCCTGCAGGTGGACCTTGCATGGGGTCCCCTGTCCCAGGAGAGGTCACCCCCTCCTGCTGCCTCACAGCCCAAAGCCCAGAAAAGTGAAAATAGACGGTTGCCAAGATAAGAAAGGAGGCTTGAAAGCGTGTTTGCTCTATTCAGAGTAAATCAGGATAGGGAAGGGAAACACAGGATATTGTCTGACTTCCACGTATTCTTATAGGTTTTTACTGGAGCTTTTGTTTTTGTCTTTTTTTTTTTTTTTTAAAGACACTAGTGTTGTAAAGTCCTAGTATAAAGTGTGTAAAGTTTAGCCAGATAGAAACCTTAGGCTTCACCAATTCCCTTGGAAGGGGCTTGCACTGGCTTCTTCTAGACTCTCTGTGAGAAAATCCTGGCCATGCCCCTTGACCCGCATCTTGGGAATGTGGGGACTGAGCGGGCCGCCTTCTGGCTGTCACTTGCTGAATGAACAGACCATAATGAGTCAATTCTCTGCTGCCTGCTATTTAAAACAACGGGTTCCTTCCTGTTTCCTATGCGCTGACTGAGGATTCTTCTGTGTTGGGGAAAAAAAAGAAACTCAGGGATAAAGTGCGTCCTCGGAGACTGAATGAGCCACACATCTCAGCCCGCTGTGGCACAAAAGCTCCTAACTGTTTTATCTGTACAGATGGCTCTAATTTGGTGCTGGTGGCATGACTCTGTGAGCTAATTTCCTAAATACTTGGTTCATTAAATTGGAAGGAAAAAAAGAACAAACACTGTAAGCCAAACTAGACTCATTCCAAGAAACAGAATTGCTCCTAGGGTTTTCATGGTACGTTTTTGCAGAAGTCCCTGAATATTTAAGTGCAATGTTGCCTCTGAGAGGGAAAGAGGGGGAGTGTGAAACCCCCAGGCCAGAATGGAAATGCCCAGTGCTCCCATTCTTTGTCCCTCACCCTCAGACAGTGCAGTTACCCAGCCACCCTGATGATCTGTCCCACGGGGAACCTGGACCTGGGGAGGACAAGTGTGGCCTCCCTGATGAGCCAGGGCCTCAACAATGCCCATAGCATGGGCTTCCTCAAGTGAGTCCCTGTGTCTTTTTCCCTGTGTCTCCAAGCATGTATAAGTGGTTTAGGAGGGAAGCCAGGTTTCCCTGGGTAAGTGATAGTTGAGTTGCCATCCAGCAATTGTCGGAGACAAGGCAGCTCCTTTCCTGGGGACATCGCGAGACTGCTGCTGGGCCCAATGGGCATCAAGACTGTGCCAGTCTGCCTGTGCACAACTTGGTGGCTCTGGGAGCCAGGGCTTTTGAGTGATGACAGAGAAGATTGGGGAGTACTCGGCACTTCCGGGACGTGTGTTCCCTTGCTCATGCAGCGATCGTCCTGGGCCCTCATGTCAGGCCACGGGATGCATAAAATGAGTGACTCAGGTCCCCGCCCACAGGGCTGTCATCTCCCACTGAGACAACAGTATCAGAGATGCAGCAGGGGATTTACTCCCGGTAGGGAGGAGCAGGCCAGGCTTCACAAAAGAGCCAAGTCTCCAAAAAAAGGGTTAGGCCCACATTAGGAGGAAAGGGAGAGAGGTCCTGGTAGAAAAAGCACAGAAAACACGTGTGTGACATTTAAGAAACGGTACACGTGTCCGTGTTGTATCCCAAGCACAGACAGTTGGCACTCTGTAAATAACTGCAGAGCGTGTGATGAGAGCATAGGGTGCGTGAGTGTGTGCGCGTGCGTGGGTGTAGAGGCTGCTCTGCGGAGGAGTGCAGGACTCAAGGCTTTACAGGGTAGGCTAGAGCCAGACTGAGAAAAGACAGTTGGCAAAGGGAAGCCTAGAGAAATGTTTTTGAAGTCTCGAGATATGTAAGAGTCATTTAGGATATAGCAATCACATGTATTTCCAAAAGCTCATGCTGGCTGCTATACAGGGTGGGGTGGGAGGAGCACTGATTAGGAGGTGAGTGTGGAGTCAAGGCAGGGTGCTGCTGGGACTAAGGGAGGGGCAGTGGAGGTGGAGAGACATCCAGAAGGCAGGGCCGGCGCTTGAGTGCTGGGGGCAGAGGAAGAGGGCAGGAATCCACCAGGACCCTCAGGCAGGGCGGGGTGGGGTGGGGTGTGGTGGGGAGGGAGGTGCGGATCTAGACCTCCTCACCCAGTGTTGGACCGGGAGCAGCAGGGCCAGGGAAAGAAGATGAGTTCCATGTCCTTGAATCATGAGTTCTGAAGGGCAGCAGGACCAAGTAGAGTGTGGTCAAGGAGGAGGGCCCTCGAGACAGGGAACTGTCCCAGCAGTGATGACAGGAAGGCCAGGAAGGAAGCAGAGGTGGAAGAGACAGATGCCTGTGGCAGAGCAGGAAGCCTCCGCCTCCTCGGGTCCAGGGAGAGAGGTAGCCAACCAGAGAGCTAGACTGGGGAGCCACGTGGGGCGAGCCCTCGGCCTGCAGCAGTGAGGGGTCCGCTGCGGGGTGGGGGTGGGGGGCAAGGGCCAGCCACCTCTGGGTGGCAGAGGGCACAGGGTCTGAGGGAGGTGGGACAGGCCTCACAGCCACGGCCCTGGGTCCCTCCTGCTTCTGGGCCAGGGTTTGGAGAGAGATACCCACGGTAAAGGTGGAGGGTGCGGAGGACAGAGGTGGCCAGACTAAGGTGAGGAGGGATGTGTGTTCCCGTGACATGTTTGCCCATGCCCGTCCGCCAAACCCTAAGACCGGCTCCACAGCTGGGCCTGGGCTCTGGCTCCTTATTTCAGGAAGGACCTAGTGAGGGGCGTCCCTGCCCACCAGGGGCCATGTTCCAGGGACTGCCCTGCAGGAGATGGGCCAGGAGCCCACGTGGGGGATGTGTGCCAGACGTGGCCTGTGCTCTCTCCAGGCAGGGCTACGAATTTTCTTGCTACCAGTAACATGATAACGTGGGGCACTTTCTACCATGAACCTCACAGAGCACAAGACTTTCCTTTTCTTACTGGGCCTGGATGTAAAAGCAGGGAAGCCCTCATTGGAATGCCCCCTTGGCCACTTATTGGCCTCAGGGCCACGGGACCTCCAGCAGGTCTTCTAGTCCTTCTCAGTCCCCTCAGAGCACTGGCAGAATGGTCCAGCCAGCCATGCGCCTGCAAGTCATGAAGGCAGACATTGTTCTCAGCTCTGTCCTCTCCTGTGACCAGCTTACAGCGGGGCCTGACCTTAGGACATGCTTCAAAAATATCTGCTGAACGAACGGATGAGCTGAGGGTCCCGGCATGCTCCAGGCACCAGCAAAAATGGAATAAATGTGAGTAGCCTTTCTCTCCCATGTTTTTTCCTATCCCCTCTTTTGTTTCCTTTGCCTGGCATGTCACCTTGGTCTCGTTTTTTCTGCCTTCCTCTACATCTTTCCCTCCCTCACCTTCTATCTATCTATCTCTCTGTCTCTCTTTATCTTTCTACTCCCCTCCTTCCTTTCCTGCTTACCCAGAGATGAGCAGTGTCCCTCCCCCACCCCACCCCCCAAATTCATATCCACCCAGAATCTGTGAATATGGCCTTATTTGGAAATGGAGCTTTCGCAGATGTCATCAGGTTGAGATGAGGTCACACCGGAGTAGAATGGGCCCTAAATCCAAGACTACTCATGTCCTTGTAAGAAGAGGGAAGGTTGGACACAGAGACACAGGGAGAACGCCACATGATGATGGAGGCAGGGATGGAGGGATGCTGCTACGAGCCAAGAGGTACCAAGGACTACAGACCACCACTAGGGAGGCCGGGAACCATGGACCCAAGTCCTCCAAAGAAGCTCTGAAAAGGCACCAAACCTACCGACACTTTGATTTGGGGCTTCTACCCCCCAGAACTGTGAGATAATTACTGTTATTCCAAGCCAGCTCGTGGCACTTCATTAGGACAGCCCTACGGAGCGGTCGTGTTCACTTGCTCATTTTCCCTGCGTGGTGAGTCCTTCAGTTTCTGCTGCAGAGCTGTGCACACCTGCCCGTCCCGGGACGCCTGCATGCCTGCTGTGCATTCACATTCCCGCCTCTGGCTTCCCTTCACACGATTGAGATGCACAGAAAAGTGCAACAAAGTCATGGGAAACATCTAGGTGGGGAAGTCACTCAGAGCCTCCTGCGCAGGAAGGAGGGACACGTGATTGGCTGGAGAGCTGGGGGTTTTCAAGCGTGCTAACAAATGCATGTCAAAGTGCTCCATGCTCCACAGGTCGGTCGCTGGGGAGCAGGTGAAAAATGGGCTGGGGAGATGTGTGCTGGCAGCTCTGCTTTCAGAGAACATTCATCTTCAGGTGCTGGAGCAGCTGTTAGACAGGAAGGGATTTTCTGCTGGGTTCAGAGGCAATAGGCTGGCGAGCAGCAGTTACCCCGATAGGCCATCTGTCACATGCAGCACCCTGGGGCGCTGGCACCAGAGTGGGTGCTGGGGAGGCGCCATTAGTGGGGTCTCAGAGAAGCAGATGCTCCGTGCGTTCATACGGGCAGGAGGAGCCAATGGCCAGCTCACCTGCTGGGAGGTCCCATGCCACCCACCATCCATATGAGAATCCTCCGTTCTCCATTTGCCTGGGTGAGTACCACACATAAGAGTTGGGGGCTGTCTCCATCAGCTTCCGCACACTCCCCATGGGGCACTGGGTGCAGCATCGTCACAGGGAGGAGAACGGGATAAAGTGGGTTGCTTGGGCAAAGCAGAATGGCTCACAGCATTGCGATCCTGGAGCGAACAGCTGTGAGTGGGAAAGCATCCTTTTCCTGCTTCCACTGAGGGACTTCAGGCCTTTACAAGAAAGAAGAATGGAGGATAAGTGCCCCAGGTGGACTCTCTACACTCTCCCCGCAAGCAGATGGGAAGCTATATCCCGATAAGGCAGGTCTACTTACTCCAATGGAAGGACATCTTGGGGCCAGAGGCGGAGGTGAGGGGCAGAACGCACAGGTGGAGGGATGCCATCCAGGTGTGATGCGGGAGAGAGGGAAAAGGAGGGTATAGAGGAAGTAGGACTGGAAGGTAAGGTCACAATGGAAGAGTTGTAGTGCAGCCAGGAACTCGGTCAGTAACTGGCCAGCGGCAGGTGGGTCAAGAAAATCATAAACATGGGAAACACTCCAAGGGTGGTATACCCAGGGAGAAGGAAGCAGTCCAGGGAGACGGCTGTGGGCGGGAAGCCTGGATGTGTACACACTTACATCGTCAGGGTAACCCAGATGAACGCACCAGTGAGACCCCAAGTCAAACGACAGCAAGAGCAGAGCAGTGGCAGCAACAACCTGCAGACTCTTGCTTCCTTCACAGCCAGCTAGAAAGAAGTGAGGAGTCCTACTTTGGTCTGGGAGAATAAATAAGGGTAGAAGTGGAATTAGCATGGAAGAGTGAGAAGCCGGTTAAGCGATTAAACCAACGTGCCACCTGTCTCCACCTAGGGAGCCTAGGAGAGAGGCTTTGTCGCCCACATTACCAGTGGGGTGCATGTTGTGTAGATAATTCCCTGCAGAACTGAGAGGACGCCCCCCCGCCCCAAGGTTGGGGCATGAAGGAGGGATTCCTTCAGAGAGGTTGGGGAGAGTGTCCCCCTCCGGGGCCGGGACCCAGGAAGGAAGCAGCACCCGTGAGTCCCATGGGGGGGGGGGTCACCTGAAGGTCACGTGATCCAGATGGGGCAGCTGTGGGGTAGGAGTGCCATCCAACCTGCGCCAAAATTTACAGGAACGGAAAGGAAAGCCGTATTTCAGGGTTTTAAAACCTGTTTTACGTGTGTATGTGTGTGAGCCTTGGACTACCTTGTCTATTTGGTAAGTCCTGTAAGCCTCCTTAGAAATGGTTTTAAGTGGATAAAATAACAAAATGGATTGAAATTTGTACTGAAATAATTACCAAAATATTTTTTAAAAATTTCATATACATATCTTTTTATTAATCCATTATTAAATAAGTTAACAAATAATAAAGGGAATTTTAATAACCACTATACTTCTGAAGTAGTGATGAGTATTTTGATATTTTGATATAAATACAACAATGTAAGGGGATATTAAAATATCTTTGATTTCTATTGGTGATGACATTATAGGTACATTATAGGTATAGGTATCAATACTGATGCGATTTACTGACTGCACTTATTATTGAAGAAAATACTAAGTTTAGAGAATATAAAGATGTAATTTTTTCCTATCCAAGTTCAAAGATCCCCCAAATTTTATCTAAGGATCCTTTGGGGATTCTGGACCTAGGTTAAGAACCACTGTTTATTGTATAAAGCCATGAAAATTTTGGAGTTTGTGTGTTCCAACAACAGCTGGCATTAATTATCCCAACACTTTTGTTGACCTGGAAATGGGCACTCTGCCTGTATAAGGAACTTGACCTTCATTGAATGATATTGTGATAGACTAAATAATGCCCCCCCTCAAATGTCCATGTCCTAATGCCCAGAATTATGAATATTACCTTATGTGGCAAAAGAGGCTTTGCAGATGTGATTGAATCAGGGTTTTTGAGATGGAGAGCTTATTCTGGATTGTCTGGGTGGGCCCAAGGTTATCATAAAAGTCCTTATGAGAAGGAGACTGGGGAGTAAAAGACACAGTAGTAGGAGATGTGATGACAGAAGTAAGAGGTTGGGATGATGTGAGAAGGGGCAGTGAGCCCTAGCATGAAGGTGGCTTCTAAAAGGGGTAAGAGGTATGGAAGCAGATTCTCCCCTAAAGCTTCCAGAAAGAACTCAGCCCTGCTAACACTTCGGTGGTAAACTCCTGACCTCCCGCAAGATAACAGATTTGTGGGGCACCTGGGTGATTCAGTTGGTTAAGCATCTGACTCTTGATTTTGGCTCAGGTCATGATCTCGTGGTTTGTGGGATGGAGCCCCCATATGGGGCTCTGCACTGATGTGCAGAGCCTGCTTGGGATTCTCCCCCTCTTTCTCTGCCTCTCCCCTGTTTGTGCTCTGTCTCTCAAATAAATAAATAAACACTTGAAAAAAGAGAACAGATTTGTGTTGCTTTAAGCCACTAAGTTCATGGTAATTTGTCATAGCAGCGAGAGGGAGCAAATACACTTACATAAGAGATATCGTTCTGTCTTGAGAACATTTTTGTTGAGGTATGGCAACATGCAGTGAAGCGCCTGGGTCTTATTTGCATGGCTTCATGACTTTTCACATATTTTACTCTGTATGACCATCCCCAGACCAAGCCATGGAACATGGGAGTCTCCCTGGTGGTCTGTCTCAGTCAGCACACCAGTAGTGACCGCTCTTCTGACTTCCGTCCCCGTGGATTAGTTTGTGTTTTGCTTGCTTTTGAACTTCACGTAAGTGGAAGCGTTCCCTATGTAGTCATTTGTGTCTTGCTTCTTTTGTTCAACGTTGCGTCTGTGAGATCCATCCTGCTGCCTGTCATTACTCCAAATCCCATTGAGTCCTTTTATCAATTTAGTGGGAAATTCTTACAACCACACCAATGCCCAATGAACCAATAAGAGGTGGAAAGAAAGACACCATCTTGTATGTTTTTCAGTTCATGGCTTCCCTTACTTAAATGACCTGAAGCACTCCAAACTTCTTCCTTGTTCTCCACCAGGAGACCGGGGCCTTTCTCAGCAGCCTGGACTGAAGGTGTCTGGACGCGGGCTTCTCTCCCTCCAGGAATCAGTGCTCTGGGCTGTGCAAGCAGATTCTGGACACAACTGGAGTCCTGTCTGCCGCACGGTTTTCTTAAGTGGAATGATCCATCCTCCTGACACCATTTCCTGAGCTTTTTCTGGCAGAGATCCTCTTCAGGACCCTCTTGTCATCTGCGTCCTCCCTTGCCCCTGTCCGACCTTTCACTTACAGTAACTTTATGCCCACCCCCACCAGAACCGCCCTGCACTCTGTTCCTTCCTGTTCCAAAACAATTCAGAAGGCTCCTCTTTCTGTCTGCATTTGCATCTATCTCAGTCTCTGAATCCCCACAGAGAGCCCCCCGAATCCCTCCCCACTTTGGCAACATTTCCTTAAGGTGGCACAGTCACCAAGAGAGAGTCTACGCTCACTGAAAGAGGAGATTTTCCTTCTGCTCGGCCAGGGAGGCCCCACCAGGGGAAGCCTCAAAGAGAGGAAATGCTCGCTGGCCTTCCTGCCTTCTCGCCCCTCAGGATGCTGTCTGGCCTCAGGATCCTCCCACACCATTCTCTCAGCTCTGGCTAGAGAGCGCTCTGTCCTCACCAGGGCCACAGGAACCCACAGCCTTGGTTTCCCATTGCTGGGAGAGTGAGAGGGGAGAGGGAACGGCAGAGCGTTGAGAGAGGCCAGCTGAGGCCCGGTCAGCGCTCTGGCTGGCAGAGGAGGAAGATGGTTTCAGGAGCCACGGGGCCCGGGCTCCGAGTCCAGGATCACAGACTTCATGCCAGACTTCCAGTCACTGTCCTCTTTGTTATACTGCAGCCTGCAGTTGGCACACTCACCCATGGAAAATTCATTGTGTGGCTTTTTTTTTTTAAAGATCAAAATATCCAATTTATTACTAATAAACCTCTCGGAGAATGGATCTACAGCCAAGAAGGCTTTCCAATATTCCCCAATCTCTCCTTGAATTGAACTCATTCCCCCAAAACTCCCAACCTGCTCCCTTATTCTTAAATCATGGGGTGCAATTTGTTTTCACACAAGTGACTGGCACAGTGTGGGGACGGCCAGAAGAGACAGTCGGGGGAGTATCCATTAGTGTTGTTTAGGGGATATGTGGGGTGGAACAGAGGGAAAGCAGCAATTCTGCTTGTGCAAATCCTTTCCCTTGTCTCAGAAAAATCACCACACACAAAGACCACAGACGAAACCCCAGGGAGGGGAGAGTGTCTGAAGAATTTTGTTTGGAAAGCTGTTCCCTGCCCCAGGTCAATGCGAAGGAAAGAAGGGCCTGCGGGGCTGCCTGACCAGGATACGGGAGCCCGCCTCCCCCCCCATTTCTGCAGACTTTCCCTCCAGGAAGTTCAGGTGCCTCAGCCTCATCCAAGGTTTTCAATAACAAACATTTGTTATCCTTGCCTGCATTAGTTAAATTTTTTTGAGCAGGAAAATAAGCTATACAAAGGGGAGAGGTCTGCACATAAAAACCTCTCTATACCCAGGCTGGAGAGGCAAGGAAGGAAAGGCCACCTACCACTTATTTTTATAAACATGATAATAAAAAACATGGATTTGAAACAACGGCTATAAATAACATGTGGTGTTTTCACTCAAGGTCGACCCAAGGGTCTGAAGTGATTGTGCTGGGACCAGTGGCTGTCCAGTCCTCCCCTCACTGGCTCACAGTCCTTCTCCCTGAGCATCAGTGTCTTTAGAAGTAGGGCTTCGGGTGGGGGGGGGGTGGCACATGGGTGGCTCAGTCGGTTAAGTGTGGGACTCTTGATTTTGGCTCAGGTCATGATCTCACAGTTTGTGAGTTCGAGCCCCACATGGGGCTCTGTGCTGACAGCACGGAGCCTGCTTGGGATTCTCTCTCTCCTTCTCTCTCTGTCCTTCCCCTGCTTGCAAGTGCGTGCCCTCTCTCTCTCTCTCAAAATAAATAAGTAAACTTAAAACAATGATTAAAAGAAAAAGAAGTAGTTCTTCTGCGTTTGCTCAGAATCTGTTCGCACCAGAGCCTCCCTCGCCCTCACCCAGCTTCTGCCTCCTCCCACCCTGGGCCACCCCACCCCAGGTGAACTCTGGAGGCAGAAGGACACCTGACGGAGAAGCACACGGGTTAGCGGCTTCCTTCCTCAGCGACTCACAGGCCTGCGGCCTCACAGATGTTCTCCCTGGGTTTGTTTTGATAGCTTGTTTCAAAAACAGTTCATATCCACCAACTGTTCGGATAATAATATTCCAAGCGGCAAGCAACTGTGATGATGTTGGTTGCTGTTTACCCTGACAAGCACGGCCCAGCTGGAAAACACTGGGCCGAGGGAATCCCCCTTTCTTGCTCTTCTAATTGTTGCCCATGTTGGCCCGTGGGGAAGTCTTTCCAGCCTTCTGCACATGGGAGCCCTGCGCTCCCTCCCTGGAGGAGAGGAGGGGGAAGGAGTCGGATGGAGGAGACATAGCAATGTGGGTATTACTGGAACTGATAACCCTCACCCAGAGTCAGGCTATTTCGCAATCCAATGGAGAACTTTCCTGTACTCACCTGTGCTGGGATTTAGGGAGGCCGTGCTTGGGGGTTCAGTTCGTAATTTGAACTGACTCTCCCATGTCTCTAAACATTCCAAGCCTAAAATCAAACTTCCCATGTGCCCACTCAGTCCCAGGCGCCCCTGCCATCTTCCCTAAATGTGCAAGGGCACCCAGGCCTCTGTTATTCCTCTCCCTTGACCTCCGAAGTCAGTGGTTTGCCAAGCCCGGCTGGTTTCCCTGGGTCATTTTTATCTCTGGCATCTATCTCTTGTTCTCTACTCTCACTGCCTCCACTCACGGTTGACCCCATCACCTGTCCCTTTCATTGTGGCAGAAACTTGCAACCACTGGCCCAGCTTTTTCCCCCTCCCCTTACATTGCACACCCGCACTCGTCACTAGGCTCAGCTTCCTACAGCTTCACAGTTGTCACTTGCCTGCTCAAAAACCCTTAGTGGGTGCCCACTGTGTGCAGAGTGGAGTCACAAAGCACATTGCCTGCTATACCAGGCCCTCCACATCTCGTTCTAGTGCCTGATCTCTCCCTTTTGCCCTATACAGATCTTTCCCGCTGCCCAGTCAAGCTCACGCTTTCCTGACCACATCTGTGCTTCTAGCTGAGCCGCCGCACGACCGATTCCAGGGGTTGCCCCTCACATGATAATAAACTCCATGAATGTACTTCCAGGAGTTGTATAGCCTGTGGCACCAGAGGGCCTCCAGCTCTTTGCACATGCTGCTTCCTTGTTCTGGATTGCCCTCCTCTCCCAGCTCCACCTGTCAAAACCATACTATTCTCAAGTGCCATTTCTTTAACCTTTAATGGTCCCCTTTCTAGAAAGGGTAGCTCTAGTTCATAAGTGTCTGCAAAAGAATCATATCCCAAGTGTTTATTATTTCTTTGTGTTTATGTGTCAGATTTGTTAGAACACAAACTTCCTTGAGGATAGAGGCCATGGATTACCTCTCTGCAAATAATTTGCTGTACCTAGCACTGGAGGTGGCACACAGTAGGTGCTCAGTAAGTTTCTTCTGGACTAATGAAAGACTGGATGGTTGATGTTGGGCTTGGGCTTGCCACATTTCACTGTTACCTTTCAGTGGCATTAAATTCAGGCACGCTTGTTACGTCTTTTCTCATCCTTATTTGCTGCCAGACAGCAGAGAAGGATAACGTACAGCACTAAGGACGTTCCCTCCATATCCAGGCTCACATAATGGCGGATCAGGGATTCTCACGTATGTGAGTCCACAAAATACCAATGGGTCCAGTGCTTTGCAAGCCATCGCTCTGAGCCCTGAGTCCCAGGACCTCTCTCCAGGGCACAGGGATACAGGGGGCAGAGGCCATGGGTGAGGGAGTTTTGGGCTCCTGGTCCCCCGCTTCAACCAGATCAGCTCTGTTTGTATCTGTTTCACATCTTGAGGTCTGGTAGAAGCCATATGTAACCAGACACCAATTATGTTTTTTAAATGAAAAGCCAAACGAAACCATAGACGTAGTCCAACTAGTTAGAAATCCCAAACTCTTAAGAGAAATGTCTGTCTCAACTTATTTGCCAGGGTCTTAAAGCACATGCCACAGCTTTCAATCCAGGGCAGACAGGGTGCTATCACAGGACAGCCCGCAGCAAAGTGTCAACAGGTCCAAGTGTCCAGGGTCCAGGGAAAGAGCAGGAGGGTGGGAGTCTGGATGCCAGGTTGTAACTCCTGTTCTGCCCTGAACAAGTTGTGTAACTTAGGCCAAGTTCTCACCTCCCTAGACTCTGCACTCATTCAGAAGCGCAGAGTGGCCCAAGTGGCCAAAGCAGGGAGGTGCGGAGGTCACAGCCACCAGGTGCCTAGAGCCCCGGGACGGTCCTGGGCAGGGAGCCGCAGTGAGAGGTGATGCCAAGGGCGGGGGCATCAATGCGGGCGTCTTAGCCTCAGTCTGAACCTGTTGATCTGGAAGGCCCTCTCCGGCTCTAACATTTCGGACTCTGACTCAGCTGGCAGCCGCATGGACCGGGTTGCTGGGAGGAATGCTGCATGCACATTTATTCTGGGTTTGGATATTTAAAGAGCAGGGAGTGTTGCGCGACATTTCGGAAGTGCTTGAAGAGGGAGGGGGTTGCAGACCGGGCTTTTCTTTAAACAGTTATAGATATCCTGTCCTGATCTCTCGGTCCACAAAGAGTAATTTTCTTCCCCTAAGAATCTGACGTGGGTCCTGCCCATTGTGTCTGGCTGGCTGGCTCCGGGCTGCTCAGTCCAGCAGGAAGCAGGTGGCCCGAGGTGGGACATGTGCCCAGCCCCCTCCCTGGCCTCCCATCCAAGTGCCACCCGCTTTCAGAAAGAGAAGCGTGGCGGTGGCCCCCTAGGCTGCTGGGAGAGAAGCAGAGTGTTGGCGGGGTTCTGCTCGGTCACCTGGGGCACGGGGCTGATGGTCTCCTTGGGAGGACGAGATGGAGATCTCTGGGCTCTTGGGGGTCTTGGCATAGGTGGCAGCCACAGGGCCCCTGGGGACATGGGGAGCACAGGCTTCCTCTTCCACGCTTGCTGTTTTCACTGGCTCAGGAAGCTGACTGAAAGCTGGGACTTTGTTTTCGAAGCCCTGCGTCATTTTTACTATTTAAATGGCCACTTTGGGCTGCTTTTAGGGAGGTGGCTCTTTTGTCGCTTTTCTCACTCAGGATGTTGTTTCCAGTGGATTTCCTCACAGACTCTGTCTGCTGCCTTTGTTTTCCTTTCCGAATGCATATGGAGAGGTCTTCCAGAATTGAGACTAAATCCGTGAACTGGACCAGCGGTGTTGTAAGGAGCACTGTTTAATTTTTCTCTGATGGCATTTATTGCTTTCACTTCTGCTCACAGAGGTCATTTTGTACACATGCTCATTACAGCGTATTTGAGAAGTATAGGAAATAAATGTGGATGATACAAGAGGAAAATTAGTATCATACCAGAGTCCCATGGCCACGGATCTACCCTTAGCAGCATGCTCTGTGGTCTTTTTTTTTTCCCCGCCAGTTGGGCTCATGCTACACATATTGTTAAGGATCCGGCTTTTTACACCCAACGCTGCGTCATTAACATTGTCCCAACCCTTGGATGTTTTGTAGATGCAGTTTTTAAGCCTCTTTAGCTCTCCTTTGGCTCTGCCACCAGCAAAGCAGCATCAAAGACGTTAGTCAGCGTTGAAGAGGAAAGAAGAACAGGAAAATTGAATATGTAATATAGTCTTGATCTATATGGAAAGCCTAGATGGCTTGGACTGTGGATAACTCTTATTCTCTTCTTTTTTGTCTATAGTCTACACATTTTTCTGTAGTAGACCTAGGAGAAGAGGCAGGATGTTGGAGTGATCAAAAGTCCAGACTCAGGCAGCAAGAGGTGTGGGTTCCATGCTGCCACTATCCTGGCGAGCTGCCTGCTGAACTGCTCTGTGCCTTGGGTTTCCTCATCTTTAAAGTGTGAGCCCTCATTAGTAGGTCTTTTTTTTTTAAATGTTTGTATGTTTGTTTATTATTTATTTATTTAACATTTAGTCATTTTTGAGAAACAGAGAAAGAGTGCAGAGGGGAAGGAACAGAGAGAGAGGGAGACACAGAATCTGAAGCAGGCTCCAGGCTCTGAGCTGTCAGCACGGAGCCCAATGCGGGGCTCGAACTCATGAGCTGTAAGATCATGACCTGAGCCAAAATCAAGAGTTGGACGCATAACTAACTGAGCCACCCAGGCACCCCACCTCACAGGTAGGTTTGAAGATCAGATATAGTGAGGTAATGCATGAGAAGCCCGGTAAATACGCCATGAACAGTAACCATTCTGGCTTTACATTAGTGTTATAATAGTGGACATTCTACAAGTTATGGGTTTATGTGCTGAATTGTGTCCCCTTAAAATTCATCTTTGATGTCCTAACTCCCTGTACCTCAGAATATGCCTGTATTTGGAGATAGGGCTTACAAGGGTAATTGAGTTACAGTGAGGTCATGGAGGCTCTAATCTTGTGTGACTGGGAGATTGGGACACAGACACCCACAGGGAGAAGACCATGTGAGGACACAGAGTGAAGACAGCCACCTACAGTCCAAAGAGAGAGGCTTCAGATGAAACCAGCCCTGCCTACACTCTGACCTAGGACTTCCAGATTCCAAAATTGTGAGGAAATAAATTTCTGTTGGTTAAGCCCCCAGGCCTGTGGTGCATTGCTGTGGCTGCTGTAGCAAACAAATGTAGTTCCTTAATACGAATATTGGTGCTACTGTTGTTTATGGCTTCTCTGCCTGAGTTCCTTACAATCTAAGAGCAGGGCCAAGAGATCTAAGAGACAGTTAAAAAATCCCCTACAAAGAGAGGCGTCTGGTTGGCTCAGCTGGTTGAGCTCTTGATGTTGGCTCAGGTCATGATCTCATGGTTTGTGATTTCGAGCCCCTTTTCGGCTCTGCCCAGATGGTGAGGAGCCTGCTTGGGGTTCTCTCTCTCCCTCTCTCTCTCTCTCTGCCCCTCTCCCCAAATAAATAAACATTAAAAAGGACAAAGAAAAATCTCCTCCAAAGAGAAAAGTTCCCTTTTCTCCATCCCTTGCCCACTCCTGGAAGCTCCCTCAACTTCCCAGCATGCTCAGCATCCTGTGGGTGTCCTTGGAGCCCCTGTGCTCATGCCTCACCAGTACTCTTTCTCCCCAGAGAGAAGCCAAGGCTCTCAACTCCATCTGGAGAGAATTCGCTCCTTCCCTCTTCAGGAGCCTTGGCCAGCCATTTTCCCATGTAAGATGTCCTCTTTCTTAAAGGTGTATCTGCATTCAAATGAAGCGGTTTTAAATCCTTCAGACACCAGCAAGAGAATGCATTCATGCATGTTCCACTTGGATCACTAACACGATGGTTTCTTAGGGTAGGATTTCTTTTGAAGGCTTAACTCTACTGATTCATTTTTATTATTCTTTTAAAATTTGTTTTGTGGTGGTAAGAACACTTAATAAGAGATCTACCTTCTTAGCAAATGTTTAAGTGTATGATACAGCATTGTTGACTACAGGTTCAAGTTTGTACCATCCCTCTCTAGAGCTTATCATCTTTCTTGACTGAAATTCACGCCTGTTGATTAGTAACTCCCCATCTCCCCCTCTTTCCAGCCCCTGGCAAGCACCATTCCACTCTTTGACTCTGTGAATTTGACTTATTTTATCTTAGATACTCTGTATTTTATTTTAGTGGAATCATGTCTTTGTGTGACTGGCTTATTTCACTTAGCACACTGTCCTCAAGGTTCATCCATGTTGCCCCATATTACAGAAGTGCTTTCTTTTAAGTCTGAATTGTATCCCATTGTATGTATATACCCGATGTCTTTTATCCATTTCCCTCTGGATGGACACGTAGGTTTTTTCCACATCTTGGTTTTTGTGAATAATGTTGCAATGAATGCAGGAGTACTAAGATCCCTTTGAGATCTTCATTTCCATTCTTCTGGATAAATGCACAGAAGTGGGGTTGCAGGGCAGGATTTTGAAGACAGGGAGAGGGTGCCACCGGGGGATGCACGTGCAGTCCTCCCTCAAGTTATACAAGCGCAGCTAGCCTTCCACCGAGAGCGCAGAAGAAGTGGGAAATGGTGGTTGTTGGGTAAGAATATTTTTGTCTTTGTGAGCTAGGGTCAGCTCTTTCTCCTTGGCTAGGGAGTTAACCACTGTGCCTTTGCTAAGCCAGCCCCTTTCCATCCCTATTTTCTCCAGAGACAGTCTTATAAATCTGGCTAATAACTCCCATTTCATTTCCCCAAACTCCATTAGAGGGAAATTATAATGAAGCTCAAATACTTGCCAGGTTATTCATGGGAAAGACCTTTGGCTTTTAAAGAATGCATTTTAGATGGCTGGATTAATCTAGTGGCACATTACAATACGGCCCTGCTGAAGTCTGCAGGCGATCCCTAGCACCCGGCATTGTGCATTACACAATGCTGCCAGGGAGCATGAATTATCTTTACAAGAAGAGGCAGGAGCTAATATGTCAGATGGAAAAGACCCACGGGTAGCACCTGATGAAAACCTAGGACCTTTGCTCCTTGTCAAGGTCCTGCAAGGTGGAGTCATAATCACACAACTTAAGAGCGAGCGCCCTGGGCTGGCTCCTCTCCGAGAAGGGGCACAGAGCAGAGCGGCAGACAATTTATGTGCTGCCCCTCTCCATCTGGCCCTGTTCACCCACAGGGGCTGGGGCAGGAGTATTTGTAGCCTTGGAAAGAGACACTTACCTAGATGCTTAATTTATGACAGGCACGTTGGAAAAAAAAATGCTGATTTCATTCATTTTATTACCTCCCTGGCACAGCAAGTTAATTAAAAAAAAAAAAAAAAAAGTATGCTTGCTGCTTTGTGCTCACTTAAGAGGTTGATTTGTAATGTAAATATATGCATTTGTATGGTACATACATTGATATAAAAGTAACAATAATGATGATAGTGTCTATCACTAAATGAGTTCCAGACCCTGGGGAAGGTGTTATACACATGTTATTTATAACCCTGTCAAACCAACGTTATTCAATTAATTTTACTGGTGGAGAAACTAAGGCTCAGAGTGGTCAAGAGCTTGTCCAAGGTCACACAGCCGAGATGCTGGAATTTGACCTCCCTTACAAGACAGTACCTGTGGTAGGGTGAACCAGAACTTGTCTCTGTTCACCCTGCTCCATCCCACCATCTGCAGCCCTCTAATCATCCCCATGGTCAGGGGAGGTCCTTGGGCGTCTGGGAGAAGCAAGATTGACAACAGGGTTCATGGTTATGTAATGTGAGGAAGCGGAGGACTGTGACCTGGAGCAGACTATATGCTGCCTACAGAAACACAATTTTAATAAGACACAAGTAGGTTAAACATAAAAGGCTGAGAAAAGATATACTATGCCAACCATTAATCAAAAGAAAGCTGGAGAGAGGATATTAATATCAGACAAAGCAGATTACAGAACAAACAGTATTTCCAGGGGAAAATATGTCATTTCATAATGATGAAGGGATCAATTAATCAAGAGGACATAACAATTCTGAATGTTTATATACTGAGTAACAGTCCTTCAAAATAAATGAAGCAAAAACTGACAGAACCGCAAGACGAAATAGACAAATCCACAATTAAAGTCCAAATTTTCAGTACCACTCTGTCAATAATTAATAGTACAAGTGGACAGAAGATTAGCAAGGACACAGAAGACTTGGGCAACACTATCAACCCATTTGGCTTGCTTGACATTTATAGGTCACTTCAATCAACAAGAGTGGAATACACGTTCTTTGCAAGTACACACAGAAGATTTGCCAACTACATCATATTCTGGTCTATAAAACAAGCCTCAATATATTTAAACAGATTCAAGTCATATAAAGAAGGTCCTCTGACCATGGTGGAAGTAAATTACAAATCAATAACCAATATTTGGAAGATCTCCAAATAATTGTAAACAAAACAACACATTTTTAACTATGCAGTGAGTCAAAGAAGAAATTACATGATTATCTTAATAGCTATATAAAAAACATTTAACAAAATCCAACATTTGTTCTTGATTAAAAAAAAACACACAAAAAATGTAGGAGATGAGTACCAAAGGGAACTTTCTCAGTTTAATAAGAAGAATCTATAGAAAATGTATAATTAACATCATAGTTGATGGTGGGAGACTAGATCTTCTTCCCTCCCCTGAGGCAAAGATGTCTGCTTCACAACTTCCATTTGACATTGTACTGAAGATTCTGATCGGGAAGTTAGGAAAGATACAGACATAAGAGACGTTGAGACAGAAAGGGAGAAGCAAGGCTCTCTTTACTTGCAGACAATATGGTCAAGGTGATCAAATGTGGTCGAGGTGGTCAAAGAGTAAGTGAATTATTTGCAAGCCTTCCAGGTACAATATCAACATAGAAAAATCGCTTTTATTTCTGGATGCTGGCAGTGAACAACCAGGAGTTGGAATTAAGAAAAAAAATCATTTACAATAACATCCAAAGATGTGAAATAAGAATACATTTGATAAAAGATGTACAAGATCTGTGCACTGCAAACTGTGAACTGTTGCTGATGGAAATGAAGGGAGACCTAAATAAATAAAGATACCTTGTGAGTAGACTCAATATGGCTAAGATGTCAGCTCTCCCCAGATTTCACACAACTCCTACCAAAATCTCAGTCATTTTTATGATGCAGAAACTGTAAATTGATTCTAAAATTCATATGGAGATGCAGAGAAGGTAGAATAGTCAAGCAACTTTGAAAAAGAGGACCGATACCTGATTTGAAGACGAAAGAAATTAGGACGTGAAGCTCTTTCTTTGTCTCTTTTTAAGTGCAAAACAGTGTCTGCGCCTCCCCAGGAGTCTCCTCATGGACCTGAGGTTGAGAATGAACTTGTGGGGAGGATGGGTCCCCAAAGGAAAACCTGGGGACTGTTCCAGAAAAGGGGAACACACAGAACGACAGAGAGCCATTGCACGAGAGCCACAAGAAGAATTCAGTGAGAGACACTCATTTCCTCTGGTAACTCCCAATGAAACAAATGTGACTTCAGGGGGCCCATACCTGCTGGACGAGCTGAAACCTCAGGGCCACAGAGTCTGGGAAACAGTGGAGGGAGCATCCAAGAGACACTTGATGAAGACACAAGAATGTGAAATGTCTTCCCTTGTGAGGCACAGGAAAGGTTCAAGTGAGCAAAACTTCTACCTTTGTCCTTCTTCCAGTGATATTACCTTTAGAATTGTCCCCATTGTTCTGTGGAGAATTTCTTACATGGAATGCAGTCCAGGGCATTGGCCAGCCAGAGGTTGACAGGATCGTGTGGCCCTAGGAAACAGGAAGGGACTGCTCCTCCTTCCTTCCGGGTCTAAGCCCCTCAGATGGAGGATAATGGAAAAGGTGGCCAATGGAGGAAGGCCAGGAGCCCTGCAGTGCCAGAGAGAGTCTATGAGGGGGAAAAGGAGACAGACGGGAAAGAAAGAGAGAGACAGAGACAGAGACAGAGACAGAGATTAGCACTCAGTCCTCAGATTATGCTGTGGATTGGAATCACCAGCCTTCAATTGCAGAAGGGTCTGCTGCCTGATCAATATTGAAATGACACATAACAAAGTAACTTGCAACTCATCTCACAAGTAGCTGCTCTTAGAGCCCACAGACCTAGACCTGGCCGCAGGACCCCTTTCTCAAGTCCCCTTATCCTAGCTCTCTGTGCCCCCACCATGGAAAATTCCAGATGGCAATCTCCATGCTGTAGAGTCCAGGGAAAGCAGAAAGGAGGTCTCAAATAGAGGAAGATACATCCTGCCTCACTTCAGTCTCATTCTTGCCCCCAGACTGACATCTTTCCAGGTCACACACGGAGATGTGTGCTTGTCCGTTGGCCACCAGAAAGACACTCCTGATACGCTGGAGTGATAATAACATGGCAAAACTTACTTAATGCCTGCTGTATGCCAGGCACTATTCGAAGTGCTGTGCAAATATCAACTCTTTGAATGCTCATACAACCCCATGAGGGAGTTACTGTTATTATTCCATGTAACAGTTGAGGAAACTGAGGCACAGACATGTTAGTAACTTACCTTGTGATAAGCCTGTGTGTCTTTCCCATGCTCCTTTCCATTCAATTCCATCCTTTTTAAAAAAATTTTTTGGTGTTTATTTATTTTTGAGAGACGGGGGGGGGGGGGGAGAGGGAGAAAGAACAAGCCAGGGAGGGCAGAGAGAGAGGGAGACACAGAATCCGAAGCAGGCTCCAGGCTCTGAGCTGTCAGCACAGAGCCCGACGTGGGGCTCGAATCCACAACTGTGAGATCATGACCCAAGCCAGAGTCAGACGCTTAACTGACTGAACCACCCAGGTGCCCCTCAACTCCATCCTTTTTAGAAACAGCTGTTTCAAGAACCTACCTGGTGCCTCAAGAACAACATGTGATACAGGGAAAATAACCGTGTTATGAATGCACACACTCAATTCCCATTAATGAAGAGAAACCTTAACTTCCTTGTCTGATTCAAACTACTTTACCACATAGGTTCAGGTTTCTCAACAGGTTTTTACTTTATTACCACCTCTACAGGTGATTCCCGCCACCCCCCCCCCCCCCCCCAAGAAAAAGGGAACATTTGTCCCAGGATAATTTGGTATCTCCTTAGGAGATTAAAATTGCTAAAACTTTAAAAATGGAATAGTTTCTCTCTAACTACCAAATTCATGGTGGGCAAAGCTGTGGGGGGTGTAAGGACAACCCCTGAGTTTCACCTACAGATTCCTACCAGAGAGGACATCAGGCCAAATATTAGAAACCAGGCAGCTGTATCCTAACTTCATCTCTTTTCTTTTAACTTTTTATTTTGAAATAATTACAGATTCACAAGAAGTTGTGAAACTACTAGAGAGAGGTCCTGTGTACCATTTATCCAGCTTTTCCCCAAAGGTGACATCTTATGCAGAGACAGAACAACATGAAAGTCAGTTACACACCAGGACAGTTTATCACGTGGGCACGTTTGTGTAACCAGCACCACAGTCAAAACCAAGAGATCCTCATGACAAGGATCTTCCTCCTCCTCTTCCACATTCCTATCCCTTGGCCACCACTAATATGTTCTCCCTCTCTTTCATTTTGTCATTTTGAAAATGTTATGTAAACAGAAACATAGACTAATTACCTTTAATGGAATAATTTGGATGTTAGGAGCAAAGTCTGCCTTTGTATTTTTTTGTTTTCTGTTTGCTCCCTTTGCTTTCTTCTGTTTTTGTTTTTCTGTCTTACTGTTGGTTACTTGGAACATTTTTCAGAATTCCATTTTGAATTCTACAGTGTTTCCAAGTGTATCTCTTTTGCATAGATGGTTTTGTGATTGGTTTAGGTATTATATTACGCATGTATAATTTATAACAGTCTACCACTAGTATAACAATTGACATTTTACCAGTTTGAGTAAAGTGCTCAAATCCTACCTGCTTTTCAGTTCCTATTACTCTCCCTTGTTTATGATATAATTTACTTAAGTATTTCCTCTCCATACACTTAGAACCAATTGAACAATGTTATAAGTTTTGTTTCAACTTTAGAAAAATTCAAGAAGTCTATGGTATGTATCTTTTTTACATTCTTTCCATTGTTCTTTTTTTCTTCCAGATGTTTTAAGAATTCTTTTTATCAGTTTCTTTCTTTTCAAGAATTTTCTTTAGCTATTTTAGAGTATGTCTGCAGGCCACAGATTATCTTAGTGTTCCTTCATCTTAAAGTAACTTGATGTCTTTCTACTCAGGAAGGGTATTTGCACTGGACACAGGATTCTGGGTCAACAGTTCTTTCTTTTCAGCACTTCGAAAGTGTGGTGCCACTTCCTTTTGGCCTCCATGGTTTCTGATGAGAAATTCACTGTTATTCAAATTGTTTTTCCCCTCTAGGTAAAGTAAGGTATTCTTTCTCTAGGGTGTTTGTTTGTTTTTTGGTTTTTAGTTTTTAGAAGTTTGACTATGATATGTCTTGGTATGGTTTTCTTTGGGCTTATCCTATTTAGGCTTCATTCAGCTTCTTGGATCTGTAAATTTATGTCTTTTGCTAAATTTTGGAAATTTCCAGCCATATTTCTTCTAATGCCTTTTTAGCCCTTCTCGTCTTCTCCTCTTCTTTGGGGATTCTGCTCCCACAGTTCTTGAGGCTCTGTTCATTTTTTGTTTTTGTTTTTGTTTTTTCATTGTTTTCTCTCTTGTTCAGACTGGATAATTTCTATTGTTTTATGCTCAAGTTTATTCATCCTTTCCTTTGCCCTTTCCTTTCTATTGCTGAGCCTATCCATTAAGTATTCAAAATTTTAGTAATCACATTTTTTTTTCAGTCCTACAATTTCCATTTAGGGAATTTACATCTTTCCATCTTCTATTTCTTGGTTGAGATTTTCTTTTTGTAGGTGTGTTTGTGATTGCTCATTGGACCATTTTTATGGTGGCTGCTTTAAATTCCTCGTCACATAATTCTAATATTTGTATTGTCTTGGTATAGGTGTCTGTTGAATGTTGAATGTCTTTTCTCACTCATTGTTGATTTTCCTGCTTCTTGGAGTGGTAAATGGTTTTTGTTTGTATCCTGAACCTGGATATTGTGTAACAGACTCTACAATTTATCTAAATCTTCTTTTTCTGCAAGTTTCCACTGATACCACATGGGTCAAGGCAAGGCAGAGCTCTGTACCACTGGATGGTGGTGAAAATTATGGTTTTCCATCTATCTTCCTCTGATACTGGGCAAGGGGGAGATGCCACCTCATTGCCACTGGGTGAGTGTGGAAGTCCAGAGTTCCCACATGGTCTCCACTGGCCCTAGGGGGAGGGTTATAACTCATGGATGGGACTGAAGTTTCCAGATCCCTATTCAGTCTTCTCTGACGGCACCCTAGTGGGCAAGAGAGGGAAGAGCACCTCGTTAGAACAGGTGGGATACACAGGCTCCCCGTTCTGCCTGTGCTGATGGTGTGGCAGTGTGACAGCAATTCTTACTTGGTGTTTGGCTGGGGGTAGAGTGGTTATTGTCTAGAAGTTTCCCATCTTGCTAGGTTTCCCCTTTCTTGGTCCTTTACCTAGAGACGGCAGGCTTTTCTTGGGTTTATTATTATTTTTTTACTTCTTCCACTGGTATTTCCAGGTTGCCAGCTTCTCCACACCCAGTCTGAGATACAGAAGGCAAAAGGAAACACAGGGGACTCACTGCCATGTCATTCCTTGAGTTCTGAGATCCCTAACCAGTCTGCCTTCTCCGCACCTTTCTGAGTCTTATGTTTGAGATATATATATATATATATATATATATGCAAATTTATAAATATATTTATATTGGCAATATTTATATTATTATTCAATATTTATATGTAATATATAAATAGATCTATTTATATTTATTACTAAATAAGTATTTTTATTTGTATTTAACAGGTGGAACAGAGACACGTGTGTATACTCCATCTTGGTCTGGAGATCTAATCTTACAAGAAAAGAACCCTCAGCCCCAAGGCACACGGAGAAGGGTTAGGCTTGACCGCGGCTTTCCACAGTGGCTCAGTGGATAGACCACCAAGATGGGACAGCACTAAGCAGTGTTTGCTAAGCTGTGAGCTTTCAGCCTTCAACTCACATCACACACTTGATCTATTCGGTATGTTTTCAACTGCTCAGCCATTGTACTCACTAGATTTTGTTTTGCAGAAACAAGCCCTCCTTCTCAAAGTGAAAATTTGCCATTGTTTAAGATTTAAAAGAAAAACTCCTACTGACCCTGAACATTTTTCTAGAAGCAAAGTTATAGCACTGTAGCTAGAATGCACACTGTCCTCCAAGAGAACTTGTTTATTTGGGGTATCACTTCTGAAGCGAAGTGAAGTGAAGTGAAGTATTGTTTGTCAGACAAACCAAACAAATCACCTTCCTTAGACATAATCTCTCCCTTCTATCTTCAGTGGGTCACAGGGACCCCTGGGGGCTCTGTATTATTATAACTTCCTGGAGAAAGGCCAGGCTTTGGGCTCCAATGAATCAACAAAAATGTATTGTGTGCGAAGCACGGAGGTGCTGACAGAAGGACATTTGCTTTAGCCCTGGAAGAGTCTGTTAAGGATTCAGTGACCAGTTTCACCTGCAAATAAGTTCTCATCTCTTTTCAGTATTATAATTACCAAACACCTACAGGCTACATTTCACAGGAAGTGCAGCATTTCTGTCAACATTTTCTTTTTTAAACCTTCATTCCTGGGGTGCCTGGGTGGCTCAGTCGGTTAAGCATTTGACTTCAGCTCCGGTCACGATCTTGAAGTTTGTGAGTTAGAGGCCCATGTCAGGTTCTGTGCCGACAGCTTGGATGGGGCCTGGAGACTGCTTCGGATTCTGTGTGTGTCTCTCTCTCCTTGCCTGCCCCATACTTGTGCTCTCTCTCTCAAAATAAAGAAATAAACATTAAAAAATAAATCTTCATTCCTTTACTCATTCAATAAATATTACAGAACACTTGCTTTGTGCCAGGCACTGTTCTAGGCTCTGGAGACACAGCACCAAGTAAAACAAACTAAACTCTGCCTTCATTTTGGCTTGCATTCTAGTGGGAAGACATCTGATACACGTTATAAACAAATGAAATATATAGCATGTTAGAAGGTAATATGTGCTCTGCAGAGAAAGGAAGTGGGAAAGGGAAGTAGGAAATGCCTGTGAGTCAGGTTGCATGATAACAGTGTGGGTAGGGAAAACCTTGCTGAGAGGGTGACACTTGAACAAGGACTTTAAGGACAGAGAGGGCATGGACCCTCCAGGCAATAGTGAGGTTCCTGGGATGGGAGTGTGCCTGATCTGTTCAAGGAACACCAAGGAGGCAGAGGAAAAGACTGGTTGCACTAGGTGGACTTTTAGTCAGGTCAAATAAAGACAAGTCTTATAGGTGGGGTCTGCCAGGGAACCAGACAGGTGTGGGAGTGGGCTTTAACCCTCATGTGCCAGACTGCTACTTTTTGCTGTGAATGCAGGCTACTGGTCTTCGTGGCCACTATGGAACTGGGGAGTGGTGGGTGAGACTCGGGCAAGTTACAACACCATAAAGTTCACTGTTCATACGGAGATTCTGCCTCCCTTTTTTTTAGGGTTATTTATTTATTTTGAGAGGGACAGAGACAGTGCAAGTGGGGGAGGGGCAGAGAGAGAGAGAGAGAGAGAGAGAGAGAGAGAGAGAGAGAATCCCAAGCAGGCTCTGCACTGTTAATGCTGGAGCCTGATGCGGGGCTTGAACTCATGAAGCCATGAGATCATGACCTGAGCCAAAATCAAGAGTCAGACGCTTAACCAACTGAGCCACCCAGACACCCTGAGATCCTTCCCCTTTTTGTTTTTTCTCTCCCAGTAAATACTCCTTGGTTGCTGAAGCCTTTGGTGAATTTTCTGAGTTTTGAAAAAGTTGATTCTGTTGAGTTTTGCCACTGTTCTCATTGCTTTTACAGAGCAGAGAATTTTCAGAGGCCTTTGCCTCTGCATTCCAGCTGCCGTCACTCTTGAAAGGACACTTGAGCTGGAAATCGACATAAACAAAGCTGACTGGGTGGAAATGCACCCAGAATTATCGGTGGATACGCAGTTTGGCTGGTCCAGGGGCCCATGCTGCAGGACTGTGGGAATAAGGCAGGACAGATAGCCTGAAGCTGTTTTCAAAGTTTTTCAGGGGAAAAGTGAACACGGTGAAAATAATGTTTTAAGATTAATCTAGTAGTGGGTCCAGGAGTTGAGCAAGAATAGAGACAAGAAGACCTCTATTACCTCTAAGTAAAGAAGTTACTTTAAACAATTTTTTAAAAGTTTATTTATTCTGAGACAGAGAGAGAGAGAGAGAGAGAAAGAGAGAGAGCAAGCGAGCATGGGAGAGACAAGGGGAGAGAGAGAGAATCTCAAGCAGACCCTGTACTGCCAGCACAGAGCCTGATGTGGGGCTTGAACTCACAAACCACAAAATCATGACCTAAGCCAAAACCAAGAGATGGACGCTTAACTAGCTGAGCCACCCAGGTGCCCCAAGAAGACCAGTTAATTTAGAATTATTATTCAAAATAAATAAATTAGAATAGGTTGGTGTGAGGGCCCTCCCGAAGGAAGCTTCTGTGGAATGGTCAATGACTGGTTATTGGGGAGGGTTTCAAAGTATATGTGTGCATATAACTTTTCTGGAGCTATCATCAGTGAGACAGCACCGCCTCAAGTTTTCTTCCTGCTAGCTCAGAAGTTATGTAGCTCCCAATGAAGTCCTTTTGGCCTCCCGCTCTTGTACTGCTTGCTCCGCGTGAATGACCCTCCCAGTGACATAGTGGAGTATCTTGGAGTTCATGGTAAATAATTCCCTCAATAGTCTACTCCTGGGTGGGGAGGCACGGCCAGGTGTTCACACGGCCAGGTGTTCACACGGCCAGGTGTTCACATAGCCAGGTGTTCACACAGTCAAGCTCTACCATAAACACATGAACTTCTTGGATCATAGGGACTCCTAATTTAAAAACAGCAGGGGGTTTGTCATCTATTTCCTGGTGGGGGGTGGTCCTAGGCAGAAAAGGAGCCTGGCATTTCCTTTCTGGGTTATCACTGCTAACTAGAACCTCTCTTCTAGGCACACTGGCCCAAAGGTAAGGGTGTGTGTTGGGGGATCTTATCAGACACAGCAAGTGCTGAAATTCCCTCCCCCCTCCCCCCGTGCTGCTCTGTCTCCCAAATGGTAGATCCAATCCCTTCTTTAGGTATCTCCAGACATTTGGGTCTTTTGGACAGAGACATACCTCAAGTTCCAGGCCAGATCAGGCCAACATTAACCTTAAAAGTGGAAAGACTTAGTCAGACACGAGATGTTTCCCAAAGTGTATTGCATGGAATTCTGGTCTCATAAGTTTCTCCTCACAAAGAGGTCTAATAGGCTGAGGAAGTGCTTCATTCTCTATTTCCTTTTATATGAGTCACAGTGCATGATAGCACATTTAATGCTCTGAGAAATCCTGTAATAAAGAAACTTTCAGTCTATTTAACTTAGCATTTCCTAGTTTTCACTGACCATAGAACCCTTTCTCCTTTAGACAATAGCCACTTTGGAGCGAGGCCTTGGGCGAATATCACTTACTCTCTTCCTTCTCTTTCTCTGGTCATACACAATATGGCAGCTCTTTCACATCCCTGTTTCAAGGGCTTCAATCAGTGTGGGACTCTTGAAAAAATGAGGACGTCAGTTCAGCACATGGCTGTCACTCAGCCCAGATGTGACAACCCTGTTCTGCTAAATTGCCTCCAAAGATCCTGAAAGCTTATAATTTCTTAGAAACTTGGAAGGCTCCATCTGCTGTCTTATTTCAGACCTTCCTCTAGGATCCTCAATGTAAAATGGGGTAAGTAGTAATAGTACTAACTTTGGAGGGTTGTGGTGAGGTTAGTTAACATCTCAGTGCTCAGAACAGTTCCTGACACATAGTGAGCTTTATATGCATTTACAATTCTTAACCTGAGGACCAATGTTCACCCATCCCTCCCTCCCTTCCTCCCTTCCCCTTCTTTCCTTCCTCCCTTTCTCCCTCCCTCCTTCTTTCTTTCTTTCTTTCTTTCTTTCTTTCTTCCTTCTTTTCTTTCTCTCTCCCTCTCTCTTCCTTCCTTCCTTCCTCCCTCCCTCTTTCTCCCTCCCTCCTTTTCTTTTTTTCTTTCTTTCTTTCTCTTCCTTCCTTCCTCTTTCTCCCTCCCTCCTTCTTTTTCTTTCTTTCATTTTCTTTCTTTCTTTCTTTTCTCTCTCTCTCTCCCTCTCTCCCTTCCTTCTTTCCTTCCTTCCTTCCTCCCTGTTTCTCTTTCTTTCTTTCTTTCTTTTTTTCTTTCCTCCCTGTTTGTCCCTCCCTCCTTCTCTTTCCTTCCTTCCTTCCTTCCTTCCTTCCTTCCTTCCTTCCATTCCTTTCTTTCCTGGCCTGAGGACATTTGTTAATGACCCTTTTGTTAATTCGTTCTTGTTAAATTACTATTATTATATAATGTCGACATGGAGCCATTATTCTTTTTGGGGGGTAATAAATGATCAAACAGTCCAAAGTAGCTGTCTTTCACACACACACACACACACACACACACGCACACACGCACACACACACACACACACACACACACACACACACTTCACCCTCTTCCTCTGAATTCACTGATTTCCATTGATCTGTGTCTCAGGGCCTGGGGCCCAGTTTCAGCCCCCCTGAGGTATTAACTCAAAAGATGAGAGAAAGAGTGAAAAGAGGCTTTCTTTGGGGAAGAGAGATGGGAGGAAGGGGGTGGGGCCTGTAGATATACAGGATCATTGTTCGGTGAAGGTCTCAATGGTTTTATAGGAACAACGCAGAGAGCTCTGGGCTAGCCATTGCCACTGAGGGGAGGAAGAAGCCACTGGTATCTATAAATCTCTCTGAGAGTAAGGTGGGGGTATCACGTGTTAGAAAATATGGTGGCACCTGCCAGGAGGAAGAAGGATCTAAGCAAACGGGAAGGGCGTTTCCCCCAGAGGTAAATGCTGGCCTGGCCTGGAGGGCGGCTGGTCCCTGCCCCAGAAGGAAGGAAATGGCGGGTTTGGATGCACTCTCTGCCACCCTCCCTTACCCCCTCCCCCTTGCATAAGGCAGAGAGGCCTGCTTTCCCCTGTGGAAGCAGGCACTGGGAATGAGGTAACAGCAAAGTGGGGGCTTTGCCTGTCACCAGGGAAGGAACATTTCTGAGAAAGTCAGCAGGCTCTGGAGAGCCCAGCCTTTCCTCCCAGACTCACTCTTCTGGAGAAACGGGGACAAAAGGGGAGCCAAGGAGACCCGGCCAACATTTCCAAACAGAAAAAGCGTGTCCCTGACCCTCAGCGAGAACTGGGTGTGCCAAGGTGTCGCTTTGGGGACCAGGCTTCAGGGAGTTGAGGAGTCATATGCATGTCCTCAGAAAGATGTGTCACTCACCATGCTTTAGTGACAAAAACCTCTTCAAAAAACATATGCCTCCTTGGGCACCTTTACCAGGTAACAAATTAAAGGTCATAAGGGAAATACAAATCTCAGTGGCTTGCCTTTTTCCTGGGTGAGAGGAAAGCTTTAGTCAGAACTGCGGTGCCCTGAACGCAGTTTCTTCTCTGTCACACCTGTCCTGGGACAATGAAAGCAGCACTGGAACCTCTGAAGTGCGGCCCAGTCCCATCGATACCCGGCCACCTGGGTCTGGAAGAAGGGCAGACCCTTGCCGTCGTGCTACCAAACAGGTTGGGTCCCTTGTGAGTGGTCTGACATCTCACACACAGAAAAGGGCCAGGTCCAATTTAAAATGTGTCACTGCCTCCATGCCCAGACTGGGAGGGACCGTGCTAACTGGAGAGGTGGGCACTGTGCCAGAGAGGCTCAGGAAATGATACGCTGCCTGCCAGGTGGTGGGCCCTGCTCAGTGTTTTCCAGACGCTTGTGGCGCTGGCCTTATTTACAACCCAAACAGCACATGGGGTGCCTAGTTCCCTCTGGAGGTGGCTGTGTCACTCTGACCAGTGTTCCAGGTCTCTCTCCCTGCAGAAGGGGGTGAGGATGAGCACTCTGCTAACTTCCAGATTTGCTGCTGCACAAGGAGGGCTTGGAGAGGCCTTCACACTTGCCTCCCCCCCCCCCCCCCCCCCCCCCCCCCCCCCCGCCCCCAGATGCATCTACCACAGCAGACCCTTCTGGAACCCAGCCCCCATGCCACACTGTCACCCCGGGCAGAGCTGACTTGCCAGCATGCTCTACCCTGATTCGTGTGTCATTTGGTTCTGTTCTAAGAAACTGTCCTCTCCCGAGGCTGCCGCCATCCTGCTGCATGCACCCCCCCCTCCCCCCCGCCCCAGCTGCCTGGTGGGCGGCTGGTGGCAGGTGGGATTCTGCAGGCCTCGCCCCTCCTCCAGCCGGGCCTGTGGCTCTGCTCACAGCCGCCTCTCAAGGTGGGGTGTATATCTTCCATTTGTTCCGGAGAAAGTCCCCACGGGCAACCCGGGCCTTGCGTGGGAAGCCAAAGCACAGGTTTCCAGGAAGCTGGGGTCTGTCTCAAAGCTCAGCTCGTCTCTGCTCCAGTTCAGGGAGGCATGTGGACTCCGTTTCTTTGTGTCCAGTGGAAGATACCAAAGGCCTGTTTGAGGAGGGGGTCACCCAGCTGGGACAAACCATTTTGTCTCATCTTTCCTGAAGGCTGAGGGCAGGCAAGACAAAGCCCAGGGTCTCCCTGCGCATGGTAGCCACGCAGAGGCCCCAGCAGAGTGGGGGCTGAGGCTTGATTCACTGAGCTCACGCAGAGCTATTGTCTGTAGGCTGATGGCCTCTGCCTGCTCAGCGCTGTTTGAGGCAGGGCCTGGGCCTCCTACTATGGAACCTGACCTGAGAGATCCACAGGCTCCTGGGTCCCCACCTGCTCTAGGACCAAAGCGGAGGGCCGTATCACTCCTTATAAATAGCACTCACCTAATCCAAGTACTAAATTAAATGAGACTTAAAATAGTCACACAGTCAACACCTGGTTTTCTGCTCATGGTAACCAGCGGCTCCCACGTTCCTACGTGCTCAATTTCTGGGGCCAGTTCCCTTCTTTCCCAAGCTCTATGGCTTGAATTGAACCCAAATTCAATTCTGTTTCTCCTTTGTGCTGGGTGCGGTCAGTGTGCTAGCAGGCAAGTCTGTGAAGCACAGTTGGATGAACGTCGGGGCCTTGTGTGATCAGACCCTCTGGCTCTCTCCGCCCGACTGGCTCCAGCAGCAGGAGAGCGAACTTTCAGTGCCCTCTGCCCCCGCCCTCAGTCCAGCTTCCATCTGTCTCCCGGAGCTCACCGTCATGACCGGCTCTAAGTCCCGGCCCCATCCGCCATCACCAGAAATCCCACCACTAGGGTCTTGCTTTCAGCCCAGCCTGCCCGGCCTCAGGCTTCAGCTGCAAACATTCTGGCCTGCCGGGGCCAGCCTCCTAGCCATGGCTGCATGGCGGGACCCCAGCCCGTAAGCATATGTGTTTGGGTTTTCAGTAAACATTCAGTACTGGCTAAGTGTCATACAGCACGTTATGTGCTGGGGATACAAGAGGAACAGCCATACTTTCTGCTCCTGAGGCATCAGAGGCTTTGAACAAAAGGGGTAGAGGTGGTCCTGTTTTGTTTATTTATTCATCCATGTCCTCAAGCTTCACTAGGGCCTTTTAGGTACCAGATACAAGGATGCTCTGGATCCAAACCTGGATGAAACCAAGTCCCCATTCCACAGGAGCTTGCAGTCCAAGGGCAACCTTAGATAAGCCAGGGCAGGAGGCCCACATTATGGCAGAAGGTCTTTGCCGCTCCTTCCCCGGAAAAGTAGACCCTAACTTCTGCCCTTGAATCTGGGACAGGCTAACTTGCTTGACCATTAAGCTGCAGTAGAAGTGGTGTTCTGGAATTTCCAAGGCTAGATAAGAACACTTGCTGCATCTACGTAAATAGTCCGACTGTCCTGGAGAGGTGACATGTAGGCACTCTGACTGGCGGTCCCAGCCTTCCAGCCATGCCCACCACGGCAACAGACACGGGAAGGGAGCTCTCTTGGACTCTCCAGACCAGCCTGTCTGCTAACACTGAATGACTGACGTCTGTTGATACCATGAGGAGCGGAAGACTCAGTCAGCTGAGCCTTGCCCAAATTTCTACTCCACAAAATGTAAGCGAGTACGAGGAGGTAAGGGTCCTGCAGTGGTGGGCAGACATATCCCTGCGATCATACTCATGTTAACGGGGGCAGGGAGAGTGTGAACGTTGTCCTGGTCGCAGCACATTGCAGAGCTTGCTGCTGGGTGTCTCAATCATGTACTCCCTTCTCTTCACCACCATAAATGATCACCCCCACCCCCACCCCCACGCTCCCTCTATGACCACTCCCCACTCCAGAGTTAGGCACTCTGCTGTTCATTGGGTCGTTGTTTGATTTGTTTGAATAATCTGATGTATGTCCATCACACCAGCAGCCCTCATTCACCACTTGCCAGGCACTGGATTCCACACTTACATGAACAATCTAATTTAATCCTCACAAGATCCCCTCCTGAGGCAGTTGGTACAGCCAGTTTGGCTATAACACTAGTTCTAAAAGTGAAAATTGGTCTCGCCATAACTGACGTATTGGGGAACAATTCAGTCATACTGTGAATTTTGTGTTTGCCTTGGTCTGATCTTGGCCACACGCACACACAAAACTAGGAACACAGAAGATGGCACCCAGCTGCAACTTAATCACCTGCCAGTTACCTGGGTGCAGGTGTACAGGAACCACACCCACCACATCTGGTGTTAGTACTTTCCACCCAATGTCAGATAGCCCTTCTCCCTCCACTGGGAAGGGACCTCACCCGCCAACATTCACTTCTGGCAGCTAACTCCAGGTCTCGGTCAAGGTGAAGCTCCAGACTACCTTGTATTAGTTACATATTTCTTAACCATCGAACATGTGTGAAACGGTGCTGCCATTGTCATTAGGTTTCTACCTTTATTTTCTGTGTCACTGATTAAGTTTCTGGGTGTCGTGCTCCAACACTACTTTCCCCATAAACCCTGGGGTTTCTATCTTGAGGTTTTGCAGAGCGGTAATTTTTAGGAACGCTTATGTCATATTGTGGCCGAACTGACTGCACCGTTATCTCTATCTTAAAGATGAGGAAATGGAGGTTTAGAAGAGACTGTCCCAAGCTGGTAAGTGTAGCACCTGACAGACAGCCAGATGCCTGGTTGAGAAACCAGACTCTGCCCGACCCTGCTCTACCCCATCTCCTGGCTCGGGGCTGAAGCACTGCACTGCCTAGGTAAGTAGAGAAAAGGCCAAGTGCAGGGGAGGCAAGGCTTTGAAACTCTCGGCTGCCCTAATGTAGTTCCCTGGTGTCCCTTTCCTCTCCAGCTCCCCTGAGCGCACTGGCCCCGTGCCCACCTACCCAGACCCTCCCTTGCCACGGGCCTGGTCCCCGGGAGCTCACCTCTACCTCCACATTGTGTGTTGCAGGGCCCGGCACCCGACTGGGCCTCATAAATGCTTCTGGAGCCTACCAACCTGAACAGGAGCCTTGGCTGCTGTGAGTGGGCAGAAGGAGCCAACCTCCTGGGGCAGACATGGAGCAAGGCCCGGGAGGGCCAGCGGGCAGCCTACACAAACACCCGGCAGCAAAGCAAACTGCAGCCTGCGGGTCGCCGGGCGCCTTCGGAACTCTGCCTCCCATACTTGATCGGGAACCCGGGAAACGGGGGTGCAGGGGTGGGTACTGCAGACTGAAGGGGACTCCTGGGAGGCTCCAAAGGTGAAAGCAAGCTCCGTGCCCCTCCATTTGCCCTCCTGCCTGCATAGCTGCTTTTCTTTGCCCTCCCTTGCAGGTTATGTTTCATAGCTAATCCCACACTTCATCCACCTGCAGGGAAATCCCCCACCTCAACCTCCTGCAAGCTGCAAGACTTTAGCTGTGTCTGTGTCTTTAGAACTCAGTGCCCGGTGGTTTCCCATGCTCCTTTAGTTATTAATTGTGTCTACTTTGTGATGAGGTTTATGTCATCATCTGGTGCTATTCCTTAAGTTCTCATGTATAGGCAGATCCCAACTTAAGATGAATTGTGTTCTCAGGTCAGTTGTAAGTGGTGTTGGAAGCAGAACATGTGTTGCTATAGAAACTGTGTTACAATGGGGACTGGGCCCCTAGGTCAACTTGTAAAATCCTATTTAATCCATAATGTGGCTGAACCAGACCATAGCAGAGTTTGGAGTGCTGGCGGGGTGGGGACATCCTGCAGGAGGGAAAGGAAAGCAGAAAAGAGTTGATTCTTCCTGAGCCCAAGACCAGCTACTGGGGAAAAAACCCCAAATATTGACAGGATTGAAGGTACTCGCCTCCATCTCTCCTTCTGGAAGCTTCTCTCATCTGCTGTTGTCTCTTTCTTCACCTGTCACCCTCTCTGTGCCTCATGCCTGCCCCTGGAGCACCCAGCCAGGTGTTCCTGTCCTCCAGAATACTCCTAGAATTGTCCCCCCACCCCCACCTCCCTGTCCCCATGAGAGTTCTCACTTTGTCTGTAGGAATTATCCAAGCAAGATATTAGGAGTGAAACTAATAAATGCATCTCTGTAAAGCAGAGGATGGCAGAGAGGTTAATAGCAGAGGATTGGAGTACCAGCTATGGTAGGCTGGTGACTTTGGATGAGGACTGAACCTCCAGCCTCAGCATCTTTCCTGTGCTGAAGATACAGTTATAAGGGTGCGGCGAGGAGGAGGGAGAGGACTTGGGTGGACCTAAATCCTTTCCTGGTGGACATCTTAAAAGCTTGATGACTGTTTGCTGCTATTAGGGGTGAAGGACTCAGCACTCAGCCCTGCAGGCATCCTTGGTGTGAAATAACCCAAGCTTCTTAAATATGTCAGTTTGGACAATTGTTTTCAGCTTCTGTTTCTTCAAATATTGCTTCTTTTCTCTTGTATTTGTCTCCCTAGGACTCTAATTTTATGTATGTGAAACATTTCACTGTTTCTCATATGTCTGTTAAGTTTGAAAAAGCATCTTTTCCCCATCTGTGCTGCTTCATCCTGGATACTTTTTACTCATCTCTCTTCCTAGTCACTAAACCTGTCTTCTGCTGTGTATTATTCTTGTTTAATCTATTGGATCTTTATTTTCCATTATTGTGTTTTAAGTTCTAGGAGTTCCATTTGGTGTCTTATAGATTCCAGTTCTCTGGTGAAATTCTCCATCTTCTCCATTGTTTTCTTAAACTGTTGATCATAGCTATTTAAAACCTGTGTCTGTTACTTTAGCATCTAGATCACCTACATCTGGTTCTATTTTCTGTTTTATCTCTTTCTACTACCTCCCTCCTCCACCCACCCCATTTGTTTCTGTCTCCTGATTGTCTGATAAGTTTTTAATTGAATGTTGGACATTGTGTATGAAAAATCATGGAGAGGGGGGCCTGGGTGGCTCAGTTGGTTAAGAGTTTGACTCTTGATTTTGGCTCAAGCCATGATCTCACAGTTTGTGGGATCGAGCCCCAAGGCGGTCTCTGTGCTGACAACTCAGAGTTTGATTAGGATTCTTTCTCTTTCTCCCTCTTTCTCTGCCCCTTCCCTGCTCTCACTCTCTCAAAATAAATAAATAAATTTAAAAAAAAAAAGAAAACAAGAGAAAAATCATGAAGAGTACGGCTGATGTTACTTTCTTTTAGAAAAGATTTCACTTTCTCTTGAGAGGTGGATAATTTGCTGATCTCCTTGAGATTATTTCAGGTTTTCTCTTACTTCCATGGGCTAGTTGTTCCAAGTCCTCAACTGAACACTTGGGTGTTTATCAGTACCCTTCCTTCTTGCTACACCTTGAACTCCAATTTCCCTGTCTGTAGTACCATAAGAGTACTGAAGTTAATACTTGTCTTTTTAACTTCTTAGAGGCTGATTTCTGGTTGTTTTCTCAGTCTCTAGGTGTGATGGATACTGTGATGCACTGGCTAGGTCACCCTTGAGGAATCAAAGACTTCTCACCCCAGCTGCTTAGAGTCTCATCAGAGGGTAGCCTCTAGTCATCAGTCTTCTTTGGGAATTGCCTCTTCTGAAGAAAACTGCTCCCCCTCACCAACGTGCACTTTATTCCAGGGGTAGCCTGTACCCTGTGCAACAACTTAAGAGAACTCAGGAGGCTTCTTCTAGCTCTAGAAGAAGTTCTAGGCTTCTAGAACTCCCTGTGGGGTCAGCAGAGGCTGGACATTCAACACAGTCCTGCCTTCTTCCTCTCCCTTTCACAGAGGTTCATCCTAAAACACCCTCTAGTGAGCATCGTGCTAGCTCGTCTCTGTTTTAGGGAACCCAACCTGAGACATTAGGCCTGGGTAAGCACAACTTAGAAGTCAGCAAATGCCTCGAGGGGAAATTGTACGCAGAATCTTAGGCACATTTCAATGCGTTTCCTGTGTCTTCGGGATCTTCGCCCCTTTGGGGCCCTGGTTGCCTTGGTTGCTGTCCAGTGCTTTCCAACAGTTGGCCTTTGTGTTTTATCCAGCTTTATAGTTGTTCTCAGTGGGGGATTAATCTGATATCATCCATTCCATCATAGCTGGAAGCAGATCATGCTTTCTGTTTTAATTCTCAGAAGCCGGAAGGAGCAATGAGGGAAACTGTTGTAGTGGACCTAATTCTGTTCAACAAAGAACAGCTGGTTGGAGATGCAGAAATGATGAGAACATGAGGAGGACGTGACCTGACTGTCTTTGACTGTGCAGGACTCCCAGGAAGGGGGGTACAGAGCACAGCCAGATATATGCTCTGGAGTTTAGAAATATAGATTTCAATCTCACAAGGAAGAGATAGAATCCTAGGGCCACATAAATAAAAGTGAAGACTTATCGGGGCACTTGGGTGTCTCAGTCAGTTGAGCATCTGTTTCATCATGATCTCACAGTTCACAGGACTGAGCCTCATGTGGGGCTCTGTGCTGCCAGCAGGGAACCTGCTTCGAATTCTCTCCCTCTCTCCCTGCTCCTCCCGCACTCACGCACTCTTTCTCTCTCTCTCAAAGTGAATAAACATGTTTTTTAATGTTTATTTTTGAGAGAGAGAGAGAGAGAGAGAGAGCGAGGGAGTGTGAGTGGGGGATGGGCAGAGAGAGAGAGAGGGAGACACAGAATTGGAAGTAGGCTCCAGACTCTGAGCTGTCAGCACAGAGCCCGATGCAGGGCTTGAACCCATGAACCATGAGATCATGACCTGAGCCAAAGTCAGATGCTTAACCAACTGAGCCACCCAGGTGCCCCATGAATAAACATTTTTTTAAGTGAAGAATTATCAAAAACCTCAGAATAAAAGTGAAATTTTGCTATAAAAACTGAATTTCACTCTAATGACAAAATATCTTAAAGAAAGAGAAGCAAATCTAAAAAATAGACTGATATGCTGGTGTGACTTTTGGCATTTCTTTTTGGAGTATAGATATTAAATAATGGTTCTAGGTAGATAAAAGTTTGGACAGCAGCAGCAACAACAGGAGGACCTCAAGGAGAGGCTGATGGGGTGGGAGACATGTAACAAGATAACATTTAATGGAGACAATGAATTTACTTAGGTCCCAAGAGCCCAACTCTACAAGAGCTGGGTGATAAACATCAGGTTTAGTACGTGTCTCTGTAAAAAACCAAGAGCCAGAAAAATACCTGAAAGTACTTAAGTCTACCTGAAACACAGTGTGTATAGTATAAACTTGTCATCAGAAATAATCTTCAATCATGTTAATAGAGGTATAAAGTCTCACATGGGAAAAGTGAAACAGTTCTGTGACATTCTGTGCTGTACTCTGACTGCTGGCTGACCTACCACAGTCTGAGGGGGACATAAACTGATGGGGTGTGTTCACAAGCAGGATGGTGGAGGGAATTAACCCCATGAAGTACTTCTGAAGAAATGGAAAGAAGTAGGTATCCTGCCAGGAGTTGTCTTCAAGTACGTCTTTGGCTACTTGGTTGAAGGGGCTTTCCACTTTTTTCCCTTCACATCATAAAGGACATATTGTGGGGAGACAGATTTAGATTCATATATATGAAAGAATTTTAAATGAGCAGAACTGTTGAAAAGCAGAATGGACTTCCTTTAAAGATGGCGGCGGCATCTCCCTCACTGCTGTGTGCTCAGGAGGAGCTGGGCACTGAAGCTTAATCGTTGGTTAAAAGCAGGAGGAAATAAGAGAATGTTTTGGTTCACCCATATTGTTTAAAAAGTTCACATGAACATTAAAGTTTGGGAGATTTTAAATAAAGTGTCCGATGTCTGGATTCTGTTGGAGAATTGGAAGACCTGCCAACACTGGGCCCTCTTTACTGCACGTCATTCTACCAACTGGAGCTAATTTCCTTGTCCTCTTTATACCAGGCTGTATTCTCCACTTTCCCAAAGTCTTTCCCACTCACACGATGCATGCTTTTGACCAGGACAGTTTAACTCAGTTCTATCACCTGCCTGCCTACTGTAGGCACTGGCGTTTGAAACCCCTGTTGGGGAAGAAACTCAACTGTTAGACAAGGGCACCATGACCCCACAGCCCTGCCACCTCTGCCTTCCTAATGGGAACTGCCCACCCAGAGCCCTGGCTGCCAAGATGGCTGTGTCTTATACGTTGTTTCTGTACCTTGGACTGAGCAGTTTGGGTAGACACCTGATCTCAGGGCCGTCAGTTCACAGGATGACGGTCGTATGTAATTGGGCCTGGCATGGAAAAATGTGCTAAACCAATCACATTGTCTCTCTCCAAAACTAAGAAACACAGTGTGAACCAGCAAGTTTGCAATGGTTTTGATACTAAGGAGAGGCTGGAAAAGTCATAAAGGACCACGAGCAAGTTGAAAGTGTGAGGAAATTAAAAAGAGTTTATTTTTATAGGGATGGGAGGGAGCATGTGAACAGAGAGGCTGAGATACCTTGAGAGAGAAAGCATGTGGCATGAGAGAGACAAACCAAGTCACTGGTCCTCAGAGCTGTCTTGATTCCTTATGGTTTTTCAGCTTCAGACCCAGTTCATGTGTTTTCTTACAATTTCTTGAGTTAAGAGGAGTGTTTTCTTGTCCTTGCACTCAAGAAAAGCTAATCAGAACCATTATTAAGGCCTCTGATAACCTGAAAGTCTATGATTCTACAAATTGAATTTAAGCATCTACCTCCCTGAGATGACTCCCCCTCTGGCCCCCGTCACTGTGGACAGATAACAGATGCAGTAGGAATCCATCTCTAAACTCCTTTCTCTCCTTTTACTTCTGCAACAAAGGTATACCCATAATTGAAAGGCAAAAACGTGCAAGCACGTTAAGATCTAATTTTATCACATTATCATATTCCCAACAAGAAAAAAAAAGAGCGTGTAGGTAAACCTCATTGCTTTCTTATATACATGTGTCAGCCCTAATCAGACAAACCCCACTTAAGTGATAGAAAACCATTCAGAGGCTGTCATCATTCTTGCGAACCTGAAGAATATTTAACTTGTTGATTAAGTACTTAACATGACAAATGAATGCAAAACTGTCTGTCAGTTCTGGTGTGATTATTTTGGAAATGGTATAAGTTTTGAGGTCGCTGTGATAATGAATGACCTTTGTGATATTTAAGGCTTGCATCAGCCTTTTTGAGTTGTTCTGTGGGCCCCAAGGGGCAAATAAAGAAAGATGTAGGTTATAACATCATAAAGTTGCTGATTTGTCTTTTAAAGCAACTGTTGTTGAAATAAAATGACAGGGAACTTCAGGCTGTAGCCCAAGGGAGTAAAGGGAGTTGAGGAAGCGCAAAGAAAGTTCGTTTATTGAGGAAGGCTATCTCTGTTGGGTTTCCTTGGCACCAGCCAAACAATCTGAAACCTGTCTCTGAGCAGTCACATAGATTGGGGGACACACAGAGACAAAACAGCTAGGTCATTGACTGAACTTTCCACTTTGCAGCCAAGTATTTTGGCGTCATGGAGATTAAGACTGGACTGATCTCACTGGAAAATCGTTCAAGCCTCTGCTCCACTCTGTTTTCGCAGACACCAGTTTAGCATTCCCAGGGAAAAAATATCCACACCTGCTTCATCATTTCAAAAACAATAGATACAGGGCACTTATTACAAATTAGTGAAACAAGCCATTGTTGCCCCTCTCCCATTTTTGCTAGAGTTTCAAAGATGTCCTCTGTCAGAAAAAAGGTATCTTGGCAATTGCTAGTAATGCATTTTCTGACAGGAAAACTGTCAGAGAGAGTGCAAGTTTTATCATTTACCTTTAAAATTTATACAGTAGACTGCAGTAAAATTCACTCTTTGTGGCGTGTGAGTTTTGACAAATGCGTAGCCTTGATATATCCATCACCACAATCCACAGGGAAGAGCTCCATCAGCCCCAGGATTCCCTCCACCCTCACCCCAGCAACCACTGACCTGTCCTCTGTCTCTATAGTTTTGTCTTTTTCAGAATACTATATGAATGGAATCATATACTGTGTAGTCTTTCCATTTATTATTTATTTATTGACTTTGCTAAAGTTTTCACAGAGTATAGTGTTCTGTGTAGACAGAAGAAAATCCGGAAAAATATTTTGGTTCTGCAGCATCTTAAAAGGAGGGAGTGGGGAAGTTGCTGGGCTCATCTATAGATGTGCAGAGAATGTATCTTAAAGGTGGTAAGAACTGATCTCAAGATCCAGGCACCCAAACAGCCTCTGTAACACTCAAAGGAAGAACCTTTGCACTTAGCCCTTGGCCACCTTTAACCAGCCTCGGGATCTGACCCAGGGCTGGGTAATTAACACGAGTAATTAGCTCTTGTTTAGTTATGAGAGTAGTTGTGGTGTATGCAGCATGAGGCTTGTGGAGAAAAGTGCAAATTAACTCGGCGTCCTGCTCCATAGTGGCCACCTTTATTATGCTTTATCAACATAGCAGCTGGATTAGCCCTCCATTCAGTTTGCTTTCCCTCATTACGATAATTGCCTTCTGAACAATGGCATGTGTCAGCTTGATCCTCTTTACTAGGGGAACATGATTTGTTTGTACAAGTAAACCTGCTGGCAGGAGGGGCAGCTGGCTAGGCTAATATTTGGTTCTTGAGATTGATATTAAGTTTTAAAAATCAAGTTAGATTTGCTCTACTGGAGATTCTTGGAAGGCTCATTACACATCAGGCCCTACATTGGATGTATTCACACAAATATGATTACCCCCATTTTTCAGATAAGGACATCTCTGTCTAAAGAACTCCCTTCCAGCTTCTCTGTCCCCGCAGATTTCCCCCCATCTTTGTGGGCTCTAGATGGTTTTGTTCTTCACAACCTTTGATAGAGTCTACAAAATGGCTGCCAGGTGACCAGCTTCTAGAAAATGGCTGCCACTATGGGCAGCTTCTACCAAGAGGCAATAGATACCTCCACAGGGATCTCACACTATGTTTTGTCAAAATCTATCCTCCTTGGAAAGTTGCTGAGAGCTTCACAACCTCTTTATGAAGTAGACAAAGGGCGGGGAAGTCAAGTCACTTGAGCTCCTCGGAGCCTCTTTAAAATGGCTGTTCCTCCAGCCTCTCCCATGGCATCTCCAACTGTTGTTTACAAGGAGGTTTAGGAAAGATTGTTGAACCTTTACCATCCTAATAAAGAAGGGAGTGGCCTCAACCCAGACTCTCTAGAGGCAACTCATAACTCCTAGCAGTGAGTGGGCCTACATTTGTGCAGCTGCCTGGAAGGAGGTCTCCTACAGCTGCAGAGGCATCTGAAACCCTCATTAGTCCCATTGCAAATGGTTGCTTCAGGAGGACTGTGTGTATGTGTGTATGTGTGTGCATACCCCATGCAGGAAAGTTGGAGGGAGGAAAAATACAAGCAAAAGGAAAACAGTCTGGTTTGTTCCTTCTGGGAGTTAGCTGGGGAGCAAAACCATAGTTATCCCAAACAACTTGGTGACATAGGTCCTTAAGATGTATACACATCTCCATAGTCCTATCTTTGTAGGAGTGGGGGAAGTACTAGCAAGAGAGGAAAAACACAGGTTCTGGAGTCCCATAAATGTTGGTTCAGTTTCTAACTTTCACTTACTCTCTGTGTGACTTTGCGCAAGCTCCTTAAATTCTGTGAGCCTCAGTTTCCCCACCTGTGACATGGAGGATATTACTGCCCTCATAGTGTTTGGCTTCAAAATCCATGCTCTTAGGCACTAGGCAGATGCATTTACTTTTGTTTCCTTGTAATACATAGATGACTCTGTGTGTATGCATATATTTCTGTTACAGAGCTCGACTGAGAAAGAAATCTATCTAAGGCTTTTTTTAATTCTGAGGGATAAAGCCAATAGGTTGTATGTGGGCATGCAAGGCCTTTTAACAACCGCTACTAAGTATTTGGAGTACAAGATGGCATCTTGGCTTCATTGGGGATTCCCCCTACTAGGACTGAAAGCATTGTGATTAAGTGGTTTCTAATGAACTGCATACAGCAAGTGGTGAGCATATAGTTATCTAGACTGAGTGTAAAAGGCTGATTAGGGAGGGATTTTGCACCCTAGTACCAGCCACTAGATAACAATCTAGTGGAGTTATTTCTGGTTAGTCAAGTAAAACTGACAACCCAGAGAACCATCCTTAGGTGGTTTTGTGAGAGTAGCATGGTGTGTATGAGACACTGTTTGGGTACCTCATGTCCACCGGGATATTGCAATAAAGCAATATAGGAGCAAACAATAATTGACCTCCCCTAACCTCCCCCCACCAGCCCCCAACAGAAAACAAAACCCCAAAACAACCCTACAACTGTGAGCCTTCAATACTTGTTTATAAGGAAGCTTCCAGATGCTCATTTAAAGAATGACATTAAAAAAAGAAAGAACCACATTAAAAATTATCCAAGTAATACATGTTTATTGTAGAAAGATGAGAAAATGTGGTTAAGTAAGGAGAAATTAAAAGAAGTGTTTACCTACAAGCCTCCTTTCTTTTCCCTTCAAGATAACCATTGCTAACATTTTGGTGTGTAACACTTCAGGATCACACGCACATGCACAAACACACCCAACATGTATAGACACATGCATATGTTTGTTTATAGAAATGGGATTGCTCTATACACACAGTTTTATAAACTGAATTCTTCATATACTATCTCATAAACATTTTCCAAGTTATGAAATCTTTGAGGCACTGTATCTTTTTATAGGGGGAGCTGGCTCCGACAACAGACTTTTATGGTGTCCCTACAAAGTGCAGCCCTCTGAAGAGGCCTGGCCCCCAGGTCTGATTTGAGGAGCTCGAGTGGGCTATGGGAGCCCCATGTGCAAGAAATCAGCTTTCATAGACCCTAAATAAGAACCAGAGTTATTGTGGCTTCTTCATAAAAGTGCACTGGAATAACATAACAAATGCTGCCTGACATCTCAGCCAGCGGGGGACCCTTTGCTGTGTGTGTGCATTTGCAATCCAAATAAGGCATCAAAAGCTGAGAAGAGAATGGGCGACAGAGCCTGTGAGGCCGAGAAATGCTTCCTTGTCACTTCTTTGGCAAGGGAACTCATCTTTCCACCACCTTCTTACCTCCGTCATACCATAAACCTGCCACATACTTCCCTCTGTGGACTTTTGGCAGCCAGACCTCCAGCCTGTGGATAAAAGACGTGAGCTCATTTTACCAACAACCTCTATCTTCCTCTGTTCTTCAGAGCCTTCACGCTAGCTCAGATCAGCAAGTCTAGGTGTCTTGATTCTGACATGAACTAATGCTTGAGGCTTCTGAGAAAAGGGTGTTGATGTCGTTGCAAAATGATATTAATGGAATTAACTGTAATGGGTTAACACAGAAGCAAGAGATTTCAAAGGTTGTCACTAGCAAGTAAAGATAGTCTGTTTCTGGATGTGGGGTGTTTGCCTGCTTTGTGGTAGGGGTTCCTCTAACCTCCTAGGTGGCTGGGAAGGCTACCACCTCTCAGTGTGCTGCTCAGCCTCACAATAGGTATTCTTCATCTCTGGCGCCATCTTGTTTATGGGCTCACAATCCTGTTAGTGGCAAATAGTACTCAGTAGAATCAGCAGGGGCCTAAGGGGGAAAGAATGTAATGGGGAGTTTCTTGTACTCAGGCCACGGGAAGGACAGTGGTGTGGGGTGGGCCCCAGAGGGGCTTGGATGCCATGGACTTTGCCCCTTGTCTCTACTGCTTTCTGAAGGCCGATTTCCTTCTCTCCACAAGAATGTTTCTGTAGCTTCTGTCAGCAAGGGCCCTGGTACTGGGATGGGGATGGGGGCATCTGACCGGCCTGACCTGTCTAGCCGTGGGAGGTGGGAGAGGGCTGATGGCAGCCCCTGTACAACCTCATGGATGGAATGCAGGGGAGGTTTATCTAAAGGTGGGGAGTGTGTTTCTCAGAAGAAGTGGGAAGATTTTAAAAAACCAGATGTCCTCAACTCTTCCCATCCAACTTTGCTTTTCAGTTCTCTCAGACATCTGCTGTCTTCACACTGGACTCTCTTTGGTCCCCCTTGTTCTCTGCCCACCTCCGTCCATGTGCTTTTGTTTCCACTGGTTCCCAGGCACATGCTTCCTCCCCTATCCATTTATCCAAATCCTCCCCGTTACCCAAAGGCTGAATCTCATCAGGAAGTTCTCCCCGACCTGTTCCAGCCTGTTTGACTCTCCTTTCCCCAAACTTGTAATGATAAACTCCTTATGTCTTCTGCTATCTTGTGTTTTCTGAGTTGAGTCTTATCGCTACAGCCCTCCCCATACCCCTCTCCGGGAGAGCTCACCACTCATTCTATCTCTGCCTTCTCATTTCCCACGGATAACTTTAAACCATTTCCTTCTGGCTTCTTTCTCCTTCTCTTTACCAAAATGCTTTTGCTAGACCCACCCATGGCATCTGCACTGCCCATTGGCCACTTTTTAGTTTTTATCTTACTTGACCTTTCAGAAATATTGGACTCAGTTGGCCACTTCATCATTCATAAACCCTGTTTTCTCTTGGATTTCATGACACCAAGCTCTATTTCTTTCTCCCCACTTCAGATACTCCTCAGTTTTTCACAAAATTTATTCTTCCGCTTGACCAAAGCTCCTGCCCTCTTTCTGTCTACAGCCTCTCCCATGTAATTTTAACCACTTCCATGGCTTTCTGTACTAGTTACACGTCATTGGCTGCCACATTTATAACTTCACCCAGCTCTTCTCAACTTCAGACATACACATCCTACTGTCCATTTGACATCTCTGCTTGTATGTCACCTAGGCATCTCAAAGTTAATATGCTCCCAAATGAATTAATTTCCCCCAGAAATGTGTTTTTTCTCTAGGTCTCCCTGAGTAAATGGCATGTTCATATACCCAGTTATTTTTACCAGGTAAACCCTGATACTTTCCTCTCCCATACTACCCATATCCAACACCAAAGTATAGTTCCAAAACATATAAGTTCATCTATTTCTGTCCATGTCCACTGTTGCTGCCTCATTGTACACTGTGATGTCCTCTCACCTAGATTAGCCTCTGAACTCATTTGTTTCCCTTCACATCACCCTGCCCCACCTATTCCCACCCAGCAGCTAGGGATCTTTCCACATCATTCTTCTGCCCCAATACTTCAATGGTGAGTTACTGCACTTATAAGGAATCCAAAATCCAAACTCTGTCCTATTGAGACCTGATTAGATTCCTGCTTCCTCTCCAGCCCTACCTTCACATCAGCCTCCTGATGACGCTCCCATCCACACCCAACAACCTTTGTGTCCTTAAGCTTCTGAGCTCCTGCAGTCCCAGGCCCTGCCACACACCTTCCAGTAGTTCCTGTTTGTACCTTTCTATTCCTCACTCGTTGTAGCCTTAAGATTACAGCTTCTACACTTCTAACAGAGGCCTTCCCTAACTTACCCAGACTAAATTGAGACCATGTATCATAGACTCTAAAATAGTGTTCCTACTTTTCTATATAATGTTTATTACAATTTTAATTATTTGTTACTTGTGTGATTGTCTGTGTCCCACTAAATGGTCTGCTTCACAAGGGCAGGACTCCCTTGTTTGCCACTGTTTCTCCAGGAATATTGTGTGTGCTCAATAAAAAAGTTTTGAATGAAGGAGTGAGTAAATAAAAATAAGTAGATTTTAATATTCCCAAAGGACAGAGTGGTTTTCTTTCTTTTCACCCTCAGCCAAGAGTTTAATAAATACTTATTGACCTTAATACTATTATCGTGAAAAACAACAACAACAAGAAGGAAGAGAATCACAGCATTCTATGTGACAGTATAAAAGTTATGTATTAAAATGTAATTAGTCCCAGCAAAAAAAGGGACAGGTTTCTACCCACAGGATTCCTGAATTTGTGAAATAGCAATGTGCTTAATAATGTAAGTTTATTATATTTTGAAATAGCAGATGAATTGGACACACACATCTGGATATTTGGCATTGCATAGACAAAAACATCTGGATTATTGGCAGAATATTTCAACTTAACTAATGTGTTTTAGAGATGTGTAAACAGTCACAGATTACTCTGAAATTATGTTTCTTGGGAGGTGGCCACATGAATAACTGGTGGAGGAGATTCTAGTTCCAGATGATGATGGACTAAGGAACTTGAAAGCCCTCCTTCCACAAACACACAGAAATTCTGGATACATGTAACCCTTAAAAATTGCATAGTTGAGATCATGAATATCTGAAATGAGGAGGAAACTGAAAGAACAGTAAGTGCATGAACTGACCTGGGAATTTGCTTTTGGTCCTGGTAAACCGAGGGGCTTGGGTTTTAACACTTATTTGAGGACAGGACACAAGGTCTTGGAATCCTGAGAAGTATAAATCAGAATTCTGAAGAGCTGAACTCTCAGTGGAAAGGGAGATTCGAAAAAATCCGTCTCTTGGCACAAAGAGAAGACAAGGAAGCTGTCTCAGCTTGAGTCTAGGGAAACAGTCTCCCTAGAGAAAATTAAGCACTGGGCTTGCCCTTGGGTTTTGGGTCCAAAACATGTCTTTAATCCACTCAGAAAACATGCAAATATCTCTGCAAGTCTCAGGAAACTCCTAGCAGAGAAATAAACATAATAATCTGTCTCAAAGTGGATACCCCTGGAATGCCTGTGATCCTGAATCACCCCGAAGTGACACTCCAACAACATAGGCCTCACTGTATTTTCTCAGAAAATAAGCTCCATTAGAGATGAGCTCATGAGTTTAAAAAATTAAAAACATACAATGAAATAATTCAGTGTGAGCAACAGTCAGCAGACACAACAAACAGTAAGATTCAAGTCCCATGAAATTGAGATAACAGAAGAACAATTGGAGAGGAGAAAAGTATGCTAAAAATGCTTTAAAACGTAACAGAAGGAATCAAACTGGAGGAAAGACCAAGATACTATAAGTAAAGAAAAGAAGGTTCAAATATAACTAAGTAAACTTTCTAGAAATGAGAGATATACTCCCTGAATGAGAAACTCATTTTGATGGGTTTCACAACACATTAGCACACTAGGGGAGAGAATTATTGAACCAAAGGTTAGAGGATTTTACCTAAAATATGGCAGAGAGATAAGACAGAAAATATTTAAAAAAGTTCAAGATAATGAGAAAGTCCAACATAAATATATTAAGAGTTACAGAAAGAGATAATACAGAGAAAGGTTTAGAGGAGAATGGATGATAGTTCTGAACTGATTAAAGTCATGAGCCCTCAAATGGGAGAATCCTAAGGAATTCCAAGCTGAGTAAGGATAAAAAAAAAAAAAAAAATCCATACCTAGGTTTTTCCTAGTGAAACTATTTAAACACCAAATAAAAAGAGAAAATCTGCAAATCAAAGAGGGATAAGAGATCACATACATAGTAACAAGGATTAGAATGACAGAATATTTCTCAATACCAACAATAGAGACCAGAAGATAATATAATAACATCTTCTTAAGATTATAGTATTAACCAAGAGAGGGAAAATAATAAAGGCAGTTTAGTTAACAAATAATGTAGAGGATTTGCCACTCACAGAACTTAATTAAAAGAATTATCAAGAAATGTATCTAAGTAAGAACAAAATAGGTGGAAGAAAGGAGGATACAAGAAGCAATGTTGAGAAAATAAGTCAGAAAACATGTGGGCAGATTTAAACAAGTATTGACTGTACAGAAGAACACCAATAATAAAGATGTATTTGGGGTCTATAACAATAAGAATTGAAATGGTAGATCACAGTAATGAGTAAGATAGGATAGAGAAGTTAAGAGTTAAGGAATTTTAAGATTCTTATGTTGCTCTTCTGGAGGGTAATGCTATCAATTAACTTTAGATCTTGTTAAATCAATATGACTGTTAACAATTTAAGAGTAAATACCAATTTAGTAAAATTAGAATATATAACTTTTAAACCACTGTTGAGGGAGAGGAGATAATAAAAATGTGATTAATTCAAGAGAAGGCAGGCAAAGAGAAAAAGAAACAACGACAAATCATGGTACATAGAAATTATAAAATAACATAATGAAAATAAAATCCAAATATATCACTAATCACAACACATTTGAATGGGTTAAATTCCCAGGCTTTTTTCATTTTTCATTTATTTAAGCTCATCACCTTTGCTTTTTTAAAATTATATTCACTGACGCATAAATGATCTACAACAGATTAACCAGTTTTAAAGTATACAATTTGAAGAATTTGAAATGTTGTGCAACCACCAAAATCACAAAACAGGCATGACCTTCACCTCTAAAATTTCCTTTATGCTTTTTCAGTCAATACTCTCCTTCTACCCTCTCCACGCCTGGTAACTACTAATCTGCTTACAGTAACTGTAGTTTGATTTTTCTAGAATTGGATATAAATGGAATCACATAGCACAAACTCTTTTCTTTTTTGTCTGCCTTTTTTTTTTTTTTTTTTTTTTTTTTTTTTTTTTTCAAAGTGGTTTTTTGTTTTTTTTCGGGTTTTTTTTTTTTTTTTTTCTTTTTTTTTTTTTTTTTTTGTGTGTTTAAACTGTTTTTGCTTTCAGTTTTGTTTTT